>NC_061063.1:1018929-1333929 GCF_021917145.1 Hypomesus transpacificus
TGTGTGTGAGTCATAACCCCGAAATGGCCAGTAAGAGTAGATGACCTTGAGTGGTTAGTTATGGTGCAGTCCTTTGGGCAACAGCGTAGATTGTGCCAGTGTGTGTGTGTGTGTGTGTGTATGTGAGAGCACATGTGTGTGTGTGTGTCCCCTGGCGCAGGGGCAGATTGCTGAGCAGACAAACGTGTCAGTCACACAGAGAGAGGAGCGTCTGGGAACAGGAGGACCACCCAGGCCCCTGGGCCCCTTCACTCGGACTAATCAATGAGCACAGAGAGGAGGCAGAGGGAGGAGGAGGAGTGTGGAGATGGAGGGAGAGAAGAGGAGGTGGAGGAGGAGGAGATGGGGGGGTGATAAGTGATGTTTGAAAAAGGTAGAGGGAGCGAGAGAGAGAGAGCGAGAGAGAGAGAGAGAGAGAGAGAGATGTAAAAGAGTTCATGGAGAGGCATACTGAAAGGAACAGAGAAAGGAGGAAGAGAGAAACAAGGAGGTGTGAGGGATTAAAAGATAGAGGATGGATGCTGGGGGGGTGTAGGTGGGTGGGGTGTAGATGGAGGGTGGAGGGTGGCGGGGTTGATGGGATGTGTAGATAGAGGATGGGGTTGGGGGATGGGGTTGTAGATGGAGCATGGGATGGGGGGGTGGGGATGTCATGTGTGCTGAAGCGAGGAGGGAGAGCTGTCTCTCTGGGCTAGGCTTAAGACTGTACAGACTGAGAAGCTTCATTAAAAACACTGTACCACAGAGAGAAAACCACGACGGAATCAAATCTCATCTTTTGAAAGGGAGGATGTGCCCTCTGTCTCCCTCTCTGACATACATAGTGGTCTCTCTCTCTTTGACTTACACACACACACACACACACACACACACACAGAGAGAGGCTGTTCTTTCAAGATATTCAGTTCCTTGGCAAATTAACCTCAGAGCAGTTCTACTGATGACCCACTGTAGTTTAATCATATCTGGCTTCATAAAACGAAAATAGGGACTGTTCAAAATGGTTTGGCTTATAATAATGTATCGTCATACTATTTAATCTATGGTAAAATGGTAATGCTGAATGATGAATCGTGTTCAACTCGTTACTGATACCCTTTTGAAATCATTTGCAAATTCACAATTTGTTCTATAGTGATGAACAATTACCAAACGTAATTTGGGATATCATAAGATTAAAAGGGCATGCCAGAATTTCATCACATTTTGACTGGGCTGGCTTCTCTGTTAGACCAGCGGTGATTCATTGAAACCGTTCTAGAGGTTTATTAAATGTCAGTTTGTTAGCATGATTAGCAATTGTGGGAGTAATGGAGAACATTGGAGCGGGTGTGTGATGTGTCCCTGATTTGTCCGGAATTTACTGATGTGTTTGTGTGTGTTTACTGCTGTGTGTCTGTGTGTGTGTGTATGCACTTGTCGTCTAAATCTTTTTTTCCTAAGACATCTGAAATTCAGCAATAAATGACAAGTTCAAAGACCCTGTATCCAACTGAGCCCGAACACACACACACACACACACACACACACAAACAAACACTACTACAAATGTGTAGACTCTGCAGCTTAGATCTGAAATTTTTACTAAGATCCCCTGCCCTCTAAGAAACGGACTGAAGTTAAATCCACCCATTGACTACATAGAACTCTCACACACACACACATACACACACACACACACACACACATACACACACACACACACACACACACACACACACAAACACACACACACACACACACAAACACACACACACACACACACACACACACATACACACCAGCACATACACACTCCCAGTCCCTGGAGGTGCAGCCAAACATCAGAGGGACATCACTGATCCCCTGTGACCAACTTTCTGTGAAGTTGCGAAGACTTCCTGTCTGGTTGGAACATGACAGAGAACATTCCAGAAGTGCCTACAAAGACACATCAGAAGCGTTTAGGTCAGCCAGGAGACTTTCCCACCAGACAGATATGAGCATGAGGCAGAGATCAGAGGATCCTGATTCTAATTTAACTCCATTTATCTTTTGGTCCTACGATGTGTTCTAAAATTTGACAGAGGGACAACTCTCTTCGTCAAAACGTTGTTTATTTTACGTTGTATATTTTTCAAAACATAGAACAATTCAAACCATGTGCTGTCATTTTGTCTACCTGAGCAGGTGATGGTCCAAGAGTTACTGAAATGGAGTCACTGTGGGGAGCAGGAGAGGAAGTGCTGGTGGGTCTTTTTCAGTCTGGAAGATACCTTCCAAGCCAGGACTCAATACAGCAACAGAGACGCAAGGAGAATTGAACGGCTGCTATTTCCTCATATCCCACCCC
This sequence comes from Hypomesus transpacificus, assembly GCF_021917145.1. NCBI lineage: Eukaryota > Metazoa > Chordata > Actinopteri > Osmeriformes > Osmeridae > Hypomesus > Hypomesus transpacificus. Next base: position 1,021,262 of record NC_061063.1, read on the forward strand.
CCCCCTCCCCACGCACACACACACACTCACCCCCCCCCTCCCCCCCACACACACACACACACTCACCCCCCCCTCCCCTCCCCCCACACACACACACACTCACCCCCCCCCCCCCCCGTCCACACGCACACACACTCACCCCCCCCCCCCACTCAGTTCTACACAGATGCCTCTCCTAATTGTATTAACATTTCAGGGGTGAGAGCTGAGAATGACAGTGTGGTGAACGAGGGGGCGAGGGGTGGGGGTGGGGGGTGTATCCTGCCGTTTCTAGACTGAGCCGAAAAGTCGTATCCACCCGTGCCGTGTCTCCGTCAACGGGAGGAGTGAGGTGCCGGTGAGAGCCGGTAAGAGGATCCGACGCTGCTAAATCGGCTCAGGGGTGCGTCGGGCTGCACCCGCACACACACACACATCTACATTTGCGCACGCACACACTCACAGACATATTTCCACACCGTACTGTACACCACATCCCTTACTAATACTTTTCTCCTTCCTCCTTTCGTTTCTCTCTCCTCCCTCATCCTCCACTCGTGGCCTTGCCAAGCTAAGCCTGGAGGGGTCCCATCCATACAAAGACGTCCAGCTGGCGGAGAGGTGGGAGAGAGAGGGTGATAGAAAGAGAGAGAAAAATGGGAAAGAGAGATGAGGAAGGGGGGGGGGGATTGATGTGGCTGAATACCTTTGTCAGCTAGTATTGGGCTGATGGAGAGAGGAGAAGCGGTGAGGAGAGGAGAGGAGTAGAGGTAAGGAGAGAAGGTGAGGTAAGGAGAGGAGAGGAGACTATCAAACTATAGTACTTAAAGCATCCATTTCCCATTGTGATGTAATCTGAAGTCATTCTCACACTCGGGACCATGTGTGGGTGATTCTACGTATTCTAAATTGTATGTCAAGGTGAGAGATAGAGGAGGGTTGACAAGAAGTTCTAGTGCTGAAAACAGACGTTACACCAAGGCCTTCCCAAGTTTTGAAATATCAAAGCAGTCGTTAGCCTTTAGATCGAAATGGATGTGTGTTTGAGTTAGTGTGTTGACAGCATGAGTGCTGGACCACGGACTACCCTCATCTTCGTCAGAGCTCAATGACCTCGTTTCTGTTTGTCTGTTTGTCTGTCCATGACTGTCTGTCTGCCTGTCTGTCTGCCTGTAAGCATGTGTCTATCCGTCTGTCTTTATGTGTCTGCCTGTAAACCAGTTGGTCTGTCCATGGCGGTCCATGTCTGTCTGCCTATGTGTCTGTCTGCCTAGGTGTGTACCTCCCTACTTGTCTGTACACCTTTGCCTGTCTGTCTGCTTGCCTCTTTTTCTTTCGTTCTTTTTCTCTCCCTCCCTCTCTGACTCGCATGCGCACACACACACACACTATCAGGCAGCCAGTCATTTGCGATGGCAACTATTTTTAGCCTGGTTGTATCTCTGCGGGTCTGATCATTTTCTCTCCTCTGTTACTATGCTCACTCTGTGGTTACCAACGACAGGCCCCATTGTCCAATCAGCTTCCTCCGTGGGTGATGGATGAGTGGATGCAGCTCTTGGCATGTTCAAATGGGTGTGTGCACGTGTGTGTGTGTGTGCGCACGTGTGTCTGTGCATGTCGACAGCTTGCTTTACACTGAACCAGACAGGCGACATGGAAGCTGCAACATTGAAATAGACAACTGAAACAAGCCAGCACAGACCCAGTCAAACATTCTGTCTCTTTTTTCCTGTATGGTAATGTTAAACTGGAACAGCCTGTCAAACAAGGTAAGGGCTTTGTGGGAAGGATGACAAAAGGAGAGAGGGAATGATGGGGTGTGGGTAGTAAAGGAGGACTCCCCACTGTGGCCAGAACAGGAGAGGAGGAAGGCAGGGGGGGTGTGTGTGTGTGTGTGTGTGTGTGTGTGTGTGTGTGTGTGTGTTTGTCCATGTGTTTTAACAGGACAATTGGTCAGAATACACACCACACTAGAAGGACATTTTGAATTAACAGGACAGGAGCAGTGTCCTGCTAATTTCGACAAAATTCTAAAAGTGTAGAATGGTTTCTATTGGTCCATTAACCCTAAAAATGCAAAAAAACCAAGATGTCCGTTTAATACATATAAACATGATTTGTGTGTAAAATCTGTGTATCACCACAGCGCCCCCTACGGCAGGTTGTGTACTAGCAGGACTTCATGAATATGCACACAGCGTCTTATGCTGATTGGTTGTCTGCCGGAAGGTCCTGATAATTACTACACTGTCCTTCCAATTCAAGTCGCTATTTACACAGGGGATGAGTTAGCAATACGATAAAAGCAAAATGTATTATAAACCATGTATCTTGAAATATTGAATGAAATTAACAAAATATTACGTAAGTGAGTTGTTTTCTTCTTCCTGAATAAATCAAACTATGCTCTTTAGAAACGAAAAAGGAATTCTTATTTTGTCATACCCCTCCTCTTCTATCAACGTGGTACAATCCGTCAAGTTTTGCCGCGAAACATTAGTACTTTCTAATTGAACACCTCTCATCCCTGCATGCGTGGAGGACGAGGTAAGACCCATTTAATATTCTTTACACATTTAGGTACATATTGTTATGTAATCTGCTAAAACAATGACTAAAGGTAAATTATGCAGAATGGATTAGGTTACTTGATGTTTGTATGCACCAAAACATCTGATCTATGACAGTTTAGCTAGTTATTAGCAAGTGGCCAGTGACGTGCGGTGAGGTTCTTGGCTGGGGAGGCACGTAGGCATACTGACTCTTTCAAAATCAGATTTACAAATATATTTATTCAACAGAGCAGCTGCTTGCACATAGACTAATGGTTATGTTTCATATCCCTAACAAGTAACACTAGCAGGTAGTAGCATTGCTACGAGTATTATGCTAGGTTGCTAGGTAACCGAAGCTAACTAGAGCTAGCTAGCTTCCGTTTTGGAAAATAACATCTAATATCATTAAATCATATTGTATACTGAAATTACATGTACAAAGAAATGAAAGTACATTAAGAAGTGCGCAGACACACAGGTCCTGTGTAATACTCAACATGTAAGGTGCAGGAATAAGGAAGACTGAGTTTTGAAATTACATGTACAGAGGAATGAAAGTACATTAAGAAGTGCGCAGACACACAGGTCCTGTGTAATACTCAACATGTAAGGTGCAGGAATAAGGAGGACTGAGTACTGTACATGAGAAACAAACTCTCATTCAGTGATTGTTCTTTACATCTCAGATCTCCAAAGAGATGCCATGCCAGGCTGAGGATGTGGACGCATGCGGATCCTTTTCAGGCAACACACTAGAGGTAAGTTTCATCTTTTAAGGCATATTTATTGTCTAAAATAAAGTCATGAGAATGATATTCAGAAGTATTCAGACACACAAGTACGATGTAACCTTTATATGTAAGGTGCAGGAATTTGGAGGATTGAGTTTTGAAATTACATGTACAAAGGAATGAAAGTACATTAAGAAGTGCGCAGACACACAGGTCCTGTGTAATACTCAACATGTAAGGTGCAGGAATAAGGAGGACTGAGTACTGTACATGAGAAACAAACTCTCATTCAGTGATTGTTCTTTACATCTCAGATCTCCAAAGAGATGCCATGCCAGGCTGAGGATGTGGACGCATGCGGATCCTTTTCAGGCAACACACTAAAGGTAAGTTTAATCTTTCTAAGGCTTATTTATTGTCTAAAATAAAGTCATGAGAATGATATTCAGCAGTATTCAGACACACAGGTACGATATAACCTTAATATGTAAGATGCTGGAATTTGGAGGACTGAATTTTGAAATTACATGTACAGAGGAATGAAAGTACATTAAGAAGTGCGCAGACACACAGGTCCTGTGTAATACTCAACATGTAAGGTGCAGGAATAAGGAGGACTGAGTACTGTACATGAGAAACAAACTCTCATTCAGTGATTGTTCTTTACATCTCAGATCTCCAAAGAGATGCCATGCCAGGCTGAGGATGTGGACGCATGCGGATCCTTTTCAGGCAACACACTAGAGGTAAGTTTCATCTTTTAAGGCATATTTATTGTCTAAAATAAAGTCATGAGAATGATATTCAGAAGTATTCAGACACACAAGTACGATGTAACCTTTATATGTAAGGTGCAGGAATTTAGAGGATTGAGTTTTGAAATTACATGTACAAAGGAATGAAAGTACATTAAGAAGTGCGCAGACACACAGGTCCTGTGTAATACTCAACATGTAAGGTGCAGGAATAAGGAGGACTGAGTTTTGCAACACACATGTAAGGTGCAGGAATAAGGAGGACTGAGTTTTGAAATTACATGTACAGAGGAATGAAAGTACATTAAGAAGTGCGCAGACACACAGGTCCTGTGTAATACTCAACATGTAAGGTGCAGGAATAAGGAGGACTGAGTACTGTACATGAGAAACAAACTCTCATTCAGTGATTGTTCTTTACATCTCAGATCTCCAAAGAGATGCCATGCCAGGCTGAGGATGTGGACGCATGCGGATCCTTTTCAGGCAACACACTAGAGGTAAGTTTCATCTTTTAAGGCATATTTATTGTCTAAAATAAAGTCATGAGAATGATATTCAGAAGTATTCAGACACACAAGTACGATGTAACCTTTATATGTAAGGTGCAGGAATTTGGAGGATTGAAGTTTTGAAATTACATGTACAAGAGGAATGAAAGTACATTAAGAAGTGCGCAGACACACAGGTCCTGTGTAATACTCAACATGTAAGGTGCAGGAATAAGGAGGACTGAGTACTGTACATGAGAAACAAACTCTCATTCAGTGATTGTTCTTTACATCTCAGATCTCCAAAGAGATGCCATGCCAGGCTGAGGATGTGGACGCATGCGGATCCTTTTCAGGCAACACACTAGAGGTAAGTTTAATCTTTCTAAGGCTTATTTATTGTCTAAAATAAAGTCATGAGAATGATATTCAGCAGTATTCAGACACACAGGTACGATATAACCTTAATATGTAAGATGCTGGAATTTGGAGGACTGAATTTTGAAATTACATGTACAGAGGAATGAAAGTACATTAAGAAGTGCGCAGACACATAGGTCCTGTGTAATACTCAACATGTAAGGTGCAGGAATAAGGAGGACTGAGTACTGTACATGAGAAACAAACTCTCATTCAGTGATTGTTCTTTACATCTCAGATCTCCAAAGAGATGCCATGCCAGGCTGAGGATGTGGACGCATGCGGATCCTTTTCAGGCAACACACTAGAGGTAAGTTTCATATTTTAAGGCATATTTATTGTCTAAAATAAAGTCAGGAGAATGATATTCAACAGTATTCAGACACACAGGTACGATGTAACCTTAATATGTAAGGTGCAGGAATTTGGAGGACTGAGATTTGAAATTACATGTACAAAGGAATGAAAGTACATTAAGAAGTGCGCAGACACACAGGTCCTGTGTAATACTCAACATGTAAGGTGCAGGAATAAGGAGGACTGAGTACTGTACATGAGAAACAAACTCTCATTCAGTGATTGTTCTTTACATCTCAGATCTCCAAAGAGATGCCATGCCAGGCTGAGGATGTGGACGCATGCGGATCCTTTTCAGGCAACACACTAGAGGTAAGTTTCATCTTTTAAGGCATATTTATTGTCTAAAATAAAGTCATGAGAATGATATTCAGAAGTATTCAGACACACAAGTACGATGTAACCTTTATATGTAAGGTGCAGGAATTTAAAGGATTGAGTTTTGAAATTACATGTACAAAGGAATGAAAGTACATTAAGAAGTGCGCAGACACACAGGTCCTGTGTAATACTCAACATGTAAGGTGCAGGAATAAGGAGGACTGAGTTTTGAAATTACATGTACAGAGGAATGAAAGTACATTAAGAAGTGCGCAGACACACAGGTCCTGTGTAATACTCAACATGTAAGGTGCAGGAATAAGGAGGACTGAGTACTGTACATGAGAAACAAACTCTCATTCAGTGATTGTTCTTTACATCTCAGATCTCCAAAGAGATGCCATGCCAGGCTGAGGATGTGGACGCATGCGGATCCTTTTCAGGCAACACACTAGAGGTAAGTTTCATCTTTTAAGGCATATTTATTGTCTAAAATAAAGTCATGAGAATGATATTCAGAAGTATTCAGACACACAAGTACGATGTAACCTTTATATGTAAGGTGCAGGAATTTGGAGGATTGAGTTTTGAAATTACATGTACAAAGGAATGAAAGTACATTAAGAAGTGCGCAGACACACAGGTCCTGTGTAATACTCAACATGTAAGGTGCAGGAATAAGGAGGACTGAGTACTGTACATGAGAAACAAACTCTCATTCAGTGATTGTTCTTTACATCTCAGATCTCCAAAGAGATGCCATGCCAGGCTGAGGATGTGGACGCATGCGGATCCTTTTCAGGCAACACACTAGAGGTAAGTTTAATCTTTCTAAGGCTTATTCATTGTCTAAAATAAAGTCATGAGAATGATATTCAGCAGTATTCAGACACACAGGTACGATATAACCTTAATATGTAAGATGCTGGAATTTGGAGGACTGAATTTTGAAATTACATGTACAGAGGAATGAAAGTACATTAAGAAGTGCGCAGACACATAGGTCCTGTGTAATACTCAACATGTAAGGTGCAGGAATAAGGAGGACTGAGTACTGTACATGAGAAACAAACTCTCATTCAGTGATTGTTCTTTACATCTCAGATCTCCAAAGAGATGCCATGCCAGGCTGAGGATGTGGACGCATGCGGATCCTTTTCAGGCAACACACTAGAGGTAAGTTTCATATTTTAAGGCATATTTATTGTCTAAAATAAAGTCAGGAGAATGATATTCAACAGTATTCAGACACACAGGTACGATGTAACCTTAATATGTAAGGTGCAGGAATTTGGAGGACTGAGATTTGAAATTACATGTACAAAGGAATGAAAGTACATTAAGAAGTGCGCAGACACACAGGTCCTGTGTAATACTCAACATGTAAGGTGCAGGAATAAGGAGGACTGAGTACTGTACATGAGAAACAAACTCTCATTCAGTGATTGTTCTTTACATCTCAGATCTCCAAAGAGATGCCATGCCAGGCTGAGGATGTGGACGCATGCGGATCCTTTTCAGGCAACACACTAGAGGTAAGTTTCATCTTTTAAGGCATATTTATTGTCTAAAATAAAGTCATGAGAATGATATTCAGAAGTATTCAGACACACAAGTACGATGTAACCTTTATATGTAAGGTGCAGGAATTTAAAGGATTGAGTTTTGAAATTACATGTACAAAGGAATGAAAGTACATTAAGAAGTGCGCAGACACACAGGTCCTGTGTAATACTCAACATGTAAGGTGCAGGAATAAGGAGGACTGAGTTTTGAAATTACATGTACAGAGGAATGAAAGTACATTAAGAAGTGCGCAGACACACAGGTCCTGTGTAATACTCAACATGTAAGGTGCAGGAATAAGGAGGACTGAGTACTGTACATGAGAAACAAACTCTCATTCAGTGATTGTTCTTTACATCTCAGATCTCCAAAGAGATGCCATGCCAGGCTGAGGATGTGGACGCATGCGGATCCTTTTCAGGCAACACACTAGAGGTAAGTTTCATATTTTAAGGCATATTTATTGTCTAAAATAAAGTCAGGAGAATGATATTCAACAGTATTCAGACACACAGGTACGATGTAACCTTAATATGTAAGGTGCAGGAATTTGGAGGACTGAGATTTGAAATTACATGTACAAAGGAATGAAAGTACATTAAGAAGTGCGCAGACACACAGGTCCTGTGTAATACTCAACATGTAAGGTGCAGGAATAAGGAGGACTGAGTACTGTACATGAGAAACAAACTCTCATTCAGTGATTGTTCTTTACATCTCAGATCTCCAAAGAGATGCCATGCCAGGCTGAGGATGTGGACGCATGCGGATCCTTTTCAGGCAACACACTAGAGGTAAGTTTCATCTTTTAAGGCATATTTATTGTCCAAAATAAAGTCATGAGAATGATATTCAGCAGTTATACATTAACTTTATTTAAATCTGAATTCATAAGAATTGCATTCAGCTGTGTATAGATTCACAGGTTTTTTTTTTTTTTTTGAGATAGCAATTGAGTGCTCATGCAAACAGACATCCACAGTTGGTTTGCGTTCTACTCGTGGGCCTCTATGAAGTCACATACAAAGATGGCAAAGGGTGCCGTATGCCAATTAGATTTTTCAACGTTTCCTGGTTTATTCTGTGAAAGTCTGCTTTTGTCCAAACTTAACTGCATGTGCCAAATGACACATGCAGTGACATGACATGGCAAAGGTAACTTAAGTTAACCAAACTTTCTCTGTAATACTCATCTTTATTTCTATGTATGTAATGAAGTATATTATATTTTATTACAGGTTGTGCAAGAACTGTTGATGGTCGGGCAACCTGTCGAGGAACCTGCGCCATTATCACAAGGTTAACTCTTATCCTCAGTCTACATGTCACCTTCTTTGATTGCTTTTAGGCTATGAAATAATGCATTGTGGATTCAGACCTTCTTCACTCGTTTCAATGTTGTTGTCACGGCAACAGTTCAGGTAAATGGGAGGCATGTAAGCTAAATTTCAAGTGATGTGAATGTAGATTACAGAAGTAGTAGCTTTAACCGATGACCAGGAAATTATTTTCAATCTAACAATGAACTTTTTGAATACATTACAGTGCAACAAGGAACATATAGGCCTGGCTGCTGCTCTTCAGTACGCACGACAGCAACGACACTGCCTTCAAAATAAAAGCACTTCTAATCATATCATTCATAATGACAAATCAACTTGGAAGCAAATAATGTTCCAGCCTAAGCGCTTTACAGTGAATGTATTTGTTATTTATTATTCATCCATCAGTTGCTTGAGCATCTTGGACTTCACCGTATTTAAGGACCCTACCCTACAACAAATAAATGCTCATCCATTGTTATTTGTCTTTATTTCTTCATTTCAGCACAAAGTCAACACACAGATGCTAAGGGGGAAGAACCCAACAGAAGACTAAAAAAGAAGGACAAAGGGCCCAGCAGAAAAAAGAACACGAAGAAACATTCTGGTAAATGCGAAAACACATACTCAGTCACTAAACACCAAGTTACTTAAGTATAACTGAAGAATGATAAAAATAAATTATCCATACCACCCAAAGGCAATATGATGACCATTCTCTTCTTTCTGCGGGATACTGTTTATACTACTACTACTATTCCTTATTTAAAACATGTTTAAAGTGGAGTTGGTTTTCATTGATTTATTTGTCTTTTTTTCTAGTATCTCTGGAAAGTGCCAGGAGAGCAAAAAAGCATCTTTGGTCTCCCATGGAGGTTGCCGCAGTCATGAGACATTTTGGCCAACACATCAAAAAAGGGAAACTGGCCACTATGATTGAATGCCAGCAATGCAAGAAGGCTGAAAATCTTGCTCTGGCTGGTCGCTCTATCCAAAACATAAGAGATTTTGTAAGGAATCGGGGCGTAACTTTGAAAAGAAAAGAAAATCCTGGATAGATACAACACCCTGCAGCAGAGCTGAAACATATCCAACATCACATCCTACATCACACCCAACATCACATCCAACATCCCATCCATGACATCTAACACCATACAGCTACAGTACATCACATCCAACATCACATCTAACACCATACAGCTACAGTACTTCACATCCAACATCACATCTAACACCATACAGCTACAGTACATCCCATCCAACATCACATCTAACACCACACAGCTACAGTACATCCCATCCAACACCACATCTAACACCACACTGCTACAGTACATCCCATCCAACATCACATCTAACACCACACAGCTACAGTACATCACATCCAACATCACATCTAACACCATACAGCTACAGTACATCACATCCAACATCACATCTAACACCACATCCAACACCAGGCCTGTTGTAACTGGAACACTGTTAGACATGCATTGGTCTAGTAGACATGCATAATTTCATTTTGACATTTATAAATGTTTTCCTTTCTGTTCACAAATACATTTCTGTTGCTCTGATATGTGGTCAAGGCGCTGTAAAATCCAGTCTACTTCTTTCTGTTTAGTCATATTCCATTTATCCATGTTTGGCCTTTTTAATACACATAAACTTCACGTTTGTGTATGTGTATGGCTATGGTCCTGATAAAAAAGATGGTCCTGGCAATTACTGTTTGTGTCATGGGCGGAGCTAAGTACCTCATTATCTTGTGTCCTCTTAATACAGCATTCCGTCAGGTTCTTGTATCTTGAGTTCTGATGTGTGTATCTAACTTTTGAAGTGAGATTTGTGCTGTATGGCTCAAATAAAATTTTTGAAGATTCACTACATCTTTCTAGCATAAGTGGAAAGAGGTGTCCGTTTAGTGTTGCAAAAAACTGGTTTGAAAAAATTGTCCCTCTAATACATAAGGACCTGTATGTGTGTGTGTGTGTGTGTGTGTGTGTGTGTGTGTGTGTGTGTGTGTGTGTGTGTGTGTGTGTGTGTGTGTGTGTGTGTGTGTGTGTGTGTGAGAGAGTGAGTGAGGCATGATAGCCCCCATGAACCGAAGCAAGAGTTTAGACTGCAGGAACTGGGGCTTCCTATCCTGTGTCCTTCCCAGAGGAGAGCTGGTGTATGTGTGTGCGTGTGTGTATGTATGTATGTGTGTGTCTGTGTATGTGTGTGTGTCTGTGCTTGTGTCTGTCTGTGTGTGTGTGTGCCTTGAACTGTACTGTGCTGAAGGGCAGCACAGACACAGCAATGAAGGGAACAGGGAAGAAATGGGTGAGGTTAGGGGAGGAATGGGTGAGGTTTAAAAGCCTTTTCTGACTTCTCTTGTCTTATCATGTGTTTGAGGATTTGGAGGAGGCTAGGAAAGAGGAAGCTAGGAGAGAGGAGGTCATGTGTAGAATCAGGTGGCTGAGCGGTTAGGGAATTGGGCTAGTAATCTGAAGGTCGCCAGTTTGATTCCCGGCCACACCAAATGACGTTGTGTCCTTGGGCAAGGCACTTCACCCTACTTGCCTCAGGGGAATGTTCCTGTACTTACTGTGAGTCGCTCTGGATAAGAGTGTCCGCTAAATGTAATGAATCAACAACAACAGTTTGATACATGCTGTAGTTTACTTCCTTACCACTGTGTGGCGCTGTCTCTTGAACAGTCTTACTATCTGGTTTAACACACAACTTCATGTACATAGAGATTTGACTGTTCTTCTATGCCAGGGTTTGCCAACCCTATTCCAAGTTTACAGTACAACCCTGCTCCTGTAGGAGAACTTCCTGTAGGTTTACGCTCCAACTAGGGTCTTCCATCTTTTCGCTCTTTTGTCCTCCTTTTGAATCCTTCCTGCCCACCGTAGCAATTGATCACTCGCGTGGGCTTCAGTCCCAAAAAGAAAGACCTCCTTCAAACCTACGTGGAGTTCAGAACTCCACTTTGCCACTAAGAGCAGCACAGATCAATAACATGCCTTCTGTAAGCTCTGTCACATTGATATAGACGTGAGTAGTAGGAGAAAGGGGCTTTAGAGTGGCATGCCGCTACAGAACGGCACAAGGATAATGCTACGTCTGACGGGCACTCTTCCTTAACAACATTTTTTGCTCCGAACACAACAACAGTGGATGATAAAACAACCGCTGCTGAGCTGACCAAATTCTTTCATGCTGTGAAACATCACCACTCTTACAGGAGTTCAGACTGCGGTTTAGACTGTTGACTTACTAAAATGACTAATGTTATTGTCTTAATTTCATACTAATGGCCCCCATCCCCCCCGGTCAACAACTCTTGGGGATTGTCCTCCTTTTTGGACCCAAGTGTCCTCCTGCTCAGGGTCATGCTTCTGGTCACCCTAACAGTTAGGGATAATTAGCTGCTTGATTTGTTCAATCAAGTTGGTTGCAACTGTTGCAACCAACTTGATTGAACAAATCAAGAAGCTAATTATTTGAGGCAGGTGTGCTGGAGTGGTGTGGCAGTGAAGACCTACCAGAAGGTATCTCTCCAGGAACAGGGTTAAAGAGCCCTTCTCACTTAGGTAAGAGAACAGTGTTCAATAATTGTTCTTGATCGTTCCACAACTATTTAGTTGTAGATACAAGTCTTTTGTCTCCTCGCCTCCTCTTATTTTCCTGAGTGAGTGTATGCCAGTTGGACCAGCACTTCACCACACTCGTTTTTGACATTCGATGTAGCCTATGTGTACGTGTACCAATCAAAACGTTCTTCTGTTGCCATGTTACACACGGTTCTGTGTAAGATGTTTAAGGTTTCCAACATCCCTTTTCACAGGGTATGGAGCAAATGCATTAATTCTCAAATGTGTAGTATACAGGTTGAATACTTTGCAAAGAAATACTTTGCAGCTCTTTCAACTGAGAAATAAAAGTTATGAAAGTGCAAGAGGTAAAAGAGGGAAATAAGGGGCTTATGCTCGAGTGATGTGCCAAAGTCAGTGCAAGTTGCCTTTGGGACTAATAGGAGCATGTCGTGCAATTTTGTCATTGTGTGCACTGTGCAAATGAGATGCTAGTTTTGTCAGGCCCCTGGACGTTACAGTTCAAAGCTCGGAGGTAGAAACCCATTTTTCGCAAACATTTGACTCCAAGGCATTCTGTCTCTCCCCTTCCCATCCTGTCTATCATCCTCTCTTCTCCCATACCTTGTTCTCTCCCTCTGTCGTTTTCTCTCATCCTTTCATCCCCTGCTCTGTGCAATCCCTCAGGTCAGAGGGAGCTAGCTAGCTAACCGTCTGCCATCACCTAAACAAGACACAACGCTTATGCTAATGCCTATGATTCATTGCGAGGGCCTAACAGCTTGACCTAGCCCGCTAAGCTAAATTCTAAGCCAGTATGCACACCGACCTGCACTGAATCTAAACAGCTAGCGCGACAGGCTAATTGGTATTGATGGTGAAGGCTCGGGACAATAAGCAGCGAGCACGGCATGCCAGCAATCTCTCTCCAAACCAGAAATAACCTGGAGGTGTTCTGTTTGCTGTTTTATGCTATTATTGTTGCACCCTGTCTCATAGTTGAGAGATGTTATTTTGCATTGTGCCTGGTAAATACAGAGCGTTCCTTAACTCCTTATCATTTACTATAGGTACTATTCGTATATTGGTTAAGACAAGTGTTGAATGAAACACATTTCAAATGAAACAAAGACTCCCTTTGTTGTGTGTGTGTGTGTGTGTGTGTGGAAACCGGTGGCTGTTGGGTCGTATTTAGGGTGACCAGAAGCATGACCCTGAGCAGGAGGACACTTGGGTCCAAAAAGGAGGACAATCCCCAAGAGTTGTTGACCGGGGGGGATGGGGGCCATTAGTATGAAATTAAGACAATAACATTAGTCATTTTAGTAAGTCAACAGTCTAAACCGCAGTCTGAACTCCTGTAAGAGTGGTGATGTTTCACAGCATGAAAGAATTTGGTCAGCTCAGCAGCGGTTGTTTTATCATCCACTGTTGTTGTGTTCGGAGCAAAAAATGTTGTTAAGGAAGAGTGCCCGTCAGACGTAGCATTATCCTTGTGCCGTTCTGTAGCGGCATGCCGCTCTAAAGCCCCTTTCTCCTACTACTCACGTCTATATCAATGTGACAGAGCTTACAGAAGGCATGTTATTGATCTGTGCTGCTCTTAGTGGCAAAGTGGAGTTCTGAACTCCACGTAGGTTTGAAGGAGGTCTTTCTTTTTGGCAGTGAAGCCCACGCGAGTGGGAAATTGCGACAGTGGGCAGGAAGGATCAAAAAGGAGGACAAAAGGGCAAAAAGGAGGACATGCAACGGCGGTCCGGTCAAAGGGCTGGAAAACCGGACTGTCCGGATGAAATCCAGATGTCTGGTCACCCTTGATCCCTCCTGGCCCAATACAGGAATTGGTGTCGACTCTAAAAGCATTCCATGGTCCAAACTTCTCATTGAACTAATCTCTATCTTGGCTCTCAAGTTTTATTAAAACTTTCTGGTTATGTTTTCAGATGATTTAACTCGAGACAATTATCATCTCGGTATGCCTGCGCCTGCGTTAATTGCATATGGCGGGACAAGTTATCCCTTACTTCTCAGCGTGAGAAATGGTTGAAAGGCGCGAGAAATACGAGGTGTTGTGTGAGAGCGTGAGGAATGGCTGAAATGTGTGAGACTGCACGTGTGAGACGGGCTATCGAGTCTATCTATCTGAACTCATCTCCATCTCTCCTCTCTTCTCCCCAGACAGTGCTCTCAGCTGGCCCGGATCTCCCACAATGCTTTGCTGAAGCCCCGTCCTCTCGTCCCCCATCAAGATGCTCCCACCTGATTGGATGCGACGGCTCCTCCCCACGGCGGTGCTGGCACTCACCTCCTGTTTACTGGCCGCCTCTGTGATGGCCACGCCCTTCCCCAAGGACCTCGAGCCAATCGGCGTCGTCGGCTGGGAGGGTGAGTAGCTTCCTGATTGGCTAAGCCTACTAACGTGTGATGGGAAGCTAGTTACACAGTGGGAATGTGAGTGTTTTGATGTGGGACGATAGATACAGCGATACTACCCTATACTCCCCCTTTCTAGTCGTCCAACATTAGACACACTGCATATACTTTCTCTATTTATGACTGCACTCTACATACATTCAAGTTACATCCACTACCATGAAACTATAGCAATACCTACAGGAACAACTTTGTAGGTACATAGCAATTGCTTTGTCATGAAACGGTTTAGCAGTTTGGGGTATTTCAGTGACCCAAGTTTAAGAAGGCACGGTATGCTGGCGTGAGGGGTCATTCAACGTTGCAAAGGGGTTGTTGAAAGTCGTGTCACCACAACAAGACGAAAAGCCCGACCTCCCCCGGGCAAAGTTTCACTCGCGCCACAACCTGTGCCGCCAAACTGTGATGAAGGGTAACTGCGGAGCCGTTTCTATCTCATGACAATGTTACTGGAGGTACTGCTATGTAGTTACATGGCAGTGAATGCAGCTTCAATTCAAAGTGTTGCCCCTTATTCCTATAATGTCCCAGCATACGTGCTCTTACAGTGAAACACTGGAGTCACAGATAATCAACCTCCCGTTTCAGTGGAGTCCATGTCACTGGAAGCCTGCTTGTCATCACGTACGCATGCCAACGAATATGAACTGACTACACTCGATGTGTATGTTCGAGAGTGTGTTCAAGTGTTTGCACGTCTGTTGGTGTGTGAGTGTGCGTGCGTGCATACGCGCGTGTGTGTGTGTGTGTACCTGCGTGTGTGTGCGTGTATATGATTGAGTGGCTGATGTTGTGCAGTGCCGGGCTGAGAGCAGTAAAGCTGTCTGTGAAGCAGCTTTATGGGAGCTTCCTTCAGCTCCAGACAGGAAGCTGCGAGAGATGAGCCTGCTGGACTCTGTTCAGGGCCTCTCTAGTGGGAGACGAGGACTGTGGAGGAGTCACAGGAAAACAAGGACATCCCTTAAATCTCTCTCTCTGCCTGTCTCT
Source organism: Hypomesus transpacificus (assembly GCF_021917145.1). Lineage (NCBI taxonomy): Eukaryota > Metazoa > Chordata > Actinopteri > Osmeriformes > Osmeridae > Hypomesus > Hypomesus transpacificus. The sequence continues at coordinate 1,036,769 of NC_061063.1, forward strand.
CCCCTCACTCTTGCCCTCTCTCACGTACTGTCTCTCTCTCTCTCCTTCTCCTCCTTCCATCTCTCTCTATCTACCTCCCTCTTTCTCTCCAATCCTTTCCTCCCTCCCCATCTTTCCTCCCTCCTTCGTTCTCTTCTCTCCCCCCCTCCTCCAGACTCCTACCAGTACCAGGGCTTCCAGGGCCTGCTGTTGGACAACGACACTTCTCGCCTGGGCCTGGACTTCCAGACGATGCTCCGGGTTAACCACATGCTGTTCATCTCCTCCAGGGACCATGTGTTTGCGGTCAACCTCACCACCGCAGCCCAGGACTTCACTCCTCAGCTGGTCAGAGCTGCCTTTTCGTGTTGTTTACAGATTTAGTTAGCTATTTAGCGAGTTTGTCATTTTTCTTGTTTATTTCATCTTTTTCTGGGGTTTTATTTGGGGAATTCAGAAGGCTTTGTGAATTATTTATACGCTTACCTTAGCAGGGAAGAGCTTTTTCAAAAGCAGAGAATTTATACAAAGTCAACTTTTCACCGTCATGTGGAATGTTTTCGGGGTTTTTTTAAACACAACAGCTAAAATCATTTTTTTCTACTTCCCACCTCCCAGAAACTGAACTGGAGATCAAACGATGTGAACAAATGTGCTGTCAGAGGGAAGAACAGCGTGAGTGTGGTTGCCCTGCTATTGGCTAATTCAACAATGTCTATCCTGCTGTTGGTTAACTCACAATGATGTGTACTCTGCTATTGATGAACTCATAATGGAGTCTATTCAGCTCCAGGTTAATGCCAAATATATATTCTGGTAAACGTGTTAGGATGTTCAGGACAAATGCTCCTGGGAGCACTTACACATGTTCCTGCAAACACATACATGTCAGTGAACATGCTTGTTCCTGGAGATCATACGCGTGTTCTGTGTTTGTGTAGGATGAGTGTTATAACTACATCAAGGTTCTGGTGCCCCGGAATGATGAAACTCTGTTTGCCTGCGGAACCAACGCCTTCAACCCAACCTGCCGCAACTACAAGGTGTGTGTTTGTGATTGTGTAAATGCTGTGTGTGTGTGTGTGTGTATGTATGTATGTGTGTGTGTGTTAGGTGTAACACTAGCACAGTACTGTGAGGAGGTGTGGAAAGGCGATGGTGGAGAGATGACTTGGCATGGCAAGCAGAAGAACCACAGCTTATTCAAGACTAAATCAGGGGAGGGCACACCCACACATGCTGTAGTTTTTCTCAGCAATCAGCCGGTGTGTGTGTGTGTGTGTGTGTGTGTGTGTGTGTGTGTGTGTGTGTGTGTGTGTGTGTGCGTGTGTGTGTGTGTGTGTGTGTGTGTGTGTGTGTGTGTGTGTGTGTGTGTGTGTGTGTGTGTGTGTGTGTGTGTGTGTGTGTGTGTGTGTGGAGCTGCGTAGCAGACAATAGAAGTGTCTCCAGAGAGTCTGAAGCCGCAGACAGGTAATTTATGGGTGCTAGCACGGGGCTAAACGCTAACAGCCGTGGTGCCCCATATCAATGGCTGTGTAAGCCATTCTGTTAGCACTGCTGCTAACACTGCTGCTAGCTCAATAGGGGGGCTAGGCTCTGAAAGGAACCGACGGGGGAACGTTGAGGATGTGTAGTGTGTCAAACTCGTTTGTTCTCTCCTTTCCTTTCCTTCCCCTCTCCCCTCCCTTTCCTCTCCTCCTCCTTCCCTCCTTTCGTCCTCCTCATCTCCCCTCCCTTTTCTCCCTTCCTCCTCCCCTCCCCTCCTCCTCCCCAGATGACCAGTCTGGAGCAGATAGGGGAGGAGCTGGTGGGTCAGGCTCGTTGTCCGTTCGAGTCGGGCCAGTCCAACGTGGGCCTCTTTGCAGGTGAGTTCTCTCCCAAGTCGCTGAGGTCCCATCCTGTCAACACAGTCCTGACTGGGGTTACAGGCCAGGGTCGGAGGGTCGTAACCTTTGACCTCTGTGTCCAGGGGGAGACTTCTACTCCGCCACCATGACGGACTTCCTGGCTAGCGACGCCGTGATCTACCGGAGCCTGGGAGATGACCGGCCCGTCCTGCGCACGGTGAAGTACGACTCCAAGTGGCTCCGAGGTAGGTCACATGACCTGGTGTTGGTCACATGACCTGGTAGTGGTCACATGGCATGCTGTTGGTCACATGACATCCTAATGCAACTGGTAAGCTCACCTCTGCCCCTAGCTCAGAGGGTAGCGATGGCGTAGTCGTGTGTGTTGTGACGGACAGTCCGAACAACCAATCATGTGGTGTTTCTGTGTGGTTCCTCCCGCCCCTCCAGAGCCGCACTTCCTGCACGCCATAGACTACGGGAATTACGTGTACTTCTTCCTCAGTGAGATCGCTGTGGAATACACAACCCTGGGGAAGGTGTGTGTGTGTGTGTGTGTGTGTGTGTGTGTGTGTGTGTGTGTGTGTGTGTGTGTGTGTGTGTGTGTGTGTGTGTGTGTGTTTCAAATCCCTGCTTATATTTGAGTTCTTAATTCTGTTTTGCCAGACATGATCAAAGTAGCACGGATCAACATAAAGGCATTTAAAATACAGTTTTGCTGTGTAGAAATTGGGTTTGGCCTGGGATTCAAATAGATTTCCCTGCTGTACAGTGTGTGCATGATCTGTGTGTGTGCGTGTGTACTTATGAATCATATTTGTACTTCATATAATGTGTGTGTATACAATGTGTGTGTGTTTAGGTATGATTGAGACCCAAGTCTGGCATGTTCTTGAGCACTCATCGCTCCGTCTAAACCCCCCCCCTCCAGGTGGTGTTCTCCCGGGTGGCGCGTGTCTGCAAGAACGACAACGGCGGCTCGCCGCGCGTCCTGGAGCGCTACTGGACGTCCTTCCTCAAGGCCCGCCTCAACTGCTCCGTGCCCGGCGACTCCTTCTTCTACTTCGACGTGCTGCAGTCGCTTACGCACGTGCTGCAGGTGGACCAGCGGCCCGCCCTGGTGGGCGTGTTCACCACGCAGGCCAACAGCATCCCCGGCTCGGCCGTGTGCGCCTTCTACATGGACGACGTGGAGCGGGTGTTCGGCGGCCGCTTCAAGGAGCAGAAGACCAGCGACTCGGCCTGGACGCCCGTGCCCGAGGAGCAGGTGCCCAAGCCCAGGTGAGGGGGGTGACGGGGCGACGGGGCTGGGGGCGCGGTGGGCCGGGCGCGGGGTTGGAAGTGTGGATCTCCGCTCGGGGAGAATCTCGTTGTGTCGTGTGGGGAGTTGTGGATGCGGATGTGTGGATGCTTACTCGCGTTCATCGAACACTCGCGCTCCCCGCACGCGCGTGGTGGCTTGTGAGGCATGTCGTGTAAACTGGCCCCTCGCCCTCCTCTCTTGTGATAGGCCGGGGTCATGTGCGGGCGATGGCCCCGCCTCTTCCTTCAAGTCCTCGACGACGTTCCCTGACGACACGCTGACCTTCATCAAGTCCTTCCCTCTGATGGACGAGGCCGTGCCCTCAGTCAACCACCAGCCCTTCTACACGCGCACCGGCAGCAGGTAACACACACACACACACTCCTATTCACACTTACGTACGTACGTACATACATACACACTCATATCTATATACACACACACACTCACATACACACACGCACACAACCTCAGAATGTGGTTTTATCAGTATGACATTTAGGTTGTGAATGTGCTGTACCCTCTGGGTGTCTGGGGAGTGTGTGTGTGGAGTGAGTGTGTTTGGGGAATGTCTGAGTCTAGGGACTGTGTGTGTCTGTTTAAGGACTGTGTGTATTTGGAGAGTGTGTGTGTGTAAGAGTGGGTAGTGTGTGTGTGTCTAAGGAGTGTGTGTGTGTGGGGGAGGGTTGCGTGTGAGTGTGTTTGTAGATTGTGTATGTATTTGGAGAATGTGTGTGTGTGTGTGAGAAAGCTTCTTCCAGGAAGCAGGCAGGGCCAGGGGGTACTCACGGTGCAGCGGCATACTGTTCAGAGTCTCTGTTTCTGTCTCTCTGAACCGGTTCTTCATGCACCACTAAACGCTGTTTATCTCCACTTTCTCTCCTCCTCTCCTTCCCTCCTGACCTTTACCCCTCCTCCTCCTCTCTTCCTCTCCTCCTGACCCCCTGCCTTATCTCCCCCCTCCTCCTCCCTCCCCAGGTACAAGCTGACCCAGATCACGGTGGACACGTCGGCGGGGCCGGGGAAGGACCGCACCGTGCTCTTCCTGGGGTCGGAGGACGGCCGGCTGCTCAAGGTCCTGGCCAGCACGCACCCCAACGCCTCCTTCTCCTCTGTGCTGCTGGAGGACATAGACGTCTACAACCCCTCCAAGTAGGTCTACAGTCCTCTACGTAGGTTTGTGGGTCTACAGTCTTCTATGTAGGTAAATGTGGGTCTACAGTCCTCTATTTAGGTACATCTGGGTCTACAGTCCTCTATATAGGTATTTGTGGGTCTATAGTCCTCTTATATAGGTATATGTGGGTCTACAACGTCTGAGTGGGTCGGCGTTGGTCTGTTTGGAATCAAAGTCCAGCACAACTTTGTCTAAACACCCTCCCTCCCCGCCTCCCTTCCCACCTCAGGTGTGATGTCCAGGGGCAGGAGGACAGGAGGATCCTGGGTCTGGAGCTGGATAAGGAGCACCATGCCGTGTTTGTGGCGTTCTCCAGCTGTGTGATCCGGGTTCCCCTGAGCCGCTGCACCAGCCACGGGGCCTGCAGGAGGTGAGGCCGTGCGGCGGGTTCGGGGGGGAGGGGAGGGGAGGGGGGGAGATCGAAGTGGGCCCATAGAAGGGACTCACACCTGTAGATGTTTCCACCTGAACTCATAAATCAAGTGCTCACTCCGGGATGTTGGCGTGTGCGTAGACGTTTGTGTGCGGCTGTGTGTTTGTGGACCCACACTGTCGAGAGATTTAAAATGTCTTGTTTGCATATTTGGGCAGGCAGCCAAGAACTATTAAAAGAGTAGTTTAATTATAATCAATATTTAACGCCCTCGGAAAGTCTGGAGAGACAGTTACTTAGTTTTCAAGACAGTCGGAGCCAGAAGGTGTGTGTGTGTGTGTGCACGCACAGTGGGTGGAGGCGTTTTCCATGCACAGCATTTTCTGAAAGAGCCAGAAGTCGTTCGTCCCCACAGTCTCCCTCTCCACGTGTTCGTCCTACCCACAATGCCTTGCGGCGCATAATGGAAGTCTCTGGTGGGAAGTGATGGGCCAGGAGGTCAAGGAAAGATACAGGGTTGACTGACAGGTGGGGAGAGGGAGGGAGACAAGCCCAGGCCCCCCCCCCCGCTCCCCTCCTCCCTGGGAGACGAGGTGCCAAACCCCCCTTTCCCCATCCCCCACGCACCCCCCCCCCCCCCCCACCCACACACACACAGCCACATCCCCCCCATCCCCTGACTGGCTGTCAGAGTATCAGGGAGGCGGAGGGGGCGATTGGGACCACCTGTCACTGAGATGACTGGCTTCACTCCTCCAGAGCTGACTGACTGACACACACACACACGAGTTTACGCACGTACACGTATAGCTACCGTATTTCTTCGATTAAACGCTGCAGCGCTGATTACGCCATGTTCATTTTTGGTGCAGCATTCATTCGAGGGCGGCGTTGAACTAGGAAGAGAGATTTGGTGAATTGGAGCTGCAGTGCGGCCATTGACAGACGAAGAATAGACAAGGAGGTCAAAAGTGAAGTCGTTTAAGTTCATCACACCACAGAAGAATGCGTTGTTAACTACCCATCCAAATTCGAATGAAAAAAAAACACTGACGCGTATGTTCAATTAGGCTTTGGAATTGTGAGAAAATCAACAGTCTTCTCTGCTTGAGACTGGGGGGGGCGTGTTGCCTGATGGAGCTGAAGTTTCGCCCCCTCGAATGTATTGAATTTAGCAACAGCAGCAACACTAGCTAAATCAATTGCAGATATCAGAACAGACCTACCTGCAGTCTCTGAATGTTTTATGTGTTCATTACTTTGTCTTTGCATCGTAACAGAATGCAGGGTATATAAACCGGCTGTGATCTGACGTAGATAGGTGGCTGTGACGAAGATAGGTTGGATTTTGCCCCGCCTTGACAAAACCTGAGCTGAAAACGGGAGAGAAACTGTTCAACGGTCTAACTCCACATTTCAGTGCGACAAAGTTGTAGAGCTTTGCACGTGCTTTCAGCAAATCATTTCACACATATATCATGTACTGGGAAGGAAATCAGGGAATTTGCTTTACAGCATCTTTAAATGACTGTTTTCTGAGAATAATTTGTGTGCAGCGTTTTAATCGAGGGCGGCGTTTATTACACAATGTTCATTTTTGGTGCAGCGTTTATTCGAGGGTTGCGTTTATTTGAGGGTGGCGTTTAATCGGACACATTTGTATATACTGTACACACACACACACGCACACAGAGATTCTCCCACACCCACAGGTGCACACACACATATGAGCCTTGGTAGATAAAGCCCCCCCGCAGCAGGAGGAGCTGTCATCTCTGGGGATGAAGAAGCATCTAGAAGGAGAACACTGGACCCTGAGAAGCAGCGCACACACACACACACACACCACCACATACCCCCCCCACACCACACACCTGTCATCATGTAGGAAAGAAACACACACGCTTATCGACTCACACAAATATGTTCAAACGCATTCACACACGGTTTTACAATTCATAACATAACAGTATACATATACACATACACTCTATGTCTACATGTAAATATATACACCTAGTGCTGTCAAACCATTACAATATTTAATCGCAGTTAACCCACGATTAATTGCACATTTTTATGTATTCTAAATGTCCCTTGATTTCTTTTTGGCCCATTATTTTTTCTCATTTTAATGCTCTTATCAACATGGAAAAGTGGATCGGATTGCTTGGTGCACATGTTTTTTTTAATAGAAAACAACATTGCAATCGCCTGGCTTTGACGAGGGGGCGGAGAATTCGCATCAGCTGTATGCTTGGCCATCAAGTGGTATTTCAGACTGGACATGCTGCGATGATAGCTCAGTTCACAAAGACAAAAAAAAAACAGATCACTTTGGTCTTGTCAATTGGACCATTTGGCATATTTTTTTAAAGTAAACTTTTCATTCAGAATCTTATTGGCATCCATTTTGGCGTCTCGTGCTCGCCATTGCTTAAAACGTAACGTTAGCCTACTAAGGCTCGCAAGCCTGTTTTGTTTCCGGTCCAGCTAGATCCGGTGTGGTGTTGTAGTTTTTCTAACATCAGTAGTTGCTGCAACAGCATTTGAAAAAAACGAAAACGTTTTCCAGGCCAAAAAGAACGTTAATCTTGCGATTAAAAAATGAAAATGTTAAAATGGGTTTGCGTTAATGCCGTTAGTAACGCGTTTAACTGACAGCACTAATACACACATAAAAACATTCCAATATATATATACACACGCACACAGACAGGCGCACACACACGTGCAGACAGACATGGTCTCCCAGGCTTGTCTGTCTGGTGTTGTAACTGGGGGATCAGCACAACACACGCTCCAGTAGAGCACAGCTCAGCCCTGGCTGTCTGCACATCACTGTGTGTGTGTGCTCATGTCTGTGACTCTGTGTAGACATACTGTCTGCCATGTACGTACCTGCAGACATTGTGTTGACTCTTCTCCTCTTCTTCTCCTCCTCCTCTTCTCTTCTTCTGTCATTCTCAGGAGTTGTCTGGCCACCCGCGACCCCTACTGCATCTGGCTCCGAACAGGAAGCTGTGTCAACATGGCGCCCGGCTTCAAGTAAGTGTCACTTCCTGTCCTGAGTAGGAGCTTGTCATCCCCAGCCTCATCACGGAGCCTGTTAGGTCAGGGACACACGACTGGCCTCTCTCCGGCTCTCTCTTACTGTTTCTCTCTATCTCTCTCTTACTGTCCCTCACCTATTTCTCTCGCCCTCTGACTGTGTCTCTCGCTGTTCTGTCTTTCTCTAATTCTTTACTTTCACTCACTGCCCCCCTTCCTCATATATCACCCTCTCGTTTTCCCTTTCACTCTGTTCATCTCTACCCTGACATGTTCGGCCTAAGTGCTGTGTTTCTTCTTCCGGCAACGGTGATGTCTGCTGGTTGTCGTGAGAGGTTTGGGAGTGGGTCAGGTGATTGGACCAGCGTTGTGATTGGACCTCTCCGTGAGGTGACCTTAACCTCCGCCTCATTCTTTAACAAAGCCGCCGTCCCTGTCGCCTGATAGGAGTGACTGTCACATGACCTTTACAGAGCAGGGCCTCTCGTGTATCTCTGCATCTTAATTGGACAGCGTACATGCGGGCGGTGCAGGGGATTGTGGGTGGGGATCGTTAGTGAAGCGGGAAACAGATGGTGGCATTTCTCTGATTGGCCCAGCCCGTGGGTGGGGATGTCAATGTGACATGCAGGAACTGCGTCGTCAGGCAACAGGAAGTCCACCTCCTGTCCACTGTTGTCAGTTCAGCGGGCAGGTGGGCAGGTTGTCTCTGTCACCCAATCAGCAGGTGGGCAGGTTGTCTCTGTCACCCAATCAGCAGGTGGGCAGGTTGTGTCTGTACCCCAAATCAGCAGGCAGCGACGGGATGACTGACACAGGGTCCTATTAAGGTTGTGTCCCCATGGCAACATGGAATGGGTGCTAAACTTTGTCGTTCATGTATTGTTCTCTCTCTCTCTCTGCGCCTCTCTCTCTCTCTCTCTCTCTCTCTCTCTCTCTCTCTCTCTCTCTCTCTCTCTCTCTGCCTCTCTCTGTCTCTCTCTCTCTGTCTCTCTCTCTCTCTCTCTCTCTCTCTGCCTCTCTCTCTCTCTCTGCCTGCAGGGCGGGGTTTGAGCAGGACATCGAGGGTGACCATTCACTGTACCCGGAGGGTTGTCATGGTGAGTAGACTAGAAAGCATATTTCCAGGCTCTGTATGATGGTGTCTGATGTCTTCATGTGTGATGTTCTAGATACTAGAACATTCTGTTGTGATCTCTAAAACGTTCCGAGGTCTTAATTTGTGGTATTCTAGAATGTTCTGAAGTCTTCATTTGTGCTCTTCTAGAATGTTATGAAGTCTTCATGGGTGGTGTTGTAGAATGTTCTGTGGTCTTCATGTGTGATACTCTAGAATGTTCTAAGGTGTTTTGTCGGTGGTTTTTTTTCAGCGGACGTTCTAGCCACCACTAGGAACCAGAACTCTGTAGCAGACTCTGCCTACGGTAAGACCTCCCTCCTCCTCACCTGCTCAGCTGCTGCTGTCGTCCAGTAGCATCCCATAATAAGATAATCCATCCTGTTTGACCAGGCCGGTGTAATTAGTGCTTTCTGCCACAGACACCATTAGAGACTAACCGACACTCTAGCGCTGTAAGCCTATTGGAAGCAGACAGTCTCAAGGGATTCAGCCAACCAGGCGTGAAGTGCTGAGTCATACAGGAAGTGAGCTCTCTCTTTAAAAGTAGAGTCCACCATAAAGGGGTTGTTAAGATAACGACATTTTCAACTGCTTAGGAATAATGGTGTTTTTGTTTGAAATCTGTTTCGTTACTCTAAACGAGGACATCATTGATTGTTGGCAAACCAGGACAAGGAGGCGGAGTGTATTATCTGCTCTCCTGTTCGATGTGCACAAATGGCGTGTTGTCTCAAGAGGTGAAAGGTGCCCCTCCCCCGCCCCCACCCCACCCTCCTCCTTCGGGACCATGGGGTGGAGGTGGTTTGCAATATGCTGATATCTCCCCGCGTGTTTGTGTGTAATTCACAAACAGACAGACAGATCAAGGATCTGCTATGTTCCTCAAGTCCAGCCCCCAAGGCCTTGAGAACTCTGGCTCCAGAACCCAAGGTCCCTCTGGGTTCCTGTCAGGTTTCCTCATCATGTGTTCGCCTCCTGCGGCAGACCCCTATGTACGGCAGGCCGCAGGGATCATTCCTCATCGTACAGGCGCTGTGCTGAAGAACACCATTACCAGCGATTTATGAGTTGGCTTGGCAAAATCCGACGCCGCTTGCGGTTTCATACGAGAGCGATTCCGTTGGCCTCCTTGAGCTCGTTAGAAAACACTTAGGGGAGGCGGTGGGGGGGGAGGGGTGGCGGTGGGGGGGGAGGGGTATCTGGGAGGCAATTATGGCCATTTCAGACGAGGCAGTAATCTAATCAGCTGGTCTCATTAGCATGCGGAACGTGGGCGACCTGTTAATCACCCCTCGCCACCGCGTGGCAGTCTAACCCCGGCGACACACCCCAGGCCCGACACCTGGTCACCGTCACCACGGAGACGCGGACCCGCAGAGAAGGGGAGGCCGCGATCGGGTCTCCCAGCATCTGGAGTTATTATTGGATTGACCTTGCTGACACTGCCCTAGGGGGTCGGAGGAGGGGGAGGAGGGGAGGATGCCATTAATTTCCCCGGCTCTGTTGTTCTGTGATTGGACCTCCTGTCACCTGTCAGTAATGCTCAGCCTATCAGGAGGCTGGCCGTTTCAGGTCCCGCCTCCATGCTGACCCTGTGTTGACGACCTTCTCTGATGGCCAATCAGGATGCAGGCATGTTGGGTGTGGGGGGCACAGGCCGCAGTGCGTCTCTGGAGGTGTTGTGGTTATTGACGTGTGTGTGTGTGTACACCATCGTGTGCAAATGAATATATTCTGACAGTGATGATCCATGGAAATGATTTACTCCAGCATCCGTCATTGATCTGTGTGTGTGTGTGTGTGTGTGTTATTGACGTGTGTGTGAGCAGAGCATGATGGGTCTTGTGGGACCAGGCTGAATGTCTCCTGGTTCCTCCTGGAGGTAGATGATGCTGGTCTCTCTGTTTAGGAAAGGAGAGATATACAGGTGTGTAGGGAGAGGGGCCATTAGGCTGGTCTCTCCTACGTACAGGTGCGTGGGGAGAGGGGGCTGGGAGAGGGGAAGGGGAGGAGGAGGAGGGAGGGGGGGAGGAGGGGGAAGGGAAGAGGGGAGGGCTGGCTGAGGGAGGGATGGGGAGGAGGAGGGAGGGGGGAGGGGAGGGGGAGGGCTGGCTGAGCCGTAGAAGTGAGCTCCACCTGAGAGAGCCGTGTCTGGTACTTAGAGCTTCTCAGCTAAAAGCAGGTGGGCGACCTGCAGGTTAATGGATGGTTGTCATTCCAGACAGGGGAGCATAACCACCGGCCCGGAGCGAGCCTGCAATGGGCCCTCCCTCCACCGCCGCCCCGTTTGAAGAACGGTGTAGGTGGAGGGAGGTTAGATCTGCTTATGGAAGGAGCTATTATATATAATGGTGTTATGCTCAATGTCGTGCTCTGGTGAGGCACCCTGGTGATCCCGCACAGATGACGTCGGCTTCAGCGATCACTTACCCGGAAGGCCAACGAGGGCACAGAACTTCCATGCACCTACGTGCGCACTAATATGTTAGGTTAGGTTTCCTCAAGGCTCACAATGACTCTTGCGTAAAGATTTGTTGCTCTTGTTGGTTAGTGGTAACTGATTTACATTGCTTGTACACGCTGCAAAATATTTCATTTTTTTTTACTGTTTGCTTTTCTACAGGTGCACTTGCACTTATAGCGATTCATGTTTTTTAATTGTACATTGCTTAACTGCATGCTCTTATGGTTCTTCCCTTTTGCCACTTATTTTTGGTTGTTCACAATATGTGCTTCATGTTTTGGCTACACGCAATGTTTTTGTTGTTATTATCAGTGACCTATGCACTTTGTTAAGTGCTCTCTTGGAAGTCGCTTTGGATAAAAGCGTCTGCTAAATGAATACATGTAAATGTAGGTTAGGTTAGGTTCACCACTATGATGAGAGCTGCCCATGTTGGCTCATTGGCCATGATTCTGCTGTGTGTGTGTGTGTGTGTGTGTGTGTGGTGTGTGTGTGTGTCAGCCCAAGGGCAGATTAGAGGCAGTCCTCCTGTTAGTCTGTCCTCTAATACCCCATGGTGATATGATGCCAAATCCTGATCCTTGCCCAGCCATCACTGGCAGCAATGGACACGTCAGTAGCAACATGCTCATCCTTCTTCCTGCCAGATCCTGAGCTCTCTTCAAATACAGACACGTGTACACATACAGCCACACCCACACAAACACGCATGTATACAGACACACACACACACACACGCATCAAAGGGCTGTCTTCTGACAGAAAGAGCCAAGCTGCTTCTTGTCCAGGGATGTTGCAGTTGACCTTTAAGACCAGCGGGAGAAGGACGTTTGTGTGTGTGCAGGTGTGTCTGTGCATGTGTGGTTCTGCGTGTGTTTGAATGTGTTTGTGTGGTTTGGTGTGCGTGTGATTGTGTGTGAATGCCTAGCCAGCATCTTGTGAGAGGAATCTAAAATGCCTCTGCCTGCAGTCTCGGATTCTCCTCACGTCGTTGAAGTGAAGTCGCACCCCCCCACACACACACATACACACACACGCACTTAAGCCAACGGTAGTTTGACAAGAACAGTTATATCTGCCATAGTAGAATCTTTCTGCATTTTCAATTCAACACATACACACGCACACACACACCGTGTGAGGGTGTTGAACATGGTGCGTTTGGTTTCCTTTAGAGAGTAGACATCTCTGGAGATCTCCTTCTCAGCACCCTGACCTACATACAGCCTGCTAACACACGCGCACACACACTACCCAATGCACACATACACACACACTACTGGACACACACACACACTACTGGACACACATACACACACACTACCCAACACACACACACACACACACTACTGGACACACACACACTACTGGATACACACACTCTACTACACACACACACTCCAGAGAAGAGTCTCATCTGTGTAAACACCAGGGAGGGGGTCAGGCAGTCGTACCTCCTCTCTACAGCACCCTGAACCCCCCCCTACAAACAGATTCACCATGTCTCCATGACTTGCTGCCTCGGCCTGCATCCATCTCTCCCTCCCTCCATCCCTCCCTCCAACCCTCCCTCCATCCATCTCTCCCTCCATCCATCTCTCCCTCCAACCCTCCCTCCATCCATCTCTCCCTCCATCCATCTCTCCCTCCCCCCATTTATCCATCCCTCCTTCCATTTATCCATCTCTCCCTCGGTCCCTCCCTCCCTCCAACCCCTCCCTCCTACCCTCCCTCCATGTCTCTCTCTTCTCCCCTCCATCCCACATTCCCTTGTTCTCTCGATCCTATTTATAACGGTCGGGGAAAAAGACAATGATGAGATGAAAGTCTGCCTCTCTCATTTCACTGGGGAGGAGAGGATGGAGGGATGAGGGGATCAGAGATGTTACGTGGAGGGATTGTGGGATTGAGGGGTTCTATTTCAGGATTTATTTGCATGTAAAAGAATAGGATGAACTTTGCAGAGACTTTGGAACGTTTTACCCTGTGGATCACAGCAACCAGCACTGGGACGGGGCGGGTGTGGATTATGTGTGGACGTGTTTACGTGTGGTAGTTTGTGTGTGTACAGGTGTGTATTTGTGTGGTTGTGTATATGTGTGTGTCTATATGTATATGAACGGTAGTGTGTGTGTGTGTGTGTGTGTGTGTGTGTGTGGATGAGTCACTCCTGCTAAGCCTCCAGAGAGGAGAAGACTTGAGAGAGTGAAAGTCTTGTGATGTCATAGTGGATGTGACGAGGAGAACTGTGAACACCTCGTAGTCACGACCTCCTATCCGTTTTAATGTTCTGCTTTATGTGCTCCCTCTCCCTCCCTCCTCTACCCTCTTCTCTCCTCTCATCGCTCTGCTGCCGCACTCCCCCCCTTCCTCTCCCTGTCCCCCCTTCTTTCCTCCCCGCCTCTCTCTCTCCCCTCTCTCTCCTCTCTCTCTCTCCCCTCTCTCTCTCTTCCACCCCCCCCCCCCCCCCCAGGTGTGAGGAGGCTCCCCGACCAATCGGGCCCCAGCGTCCACTACACCCTGCTGATCGCCTGCGTCCTGGTGGCCTTCCTCCTGGGCGCCATCGTGTCGGGCTTCCTGGTCTCCTGCTACTGCGGCGCCAGCGCCCGCCGCGCCCGCCGCCTGGCCAAGGAGCCCGAGGCGGCCCTGCCCCACGCCCTGTCGCTGCGCAGCCTGGCCAAGCTCAACGGCCTCCTGGACGGCCCGGCCAAGGACGACAAGCTGGACGTGTCCCTCTCCAGCCCCCGCATGTACAGCTCCTTCATCCCCAGCGGCAGGGAGGCGAGCCGGGAGCTTCCCCCCGGGCGGGCTTCCAGCCTGGGCCTCGGCGACCCCGACCTCAGCCTCTCCCAGGGGGAGGATCTGTCCGGGCTGCCCACGCCGGATTCCACCCCGGAGCTGCCCATCAAGAACATGAAGGCCTTCCGGAGCCAGTGGGAGCGCAACCAGAACTGCTGCAACAACGCGGTGGAGACCAAGGGGACGGGGTTCCCGGCGGGGGTGGGGGGGGTCGCGGCCTGGGCCGGGGGTCACCCAGCAGGTGTTCCCCTACCCGCACGGCCTGGGCAACGGCCACGCCCACGGCGCCTCGTCCCTGCGCCTCCCCGAAGAGCTCGCCAGAACCGGGGAGGAGCGGGGGGGGGGCCTCGGCCCCGCCTCCTCCCCCCCCCCCTCCTCCTCCTCCCAGCCCGTGGTGGACGTGGCCGCCCTGGACGAGCTCCTCAAGCACATCCAGGAAGTGAGCGCCTCGGGCAACGGCAGCATCACCATGCTCAACTCCTCCTCCCTGGGCCACCTCCCCCACGCCCACCCGCTCCTCCACCCCGGCCACGGCCGCGCCCTCCAGGCCCAGATCCCCGAGACCGAGTCGGCCCCCTACTACAGCTCCTCCACCCTGCCGCGCGACGGCCTGGCGGCGCGCCGCCTCGACGCGCCCCTGGAGGGCGCCCCCTCCGCCTACGCGTCCTCCTCCGGCTCCGCCCCCCTGCAGCAGCAGCCAATCCCGGAGCACTCGGCCGTGTCCCGCCACCACGCCCAGCGCCACGCCCTCATCAAGATGGGGAACGGCGGGGCGGTACCCCGCCAGCACTGCTTCGGCCAGAGGGGAGGGGCGGGGCAGCAGCAGCTCCTCTCCAGGGGAGGCGAGCCCAACGGGGGGGAGCCGCGGCGCCCTCTCCTCCTCCCCAGCGCCAGCCTGACTCGGCAACACAGCTACAGCGAGCCGCCGCACCTCCAGCGCGCCGCCGTCGTGCGCCGCGCCGCCTCCCTCAAGCCCCAGCTCCCGCCCAAGCCCCTCTTCCTCCCCGCCAACGCCACCTCGCCCCGGAGGACGCCGGGCAAGTACGACTACTGATGCCAATGCGGACCGAGGGAGGGAGGGGAGGGGGAGGGGGACTGAACTGGACTGAACCCGTTCCTGGATTCCCTCCTGGAGGTGTTTTCCGTTGAAAGTCCAACTTGACTCGGCACGCAGGGCCAGATGGGGAAGAGGGGGTTGTTCCCACGACGGCCATACGCGAGAGACAGACTCCTCGTCATCCTCCTTCCCTCTCCCTCCCTCCCTCTCTCTCTCTCTGTGCGTCGCAGTCGTTCCTCCAGGCTTGGCAGAGCGTTCCCCGAGGTCCCCGTCGCGAGCCCTGCATCGTGTCTCAACCTGCAGCTCCCTTGCCTAGACCCAGTCAGAGAGGTGTCTGCCTCTGGTGGGAGAGGAACCCGCCAGCACGTCGGCCCAGGGGCGCCCCCCTGTGGACGGCCTGGTCACTGCGGCGCCTGCTGCCACCTCACCTGATGAATGCCCGGCTGTACCATATTGGTACATGGCGACTCCACTGCGGTCTGGCCCCGCAGCCCTGGGGAGGGGAGATAGTGAGAGAGAAGAGAGCCCTCGGTGGTAAAGAAAGACTTCCAGGAAGTATTCTGGCCATTATCTCGCCCCTCGGAGGTCGAGAAAGAGAGAGAGCGGGTTTTCAGAGCTGATTTTACTAGAGGTTCCAGGCGGAACCTCTTCTCTGATGAGAGGAACTCTACTAACACCGTACACACGAATATAGTGTTCACACACACGCATACATACAGTGGGAGTTAGCCGGTTAAGATGGAACATTCGAGGGTAACCTGTAGACGCGATTGGCTACCCCATTTTCACACTGTTGGTGGTTGGCTGCCGAATTCTCACTCTCTTGCAAGATATTAGTGTGTACGTGCTCACATTCACAACGTCCCCCTTGACTTGAGGGATAAAGCAATAACTAACCATAGTTCTCATGCAGGGAGGGCCAACCAGGGAGCTACCACCCTGTTGAAGCTGACCACCAGAACCTTCTCTGGCTCTGGAAAAAAACGTTGTGTTTTGAAACTGAAAGAGAGATTTTGTGGAATTAAGACTGCTGAGATTAACTCGGGTCGAACACCTGAACCCTGGGTGACTGTCTTGGGGGGGGGGGGCAAGGTTGTGGGGTCGGGTTCTGGGCGCCCTAACAGGAAAGCCGTCTGTTGGGATGTGTTGTGGAACAAGGATGCTGATTGATCTTCTAGACAGGAAGCTCTGACCTGTGCTTGGATCTTCAATGGAGTCTCCAGAGAGCTGAACTAAATCCAGGTCTTCAAGACAGACAGCGCGACCCTGAACAATAGACACGTATTTCAGCCCTCAGAAATTATTTGCAGTGCTTTGGCACCCTCTTGTGGAAAAGGCTATTATAACAGTGTAACAGAGAACGCTTTTGTGTTGACCATATTGCTATAAATGTGGATATTGATGTAAATAAAGACAATTGTGGAATTATACTCGCAAATCTTTGGTTGTGTGTCATATGTGGGATTTGGTGAACAGAGCGTGCTGGGAGGAAGGATGACCATCCATTGTCTGATACTGTTCAAGAAGAAAGACAAACTTCTGTGTGAGTTCCAAAGACTACAGGATGGTAAGTATTTGAAACCTCAACCGCCCCTGAGGGTATAGTTAGCTTAACCTTGGGAACGTTTCATTTAAGACCGTGAAAGAACGCAATAAAGACAGCGCACCACATTTGATTAGAGATCAACTTTAATTACCTTCACGATATGCTTCGATCAAGACCTCCAGTTTAATCACGACATCCAACGGCAGGTTCATATTTCGTTTTTTGGCGAAACAACTTTGGAGCTCCAGCTATCACGAGAGATCAGCAAACGCTAAATCAAGGTGACTAGCTTTGTGTTTTGTTTTGTGCGTTTGTTAGGTAAGGTACATTGGTATCTGTAGTTGGGGGGGTTAAATAAAAGTCCATAAAGTAATTCAGCTTGTCAAAAACACGAGACGATAGATACTATAAATATAAAAATGTTTACCAACTATAAATATAAAAATGTTTACCAACTAGCTAACTACATTTGGAAATCTCTAATGTCACATAAAACAATCTCATGATTACATTGTCAATAAAATACTTGAAATTGATATTTTCATTCAAAAAGATCTGTAAAGCCATCCCTATTTCAAATCTCTATACAGACCTATTTATAAAACTGAAATAACTACTGAAAATGACCAAAACAAATGAATACAAAGTTTGCTTTCTGTGTAGTTGTGGCATCATTAAAATTATTGCTCATTTTCAGTGCTCATATTCCAGTACTGCAGCCCAACCTTCCTCTAACGACATTGTGCAGTCGGGTGTCCTTGAACTTTCCAGAAGAACAGGCTTGAATCTGGGTTGTCACCTTCAGCACCATCATCCTCGTTTCCACTTGTCTATCTGGATGCTTCCGTTCTCCCTCGGCATCACTACACCAGAGAGGCTTGAGCCGCTTTAGTACTGTGTCTGCTGCTCTAAGTAGTGTTTGGGTTTAGCTCCATTCAGAAACAGATGTAGTAGTGCCACGAAATCTCCTCATTCAAACTATCTCCTTCCTCCCCCCACATTCAGAACATATCACTTCAAATACCATATATACAGTACTACAAATTACCACAGTACTACATAATACCATATATACAGTATTACAATCTAAAACAGACAACTTTGTTCTTGGAAGAAAGAAAAGTTGAGATGAGATGGTTAAACTCAGTTTCATGCAATCTCTTCAATGACATCACAAAGACCTATGGAGGTAGCAGGTAAACGTTCCGACTTTTCTCTCGTTTTGTACAGTTCATTTCTTGTGTCGTCTTCCACGTTGCATAATTACTATTAGACTCCCAAGATGGACATTCGGTCAGGTCACCTCTAGGGAATTGTAGTCTTTAAACACGGCCCCCTGTGGGAGTGTAGTCTTGAACCAGGTCACTGTAGCTTGTCTGGTTCCTGTGTATGAGACGGGCTGGGTCAGGGGTCAGGGGTCAGGGTGGTAGCAGGACCTAGGCGTTTGGGGCTGTTAGGGCTGCCTTCCTCTTCTTCTTCTCCTCCTCGTCATCATCGCTGAGGAAGAAGAGGGGGAACATCCCCAGGATGCAGCCGATCGTCACTCCAATGGCCTTACCCTGGACACAGCAGCACAGGGTCACACACACACACAGCAGCAGCACAAGGTCACACACACCAGGAGCACTGAGTTATCACACACAGATGTATACCCACACACACACACACACACACACACACACAGGAGCACTCAGTTATCACACGCACCACAAGGGCACAGGGTTGGCTATCACACCCGTACAGCACATCAACACAGGTTTAGCCATCATTTTAGGGTGGGGATTCCTCAAACGGTCAAGGCCAACCAACACTACCACACAGCATCATACATCTCATTCTCTCATGACGAATGAGTTTAGAGTATTGACCTTGGGGGTTTCTTTTAAAAGACACTTTTAATGCCATGATGAGCAGGTATGAATCACACCCCCCACACACGCACACACACACACACGCTCACCATGTGAGAGCTGACTCTGGTCTGCCACATGTCCGCCTGCTTGGGGGTGAGATCAGGGCCCTGCATCCCTAACCTGGAGGCTAGGGCCTCCACATAGCCTGCCAGCCTGCACACACACACACACACACACACACACGGAAGAGCTGTGAGCATTTGGCATGATCTGAAGACAAATGGTGTCCCTTTATAGGATGGAAAACAGGATTCCTGTCTACGAGGAAACACAGTTCAGTAGTAAAGCATTTGACAGCAGATCAAGCGGTTGTCGGTCCCCCTGTCGTTTGGGTCATGGATACATTGCTATCATGACATCCATCACGGTTTCTATAGAAACAGAACCCAGTGTTGCCCGGTTGGACACCTGGCTGTCCAGGGCCATGTGTGTTCTGGTTATGTTGTTGTGCTTAGGAACGGTTGTGCTGTGTGCGGTTGCTGTAGGTGTGTTGCGGTCGTGCTGTCGTTGACGTACCCCAGTCCGGCCAGGTCCGACACCAGGTTGCCGAGGGCAGCAGCTGAGAGGAGAGCGCAGCACAGAGAGAGGGATGATTGACAGCTAATAACAACAACAACAACATGATTCGAGCTGTGTGTGTGTGTGTGTGTTTGAGAGGCTCTTACCTGCCATGGTGGATATGCCAAAGGTGATCCCTATAGACATCTCAATCTGGGTGCCCTACAGACAACACACCGAAACACGGCATACTGTCAAACCACAGTGAATGGAACTGCTCCACACACACACACCCCAACATGTGAGAACTTGTGAGGACCAAGACAATGTCCCCACAGGGCCAAGCGTTTCTTCTTTTCCATGTTTAACACGCCCCAGCGCGCGCGCACGCACGCACACACACACACACAGGATAATAAACACGAGAACATGAGATGAGCGCTCCCCCCACACACACCGTGAGAACATGCGGAGGGCCTACCACTTACGGCTGCTATCATGATGGCGTTGTCTAGGAAACCAAAACCAACGAAGGGGATGGAGTTATGGAAGAGAACTGTAGAAGAGAGAGAAAGGGGAGATATCTTTAAAACACAGCAGTTAAGAGTGTGTGTGTCTGTGTTAGGGGTGGGCGGTATACCGGTATGAACGCGAATACCGGTATTGCGTTGTGCCACGATATGGATTTTGCCATTTCACGATATATTCATAAATGTATTCGTAAAGTGTTTCTGTTTGGTATAAAATATAAGTCAAGTGATACTGCCTAGTGGGCTAGTTCAAATGTGTATCTTTTACAACAACAAAAAACATGCAGCATGGACGCTGCACGCATTGTGCCAGCCAATGAAAGTCAACAAACAAGCTAGCGCAACTCCAGAGGAAGCAAACATTCACATGAGTAAACTGCTTTTGTTGGTGTTGTTAATAATGTCTGAAAATAACGCCATTGGGGTTGATTTTGGCGGACAAAGAAGAATTGTAAAAAAAAAGATGCACACTAGGGCTTGGGGCAGATCTAGAGATTTTCATTCGGGGTGGAAATGGGGTGGTAGAAGGAAGTTGTTGGGTGGCCTCCTGGAGGCGAATCAAACCCAAAGTAGGGAGGTAGAGTACTTCCTATGATAAATGATTAGGCTAGATATTTGTAGTTTAAATTAAACAGTAACATTAATATTATTTAGGAAATGTTCTGTAATGTACAAATAATATTTTTCCATGGGAAGATTGAGGTTCATGTTGTTTAATTGTAACTTGTTTCACTACATGCTCTTATGGTTCTTCCCTTTGGAACTGTTTTTTCACAATGTATGCTTCATGTTGTGGTTACCCGCAATGTTTGGGGCTATCTCGTTATGATCAGAGACCTATGCACTTTTGTAAAGCTCTCTCTTGGAAGTCACTTTGGATAAAAGCGTCTGCTAAATGCATTTAGTTTTTTTAAATGGCACCCCTTAGATCCGCCACTGGCTAGGGGAGGCTGGGAGGTTGGGAGGATGGAGGCTGGGAGGTTGGGGGAGGCTGGGAGGTTGGGAGGATGGAGGCTGGGAGGTTGGGGGAGGCTGGGAGGTTGGAAGCTGGGAGGATGGGGGAGGTTGGGAGGATGGAGGCTGGGAGGATGGGGGAGGCTGGGAGGATGGGGGAGGCTGGGAGGATGGAGGCTGGGAGCATGGAGGCTGGGAGGATGGGATGTTTAGAGGAGGCTGGGTAGACAGTTCGGATGCTTCTTTCTTACCATATTTGATCTGTGCTCTTGTGGGCGGAGTAGGCTGCAACGTCTCTGCAACACACACACACACACAACTTGTCAAAATCTGCTGTTGCGTTTCCGGACAGAAAAAGAACTGGAGCGTCAGGTTCCATGACAGAAGACAGACTGAGCAGGCAGTATCAAAACACACCAGAGAAAGTCACAATAGCACCAGCATTTACATACCATTCGATTATTTTAGCAACATACACAGTACAGAACGTACAGCAGAAACTCGAATCAGAAGTGCATCCGTTTTCACAGCTTTTTGGTGACAGGGAACGGCCTATGTTTACCAGGCACAGTGCAAAATAACATCTCAGCAAATAGAGGACGGCGCAGCAACAATGATATCTCAGCTCCAGTATTACATAGCACAGCGCAGCCAGATGTTAGGAGCAACATCAAACTGCACTGCGATAGTCTCGTATGCTGAGACAACAACAAACACTGCGCCATGGTCTTCATTCAGCCATCAGGCACCACATGAACGCCAGGGGCCTCCAGACTCCCTGCTCAGTGGTGTGGCTGTGCCGGAACATTCTGACTGAGCAGGATAGAAACTAGAGCTGCCTGGACTCTCTTTGGGTCACTGGGGCACAGAGCATTCTGGGAAGGGGTCATGGAAGCTTCACATGTTATTTATGGGAGCCTTCGGCTCCTCAAGAGTCCTTCACTGTGTGTGTGTCCAGTCCGAAGCACACACACACACACACACACACATAGCCTAATATGAAGGCATAGTGGAAAGAGAGGGGGGAGAGTGTCTATTCTTGGACAGGGGGCTTCAGCTACGATAGTAATAAACTGTAGTTAAACTGTGGTCAAACTGTAGTCAATCAGTTGTTAAACTGTAGTCATACTGCAGTCTCAGTTTTCAAACTGTAGTTCAGCCACGACTGAGGATTCAGCCACGATAGTAATAAACTGTAGTTAAACCGGTCATACTGTAGTCAAACTGTGGTCAATAAGTTGTTAAACTGTAGTTAATCAGTTGGCAAACTGCAGTCAAACTGGAGTCAGACTATTCTTTAAGTTGTCAAACTGTAGTCAAGTCAAAAAGGCAGAACTTTGGCGGGGGTAGAACATGCAGGGCTGGGGGGGGGGGGGGGGGGGGGGGGGGGGGTTGTGGTGCAAACACACTTGGCTATACCCAGTGGCGCTAACCCTGAGCTGGGAGCTGGACTGGCAGGATCTCTGCTGCTTGACTTATCTGAAAAACGAGTTTACACATCAGTCAGGATCCCACGTGCTGAGTACATATGACCAAGCCCCAGTTTCCCTGACAACCACATATCAACATGGACCATCACAGAGGGTCTGGAACAAGGGTCCACATCCACTCGGGGTTCAAGTTCAGTCAGGTATTCCGTCATCCTATCGTCCAGTCATCCTATTGTCCAGTCAACCTGTCATTCAGTCAACCATGCATTACCTGACAGGGTGTGGCTAGCACTACACAGACAGTGAAAAACACGCCATGGATGTACGGAATGTTCCAGATATAGAGAAGAAGGAGAGAGAGAGTGAGTGAGAGACAGTGAGTGAGAGACAGTGAGTGAGAAAGAGAGTGAGAGAATGAAAGGAGATAGAAGAAGAGTGAATAAAGGGAGTGAGAAAGAAGGAAAGGATAAAGACAGAATGAAAGGAGAGAAGGAGAGTTAGAAGGAAACTCGTTCCAGAGAAACAGGGGAAAGTGAAAGACTGGGGCAGTCAGATGTAACTGCTTTGGTAGAGGTAGAGAGAGGTAGAGAGAGAGGTAGAGAGAGAGGTAGAGAGAGAGGGAGAGAGAGAGAGAGAGAGAGAGATGAGTCAGAGTGCTTACAGTCAGAGGTTTGGCTTTGGTTGGGATGGGAAACAGAAAATGGAGCCATCAACGGAGTTCTCCTCCATGGACTATGGGTGTGGCAAGCTCTTACACACACACACACACACTTTCTCTCTATGCATCTCTCTTAGACACACACATAGGTAGAAGTGTACACACCACAGACCAATACAGGTCACACCCACCACACAACACAGGCCTACCTCCCTTTCATACACACACTTTAGTCAATATACTTCCCCACACAGATAACCTACCACAACAGTTCATACACATCACTCCCCAGTTACGAAATCTGTCCCACAAACCACACAACCATATATCAAGTGTTGAGTGAATCTATGAGAGAACAGTGACAGTTCAAAACGTGCAGTACAACTTTCATATTCCATAGAAACTAAGTGCTCACCAAAAACCATGGACGTATAATATATCATTTACTTTTGGCCCCACATCAATAAACGAATGTACACGGGTAGTAGAATAGTGGCATTATCTCCTGGTATGTCTCAAGTCATCCCTTATGACTTAGCTTACCTTGAGCTATGGCTATGGACTCGAAGCTCTGCAGTTCCATGAGCAAGCACGTCCTCTCCTTGGGGTGCAAGCTGTAGATGAAGTCCTTTGCACTCTTTGGGGAGTTCAGGGGCTCGCGGGGCTCGTTGCGCCCGCGGGTACCCATCTGGCAGCTGTGAATATGGGGCACGATCGGAACCTTTCTGACGGTGACCGCCGGATCCAGCGCTGATCGGGACAGGAGGACGGCGGGTCGTAAAGACCTCTGTAGGCAAAGCTTAATCATGATAGCAACGCTGGTGTTCCACGTACAATATCTGAAATGAAAGAAGCTCAAATGAGTTGGCTGAGAACTGATCAAATCGAATAGTGTAGCCTAATGTTGTCTACTAGTAGCAGCTATCAGTAACAATGAGGATTGTTGGATAACACTTTAGACTAGGTGGTGGAATCGGCAACTTCAAAAATCGCGATTAGCGAACCAGCTAACACTGGCTCGCCCAGTTAGCATAATGCTCTGCAGTGTAAACCATAACAACCTTTTTCCGTTTCAGTTCCTGCTCCTCTTCTTTTCGGAGTAGAGAAGAAAGTGGCCGTAAAAGAACATTACATAAAGCGCGGTGGACGTGAACAAGCGAGCTAGCTAGTCAAGCTAACTTGTGGAGAATGAGCTGCTAATCTTGGTTTATGGTTGCATTATGACTGGTGTGTTGGCACTATACTGAGACTGTGACTTCAGTGAAACACCGCCCTCTCCACTCCCACAGCAGGGGTAGTTGCCTGGTTTAGGGTTAGCATAGCAGGCTGTCAGTCTTGCAAATTTAGCAGGTAATCTGGTTTTGGTCTGCGAGTCCATTTCATATTTAGGTAGTCTGCCTCGCTCTGCTGAGCAAATCTGTTGTAACTCATGCAATGTATTGTCACTGTTATCCGATTCTTGCCAAATCCTATTAATGTCTAGTTTGACCTTTAGCCTTTTTATTGTTGGCTTTCGGCAAGCAAACCGTGACCGTCAAAGCCACCCCTTTCCTTCATAGGGGTCTTGGTTGTCACCCTGCTTCGCAGCAGCTGTTGTTGACAGTATTTTATGGAAACACCGCCCCTAAATGTTGTAGGGCTAAACTCAATGAGATTTCACACAAATACAGTCTCTTTCCCATTCAATGACAAACACGTTTCCATCTCAGCACACACAAATGATTGTAAAATAGATTATCAAAATCAATAGTAAATGTATGTATCCTTACTAGCGAATAGATGCAGTAATGCTGCCATCTAGAGTTAGAAAAAGACGCCAGTAGAAAGAAACGGTCCCCCCTCAATATTGTCTGGTGTTATGATAAGCTTATCGCCCGCAAAGCCACTATTTTATGTGAGGTTTGAGCATGTTCCATCTTTGTATGTGTAAATAATGTAGACATCGACAAAAAACATCAAATCATTTGCAGTTTACAACAGCTGAGAACCAAATGTATATTCACTATTGTCTCACTTGTGAACCAAACCATTATTAAAGGTGATTTTTATTTACATCAATTTCTTTTAAACAAAAAGGCAAAAATTAACAACTTTACCTTTCCCCCCGCCCCAAAATGCTAACAACTAATCCAATCATCAAAGTCCTTCGTTGAAACAAACAGCTGTTGAACAGAATGTGATGTCTGTCCTGGTCGGAACAGGGTGATACCTCACAGCTGCTTCTACTTTCATCAGTCTTAATTATTACCACTGTAACAAATAATCAAACCTTTAAATAAAATCTTTAAGACAGTCTCGCTCTGGAAGGTGTTGTCATTTTTAGATAACATCATACTCACTTGTGCTTGTTAAGAAGCGTATTGATCATGAATGTAAAATAAAAAACAAATCGACTGCCAAATGGAATTTGCAAAAACGCAGATAGGTGAACACCTTTGCAAATGATCGCGGCAGAAACCTTCTTTGTAGCCGAGCAGCTTGGTTCAAAAGCAGCGATTAGCCATGAACAGATATGGTGACTGAGTGGAGCGTGGAGCGACGAAGGCTCTCGTCTCCAAATACTCGTTACAATACAACCCTTCTCCTTTGTCTCCCGAGGGAAGGTGCATGTGTGTGTTAATGACATGTACAATAACGTACACAATTGAAGCAAGGTCACACAAGAGACCAGTAGTCGATAAAGAGGTAGCCTATATCTGAGAACACAGTAGCACGTCACCTGCAGACCTCACTCTCTGGAACTGCCCTCCGCTTCCTGTCTCCTCTCTCTGCTTCCTGTCCTTCTCCCTCTCTCTCGCACGCGCGCTCAGCCAAACAGCACGCACACGACCAACGCCATCCCTACGAAACAAGAGGAACGTGTGTCTCTCACTGAGCTGCACCTCTTGGATCCTACCCCTGTCTAGGCACACTAGTACAGTAGTTACATCTGGATCGAGCCCTTGGATGGGCAAACCCAGACATATCCCCCCCCCCTGCCCCCCCAAAAAGATATTCTAGATGGAGAGAAAATAATCAATTTCCCTGATGTTGTAAAAATTAAGATGTTTTTCTTATCTTTTTTTTGTTTGTTTAGTTTTAACTTAATATATATATATATATTTCTCTCTCTTTACATGAACGTGTCTGTGTTTAGTCCCCGTTCGAGTCTGTGTCGTCGTTAATGTAGTCCTCCTCCACGGGCGAGCCCCCGTTCTGCGCCCCCCACTCGTCCTCGTCGTACTCTATGCTGTCATTATCCTCCAGCAGCTCGTTCTCGGGCTCCGCCCCACCTGCCGCCGCCGCCTCCTCCGCCAGCTGCCGCTCGCCAAAGTCCCCGGGGTCCTCCTCGCCACCGGGGGCGGCGTAGCCGTTGTTGTTGGAGAAGGGCGCCCGGTCGCGGCCCTCCTCCTCGATGTAGACCTTCTGGTGGCACATGGGGCACGTGTCCTGGATGTAAAGCCACTTGCGGAGGCAGAGGGCGTGGAAGTAGTGGTGGCACGGCGTGAGGCGGGCCGACGTGGCAAACTCCTGGTAGCAGATGGCGCACACGTCCTCGATGTCGCGCAGCTCCTCGCCCTTCATCTCCGGCAGGGAGTTGATCTTCTTCACGGCCGTGCGGCGGTTGATGAACGTCTTCCAGCCGTTCTTGGCCTGCAGGTAGATGTTGAAGTAGGCGTGGAGGCACATCATGCACGCCCGGATCTTGCTGCCCGACTCGAACGCCATGGTGTACGCCCCGTTGCCGAACATGATCACGCCGAACACAAACTCGACGACATTGCCCGACGAGCGCACGTAGTACACGTAGTCGTCCAGCTTCTCCCACAGGACGTTGTGGTAGCCGTCCACCATGAAGAGGCCGTACACCGTCAGGGACACCAGCACCTTCAAGCACAGCTCCACGCAGAAGGCCGTGACGGCAAACAGCCAGGTGTTGAGCTCGTAGAGGTGCCACAGCGCGTAGCTCAGCGCCACCGGGAGGGCGAAGAGGCTCAGCGACACCAGGAGCACGGGGAAGTGGCGGCGGAAGGAGGAGACGTGGGAGGCGCTCAGCGACATCAGGACCGGGTCGGTCATGCCGTGGATGAAGTGCAGGATGGCGGTGAGCAGGAGGCACATGTTGCGGCTGAGGCGCACGAGGCGGTCCTCGGGGTCCAGGCCGCTTAGGCCCGTCTGCAGGGCCAGGATGAAGAAGAGGACGGGCGCCACGAAGCCCAGCCGCTTGTCCTCCTCCTCGGTGGAGCCGATGAAGGCCAGGATGCTCAGGCCCAGGTAGTGGGCGAGGGACGAGATGACGGCGCTCATGCCCAGCACGGTCAGCGTCGAGTCGCAGCCGCTGATGATCAGGTTGCTGAACAGGTCCCAGAACACGTCCCGCGTCAAGTAGCCGTGGGGATCGCCGCCGCCCCCGCCGACGTCGACGCCCACCCCGGCGCTCTCGTGGCGCACGGCCCGGACCACGTACACCAGGATGATGGCCTGCGCCGTGACGCGAGTCAGCCAGAACACCCTCAACACGTCCGGGAAGCGAATCCTCTTCCACGTGTCCTCCACCAGGAGCTGCAGCCCGTAGATGCGGTACATGTGCCGGACGAGCAGGTAGACGTAGCGGCACGAGTAGTAGAACCACTTGAGCTTCAGCGCCAGACACACGGCCGTGTGGAGGGCCAGGGCCAGGCCCGACGCCACGGCCACCAGTTGCCTCACGTCCACGGGCAGCTGGAGGATCAGCCCCCACAGGGGGATCATGATGTCCAGCACCACCAGGGCGGCGCACACGGACTGGATGTTGAGCAGGAAGACGTAGCCCATGCCAAACACCAGCTGCAGCACCGCCATGCCCAGCCAAAGGGTGGGGCCGTTCCTGGGCAGCAGGCGGAAGCCCAGAGCCGCTTTGTAGTAGGCGCTGTAGAAGTCTATGTGGGAGGTGGCGTAGTAGTTGATCAGGACGGCCACCATTCCCAGGAGCACGGCGAAGAAGAGAGTGTAGAACTTGAACAGGGCCTTCTGGGAAAGGACCAGCACCACACTGGACACTAGGATGCCTGAGGGAAACGGGATAAACAAGATTATATATGTGCCTCCTGAGCAAAAACACACACACACAACAATAGAGGGGTATGATGCCGATGTTCAAACGTCCAACATTTCTGAGCATTGGAAAACACAAGCAGAAAAACGGAATGGTATAACGCCATGTAAGGTTGACGTTTATCCATAGAGTAACCTTGTAAAGTAGACGTTCATTTATCTCCCTTACAACCAGTTCGCTGAACTGTGGAGCTGTAGTGTAAACATAAATGAGGTCGGAGTGCAAATACCCAACCGAGGGCCTCTATGAGTTTCTGACAGCTGTGAGTGATGGCTGCACTGCAGCCACGTCCTGTATTTAGCTAACTAACCTAGATATCTAAAACTACGTCAACAGTCCATTTATGGCCTGAGATTAGCGCACTGCCTACTGTACCTGTCGATTAACTGGCTAGCTCAGCTAGCTACTGTTGCTATCTCGCTAGCATACTTACAGGAATAGGTCACTATATTGTGGCAACGTGGGCTAAAAACATGTGCCTGCATAACATGTCATTTAAGGGTTTACTAGCTGTGTCACATGAAAAAGCACTTTTATGTTGTTTCCGCCAGTAACTAAATCGGCTTCGCGAGGAGTAAAGTGCAAGAGGCCATTGACAGGTGAGCGTCTCACTGCGCATGTTAGCTAGCTAGCTGTCATTTTTTCTGAGCGCGGATGACAGTGGTTGTCAGTGAAAAGCGTTGTAGCTTGCTAAACCGAGTTGTAAAACACGCATTCGTCTTACCCATGACTCTGACAAAAATCTTTCCTGCTGTCCCGGCCCATCCTGACCCGGGATCATAGTAAGAGTTAAAAATGGCGTCGATAATAAAGATGCAAGGGACGCGAAGTGCCACATCCAGCACCGCCAAGGCCTGTTGGCTGATCCGGATCTGAGCGGACGCCATGGACTTTGTGGGATGAAGGTCCTGGAGGACTCAGTCACCCCGTTTGAAAATTAAAAAACTCCAGCCACTGCCTGTTGTTGTTTCAACCTCCCAGACGTTATTTATCGGGGTCCGCACTATCAGCCATCTTCGCCGTCCTCCTGTTGCTATGCGAAGAACGCGGAAGTTGCTTCTGTTTTTCGTCCCCGTGAGTGACGTTTCAAACGTCAAAAGGTGTGGCTCACAATACAAAAAATATATGATTAGAAATTGCTCAGTGGCAAATCTTGTTTCTCAGCTTTATATCATTTTTCTTTATTTCACATATTAATGATATTATATTATGAAGACATGGTCAGGTCGTAAATCTCCTAAAACCACCACCATCATCATGGATACATTATTCAGTTACAGTCGTAATTTAGAAAAACAGCTTTAGGGTTACTAAAAGCTATAGACTAACATCGGGCATTTGGAGATAATCAATTGAAACTTGAAAAAAATTCAACCATTTTAATTGAAACAAAACTTGTGTTTAAACTCTAATATAAGGAAGAGCACAAGCCACACATCTCAGTTAAATCCACAACGTTCCAGAAGGGCAGAGAACAACATCTTCAACTTCATGCAAAGTTAGCCTCTAGCATGACAAGGCATTTTCGAAGACGTCTGAAGACCGTCATCAGTGACTGACAGCAGCAGGTGTTGACGACAGGGGCAGTGAAACCTTCCCCGCCTGAGGTGAAATCACACACCCCTCCTCGGCGAATTCTGAGGAGCAGTCCTGAGCAAGGACATCCTCCGTCAGCTCCCTGTGAAGAACACTTTCACCGTGTTGTTGTAGATGGTGTCGGCCATCTCTGCCGGGTCCTCGTTCCTGGACGCTGCCATGACTTCTAGCACTTGTCTGACACGTGAAGAGACAGCAATGAAGTACCGTTATACACGCAAAGTATCTCTAATGGAAACTGGAAAGTGGTTTCAGCCATGGTATATCATCCATATTCTATGGTCATCAGTCGATGACATTACTACAAACGCAACACATATGACCTTTTTTTCCTGTGCTGAAACAGTGAAGTACAACTACAAGACTTATCACTATCACACCAGAGAGAGGCGCAATGGAGGCCCAAAGGGAAGGAACTGGAACAGAAGCATCTCGAGAACATGCTGAAAGAGTTCCAGCATGAGTTCTACATTCAATTCAACAATGATTGAATGAATGATTAATGACTGAATTAATTCACTTTTAGAATCGATAGCTGGGTAAACCTTAAACTGGAGAACCCTGCTCCTGGAGATTTACCCTCCTGTAGCCCTACCCTCCAAATCCACTCCAAAAACATGATTTAGCTCATCAACCACAAGATGATGAGAATCAGGTGGGTTGGAATGAGGGTAGATGTCTTTATCATCCTCTCTTTCACCTTCCTTTTCTCTAATTTCCTCCCTCCTCTCATGACTCGTCCCTCCATCTACCCCTTCCTTCCAATTTCCCTCCTCCGCTAGACTGCCTTCCTTTCCTCCCTCTATCCATCCCTCCTTCCCTTGCTCCATCCATCTATCCCCCCCCTCCATCTCTCCCTCCCGCCTCCAGGTACACCTACATGATGTGGGAGGGCTCGTTCCTGTCCTTCAGACAGTGTCCCTCCTCCCATTTCTTCTTGGTGGGAAACGTAGTCCTGATGTGTTTGGAGCCTGCGTGAGTGTTCTTTACCCCGCACCAAGGTGCATCTAGGGGAACACACAACCATCAGTACTCCAACAGCTCTCTTTGGAAAACACACACACATCAGTACCGCCACCTGTCCTTCTCCTTGCCTTGGCCTATACATTTACATTTAGTCATTTAGCAGACGCTCGTATCCAGAGCGACTTACACTAAGTAGAGGGACATTCCCCCGAGGCAAGTAGGGTGAAGTGCCTTGCCCAAGGACACAACGTAATTTTCACA
The DNA here is from genome assembly GCF_021917145.1 of Hypomesus transpacificus. NCBI lineage: Eukaryota > Metazoa > Chordata > Actinopteri > Osmeriformes > Osmeridae > Hypomesus > Hypomesus transpacificus. Next base: position 1,067,365 of record NC_061063.1, read on the forward strand.
GCCGGTAATTGAACCGGCAACCTTCTGATTACTAGCCCGATTCCCTAACCGCTCAGCCACCTGACTATATATGAACTGGAAGATTCTTCATAAAAAGTTACAGAGTCAGAGGATCTGTGCACTTCTGAGGAACTAATGTATAAATGGAGGCTTATAGGGAAGAGATGGATGAGCGGTGAGGGAGTCGGGCTAGTAATCGGGCTAGTAATCAGAAGGTTGCCGGATCGATTCCCCGCCGTGCAAAATGACGTTGTGTCCGGGCAAGGCACTTCACCCTACTTGCCTCGGGGGGGGATGTCCCTGTACTTACTGTAAGTCGATCTGGATGAGAGCGTCTGCTAAATGACTGAATGTAAATGTAAAGAGAATTAAGGAGAGACGGAGGGAGGGGTTAACACACCAGTCTCTATCATCAGTCTCTCAGTGGGGATGGACTTCATGGCCTCGATATTCGCTTCCGTTTTCAGGGAACTGAAAGTAAATGAGAGCCACTTAAGAGGAATTCGGAACCAGGCAACTTAGAAGTCACATCTATCTTCCGGAGAATTCGTTTTGAACCCTGGACTGTGACGGTTCGCTAGTCTCTTACCAGCCATTGATTCCGATGTACAGATCCAGATCTACAAGAGCAGCTGCATCTTCTGCACTGCCATCGAAGGAGTGGACCTGCAGCAGGGATGGAAGGTGGTCGAGGAACGTGCCCGGATGGTTGTGAACTTTGGAACAAGCAGGGCATCTACATGTACATCCCAAGCTAGCCCAGGAGAGTATAGCACAGTGGTAGAGCATTTGACTGAACCTCAAGAAATCACAGGTTCAAATCCCCTGCACTTTGCATTGGTCAAATGCGTCTACTAAATCAATACATTTGAGATATAAAGATGATGTTAAAAAGATGATGAAGTTTAAGATTGTCAGCGAAGGCCTTTGCGACTCGTGGGGGATTACAGTTAAGATGGATTTGATTGAAGGTGTGTGGTTCCACAGGGAAACATGCGACACGTTAGCCAGACAGTGTTCTTACCACGCCTCCTACACATCGGCCCCTGTTCCTCTTCATGATGTCTGTGGACGTCAAGACAAATTCACCATTGTAATTATGTAAGCAATAAGGTCATGTTAATCATGTATGCAATAAGCTAATACATATCTGAATATAAGTCATAAGATAATTTAATCATGTAATACATATTCAATAAGGTAGTATATGTCAAATAATTGAAAGAATACCTATAGTTAATTTGTATTTATGTACATATCTTTACTATGATTGTAATAAGAGGACAGTTCCTTTAGGTGGTTTTGTTTACAGGTACACAAACCTAGGAACTGCTGGTGGGAGTTCCTACAGTGGAGGAACATGGGCAGTTTGGTCTCCTCAGCCAGGTCAAACTGCTTCTCAAAATACCTGGTGGGACCCCAGAGGTCACAACAGGGCCTGACTCACACATCCCACAATCCCCAGTACAAGAGGACGGCCTGACTCACATATCCCACAATCCCCAATACAAGAGGACGGCTTGACTCACATATCCCACAATCCCCAATACGAGAGGACGGCCTGACTCACTTCATCTGAGTTTCCTTCGGACAGAATTCCAGTCGGTCGAAATCTGAGATGGTCAAAAAGAGAAAGAGGGATGAAGCCTCGTGCTTAATATCCTTCTAATGTATACACAGACACTGTTCCTACCTTCTAATGTATACACAGACACTGTTCCTACCTTCTAATGTATACACAGACACTGTTCCTACCTTCTAATGTATACACAGACACTGTTCCTACCTTTCTAATGTATACACAGACACTGTTCCTACCTTCTAATGTATACACAGACACTGTTCCTACCTTCTAATGTATACACAGACACTGTTCCTACCTTCTAATGTATACACAGACACTGTTCCTACCTTCTAATGTATACACAGACACTGTTCCTACCTTCTAATGTATACACAGACACTGTTCCTACCTTCTAATGTATACACAGACACTGTTCCTACCTTCTAATGTATACACAGACACGGTTCCTACCTTCTAATGTATACACAGACACTGTTTCTACTTGGTTGAGGTATTATTTGTGTTGCACTGCCTGGTAGTTCAGATGTGGTTATTTGACTCTGCCAAGTAAATACAGACTATTCCTTGATTCAGACCACCAAAATACTGTGAGAACTATCGTGCACATGTGATCCTGGACTTCCTATATAATCATGCTGTACTTTCTATATGCGCTGTTGTGTGAATAAAGGTGTATGCTCAATGAATAACGGGTTGACAGTAATGTTGTAAACTGCTGACACATGCCCTCACGCCATACTAGGTGGGACAAAGTGGAGTGCGGCAGTGTTCTGACACCTCACCTAGTCCACATTCCCCGATGGCCACCACCTTCCCTCTGCTGGCTGTGGCCAGCTCCCTCAGACCAGACAGGTACTGGTCAGGTCCGTTCTGGTCAAACTCCCCACAGCGTGTCGGATGGCACCCCACTGTGCTGTAGAACCCCTCTGTTCAGGTGTGTGTGGGGGGGGAGGGGGGGGGTCAACACAGACTTCTTAAAATCAACTAATAACCCAGTCAACTTGATCAGTAAATAACGTTTATTTTTATTTTTATTGATCACTTCTTATGACCAGTTGTAGATCGATCAGGAAATTAGAAAATGTGTATTTCTGTGACAGTGTCTTTTTTATTTTATTGATTTACTCTGACCAGAAGTCTGTGTAGTCATGCATCACCTCTGGACTCTGCTAGTGTCAGGGCCTCCTTGCTGTCCTCCAGACTTCCCCCTGTGATCATGAACTGCAAAAACACAGAGTTTAAACACTGTCCCTGGTGAGGGAGAAACCAAACTTCAATAGCCAGCTGGCTGAGAGGTTAGGGAATCGGGCTAGTAATCTGAAGGTTGCCAGTTCGATTCCCGTGCCAAATGACGGTGTGTCCTTGGGCAAGGCACTACACCCTACTTGCCTCGGGGGAATGTCCCTGTACTTACTGTAAGTCGCTCTGGATATGAGCGTCTGCTAAATGACTAAATGTCTAAATGTAAATAACACTGTTTTCTTTCAGCAAACAATATAGTTTAGGTAGGATCTGTGAATCTGTGACGTTTACATCTATAGGCATCTGTGTAACTCTTTACCTATACAGATCAATATTATTTGATGATATATTATCGCCATGCACCAAAATGACATGACAAACCTACCTTTTGGACCCCAACTTTCACAGCTCTGTCGATAACCTGATCAAAGTCATCTGATGAGAGGAATACGGTCTGTTAAGAGTTGATTCCGTCAGCCTGACATCGGATCCTTGGCTAACCTACAGTAGCTATGCAATGTCCAACAGCAGCACACTGACTGAGTAGATACTCACCATTATGTTTCTGCTTGCCTCTGTAGAGACCCCTGAACATGGGATCTGTCAGATTGATACCGATGTCTGAACAGGAGAACGGTTTGCGTCATCATCATCATCATTAACACCATCATTCAACTACATTCAATTCAGTACATCCTCATCATTGACATATTAGATAGGGTAACCTTTTATTCATGTTGAATGTTACTTTATTTGTAAAATAAAAAACTGCTGTTGTTGAGGTATTGAAAACATGCTAGCAGATAAGCTAGCTAGTGTGTCACTTCTGTAGAAAAAAACATCTTTAGAACAGATACAGTACAGTAGACGTGCAGATGCAGTTAGCATTGTCTGATATCGGATGCATGAACTAACGCATGTTTGTTGTGTATACTTACCTATAAACTTGAAGTGTGTCATGTTTTTGCAAAGCTGCTGAAAAAGGATCCACATGCAGCTCTAACAATTCCCATAATTCTACATGACCGTTTACACTATAATATGTGCGCAATCCTAAAACAGAGTATCCTTGTATCTGTCTCCAACCAATAACGACAATTCAAAAACCTCAAATGATATCTAGATATGTTATTGTATTGTAACAATTACACAGCAACGTCATTATGAATACAAACTAAAATTAATGTACTGTTAGAAATAGTATGATGAAAATACAATGCGCACTTGGTACATGAAAAAAAAGAACAAGAATCCAGCCCCACAATGCTCCTGGCCTGAGTTAGAAGGTGACAGGGGACGGGGAAAATGGCAACTGCGTATCTTACCCACCACCAAAAAGTCCTGCGGCTTTACAAAAAGTCGTTGAGGCACCTGGAATCATGGTGCATATTCAGGTGAGTGAAGGTTCGGAGTTTTCGCCCTACATATTTGGGTTAAACAACGTGAAGCGTGCTGTGGTAGGCCCATCGGAATCAACTGATCTTAGCAAGCAACACTAGCTATCTTAGCTTTTTTTGCCAGCTAGGTCACCTACTCTCGTCAGCCTAGTGTTAGCTAGCCATCTGGCCCGGACTAGCGCCATCAAACCAATCCAATGTTATTGTTATTGTGGCCCGGCAAGTTACTAAGAGATAATATTGTTTAATAGGAAGCTACGTGTTTTCCGTCTGCATCTGCAATTATGACATTTTAGGGCTCGTAGTGTTCAGTCTGCTTTTGCATATTGGTACGATTTTACAGCTAATCCTATGTACGTTGTTGTTGACGATGATGATGATCCGGTGAACGTTGTTTTTAGGGACAAGTACCGATTTTACGCGTGCATGCTGAGGGCGCGCTTCGATGACAACATGGGCGAGAAAGATATGGTGAAAGCTACCAAGATGCTGAAGGCAGGGGAAGAGGAGTTCTGGGCCAACCAGCACCCGCAGCCCTACCTCTTCCCCGACTCTCCCGGAGGAACCTCATACGAGAGATACGAATGCTACAAGGTAACAGGTTCATGTTGCATCCACACCAGTTTGTGTCTCTCCTGTGGTTAACGTTACGCAGCTTCAGTAGGAGCAGTATGTTCGGGGTTTGTTTATGTGAGTTGAGTTTAAAAGAGACTGACAGAAATGTGTGAGAAAGGCAGAGGCGTAACGTGAGGTCTGTGTTATTGTGTCCTGGCCCCAGGTTCCAGAGTGGTGTCTGGATCACTGGCACCCCTCTGAGAAGGCCATGTACCCTGACTACTTTGCCAAGCGGGAGCAGTGGAAGAAACTGAGGGAGCAGAGCTGGGACAGGGAGGTAGGCTGTCGCCCAACCAGAACCCTCACATCAACCCTCCTTTGCTGTGTCTTTTGTTGCTTTAAGTTTCAAACCATATCTCCTCCCCTCCCCCTCCCCCCCCCCCCCCTCCTCACCTGTCTCCCATCCTGTCCACTCCCCTCCCATCCTCTCTCCTCTCCCATCCTCTTCCCTCCCATTCTCTCTCCTCTTCCCTCCCATCCTCTCTCCTCTCCCCTCCCGTCACTCTCCCCTCCTCAGGTCCAGCAGCTGGAGGCAGAGACCCCCGCGGACGGGCCCAAGTCCGAGGCTCTCCCCCCGGCCCGCAAGGAGGGCGACCTCCCCCCTCTGTGGTGGCAGTACGTCACCCGCCCCAGGGAGCGCCCCGTCTAAGATCCCCACCCCCCATCTCCCCCGGTCTCCCCCTCACACCCTGGTCTCCCCCCCATGGCCGACCACCACTCTGCAGAATTGTGACTCAGCTCTCTTGTGAACCAGTCTCTAACTGTAAGGGGATCGCTGTATAATGGAGTGCTTGTGGAGAGCTGCATGCAGGGTGAATGTGTGTTCCACCGGCCTGAACTGAACCTTTATTCTGAAGAAATGGGAGACCTTTGAAATATGCTTTAGCTGTGCTTCATCTATACCTGTACAAATAAATAAATGATTAATGAATCTCTTGTGAATCTGGCTTTATCCCAATACCCTTGCTGATGGCTGGCCATAGGACACTAATTACACAGATCATACACACACCTAAATATGTAAAGGAGATAAATGTTTTCATCTATTACTGAGAAAGTAGATCAGAACCAAACTGTTCTGAGATCAGTAAGTGGAATAAATACATTGGGTCAGTTTTGGTTCAACAGACACACTTCCTGCTACGTTTTATTGTTACCTGAAATAACAGTTACATAGAAAAAAGGACACATGATTCAGGAACTGGACAGTAGACTATCAAGTGCCAGGGTACAGACAGAGTTCACATGGTTAAGATCCGTCCAATCGCAACATCAGCTCACAGTGTCCTAATTGTCAACAATAGCTTCAATTACCAACGGGCAGTACATCTAAAGTGCAACTAAACTCACCAATTTCAGCCTTATTCCGCCCCTTCTCCCTTTCAATTGCTTTCTGGTGAAAATTTGTGGGTGTTTTTTTCTCAAACTTTCATTTTGGGACTTTCTCTAACACTTCAACTGATACAGGAACACAATCCCTCCTTGTGATACTGTGAAAAAGCAGTCATACATCAATAATTTCTTTAAACGTTTTTAAAGTGCGGGCATTTAGCCTACCACATTTTGTAATTGTATAATTCACTTTATTATAACACATCTGCAACTATTTGTCGGAAATGAAGACCCAGGAATCATGGGTTTAGCCGTGCGTGAGTATTAAGCACAGGGGTTTCACAAATAAAAAGAAAAATTGAGTTTAGTTACAAGTTAACATTCCTGAATACTACTTTCACCAATCCTCACCGACATGAAGATAAAATCATCGCCGAAGAGAGAAAAGGCGACGCCTCGAGTCTTCTTCGACAACGACATTCAAAACACCAACTGAAACGACTGCTAACCGTTAAGCGCATAGAAGATTTTGGCAACTTGTGATACACATCAGCAGCTGTGCTTGGAGAGGAATCCACGAGCAGTGTTATATTACAGATGGGTAAAGGGACGGCGTCGGACTTCTTACAGCACCAGAGAGATGCCCTCTTCTCTCAGGACTCACAGCGTCATGTGCATGGAGTTGCATCGGCTACATGTTCAACGTTTCCCCGTCTTGGTTTATATCGGAAGGAGGGCAACCAGAGGCTTCAGTCGTCATACACAACGTCCAACCGCTCTCCAAGACCAGCAGGAATATGTCGAAAAACACTTACAAAAACCACATGCTGTATTCTACGTTTCTATGTGTCGATGGAGGGCGCGTCTACCACAGCACACACTGGGATGAGAGCAGATGAGAAGGACTCAACTAAAGGTCAACATGAGGCCAAGGACAAGATGTTACAAGATGGTGGCTATGTGGGATATTGGTTCACTGGGACGTACACGGGAGAACGGGGATCAAACCCGGGTCTCCTCTCTAAAACGTCTACCATTAGACCAAGAGGAGAACAACTGAGGGCAAACTCATCCAGAGCGAGTGGTTCCCAACCGGCTCTGCTACACTACCGCATATTAAGCTTTGTAACTGTAAAAGACTTGTAACTTAACATTTACTAATACTGCAGGTTTGTAAATGCTTAGCCACTACACCTGCGACTGATTACATTCTGAGTAGCTGAGTCTACCGGACGTCGTATCAGGGTCTGAGGGAAACACTGTGGTGTCACCTCAGCGGAAAACTGCCGGGCTGAATTCTGGGAGGACATTCTTAAAGTTGAACGTTGTCAGAAACTGCGCTGATTTCAGTTTGTCCGTCAGTCAGTGACATAGGTTTCAGTGTTTTCCATCCTTGTGTGACCTAGTCAGTCACAGATACTGAGGATTCAGTGTAGTCGATGCGAGGAGTTTCCTGTTGGACATGCAAGTATCTGTTTTTTTTTTCCAATACATCTGAATCATCTTCAACTTAGAATAAAGTGTTATTGAAACACCACTAAAGAGTTGACTTGCTCTCCTTTGACGCTCTGACAACTTGAGTGTTTTCTCTGTGAAACACAGTCTGAGGACACACAGAGAAGATTCGCTCTGTTAAAGACAATAAAGCCCGTGGGTTATTCTAGCTCTCGTTGGCACCTTTTATAGGGATTCAGGAAGGCTGGGAAAGGTTAAGAAGAGGGTCAAGAGGACCACTGATTAAACATACAAACACTTCAAAATATAAATATGTACATACAAATAAACATTTGATCTTTTCCATTCATTTGAAAATAAATGCAAAGCAAGGCCAGACCAGGCCGGACTGGACCAGACTAGGCCAGACCAAGCATCCCCAGGCCTCTTCACACTATCCTGGGCGCGGAGCGGTCGTTGGTGGTGGTCTTCTTCAGCCTCACCCCCCGTCGTATGGCCACCAGCATGTCCTCCCCCTCCCCCCCAGCCTCCCCTGCCTCCCCTCCCAGCTCCCCCTCCTCCAGCACCTCTGGGAGGGCCTGCCATTCCGGGCCCCGCCCACCGGGCTGGGGGGGCGGGGTGGGGGGGTCAGAGGAGGTGTGACGCGGGGCATCCCAGAGGCTTCGGGGGGCCCGGGGCCCAGTGCTGCTGTTGTTGTTGTTGTTGCCAGGCGACAGCGGGCTGCGCAGACTCGGCGGGCCCCCCTCGCTGCTCTCCTGCAGGGCCCCCCCGGGGAAGAAGCCCCCCCCAGGGTGGTCAGGGACGGTGGGGGTCTTGACGGGGATCATGGGGGGTCGGATTGGGATGGGCCCCAGGCCCCCGGAGGGCCTGCGCAGGTTGGGCTTGGAGGAGGGGGTCCTTCGAATGGTGGCCACGCCGGGGGTGATGATGGCAGGGCCGGGGGAGGGAATGCCGGTGGTGGAGGCGGGGCGCTTGGTCTGAAAGGCCCGGCGGTAGGACTGGCTGATCTCGCTGGTGCGGGGGATGGTACAGGACCTGTCATCCACCTCCTGATCTCCGCCCACTGTGAAGTAGTCGTAGTCTGAGACTGGTGGAGAGACAGGAAGGGGAGGGGGGTAAGACAGGAAGGGGAGGGGGGAAAGACAGGAAGGGGAGGGGGGAAAGACAGGAAGGGGAGGGACGGAAAGACAGGAAGGGGAGGGGGGAAAGACAGGAAGGGGAGGGGGGAAGACAGGAAGGGGAGGGGGGAAAGACAGGAAGGGGAGGGGCATCAGCAAGTGAAATAGAATAATGACGTTTCAAATCTATTGTTCTCAGTAAGTCTGTAATTGTGCGTGCACGCGTGTGAAAACAAATGTGTGGGCGGGAATGTGTGTGTGTGTGTTACCCTGGGAAGGAATGGCGTCCTCAGAACAGCAGGGCGTGTTGGTCTGGGTGCTGTAGCCACTGGAGCCCTGGAGAGAGTCTCTGCTGCAGGGCTGGATGTCCAGATGCAGCCCTCTGGACAGAGCCCTGGCCAGCTCCTCATGCACCTCCACGTCCTCCTGCAGGCACACACACACACACACACACAGACACACGCACTTTACTAATGTACCCTGATTCGAGTGTCGGTGACAGCTAACCGCTTGTTGTGACAGCTAGCTGACAGTTTGTCATTATAATAATCAATCATCACGTCCATAATCTAGAGGTGTCCTGTCCAATTACTGTGGGCCTCACCTTCGGTGAAGAGTTGTGAATGGTGCTCCTGGCCCTCTGAGGCTCCTCCCGCGGGGTGGTGGCCTCGGTGCCCAGGGGCATGCTGGGATCTGTAGTGTCCTTCCTGTCCCTGGGGCGCCTCAGTGTGTTCACCATGGGCTGGTCATAGGGCCCAGGCTTGGCCCAGTCCTGTAAGAGAGGCACGATGGGTTAGGACACACTCTGATGTTTGTGTGTACATGTGTCTGATTATATGTATATGTGTGTAAATGTGTATAGATATTAGGGGTGGGAATCTTTTGGTACCTCACGATTTGATTCGAATTGATTCTTGGGGTCACGATTCAATTAAAATCGATTCAAGATTTTTTATCACATTTCGATTCAATATATGCTTACATTTGATTCCAGTTTGCTGTTTAGTGTTACTTGTTTGTATTTGACTGTGATAGGCAGTTAGGTGTTGAAGAAAAAAATCCCAATGCATCAAAACCTTGAAATTTAAAGTTTTTCTTGCAGTTTAGTAAACTCATTAAAAAAACATTATATACCCCCCCTCAATTTTAGAAATGTATGAATCGATATGAATAGCTAGAAGACTGAATCGCGATTCAAATGCAAATCGATATTTACCCTCACCCCTAATAGATATGTGTATGTACTACAGATATACATGTGTGATTATATGTATGTATGTGTGTGTGTGTGTGGGGTATATGGGTTGGGCCTGGCTTGGCCCAGTCCTGACAGGAGAGAGCAATTCAGGTGAGACAAGGCCTAAATACATGCTCTGGTTTGTATGTGAGTGTATGTGTGTTTTTGGATACATGTCTGCGTGCGTGTGTGTGTTGTGTGTGAGTGTGTGTGTGCGGCTGCCTGTTCCTAGAAGGCCGGACAGTTGCATGGACATGAGATAAAGACACCATGACAACACAACCTGGGTGAGAAGGAAGGAAGAGAGGAGGAGGAGAGGAGGAAGACAGGAGAGGAGGAGGAAAGAAGAGGAGAGGAGAGGAGGAAGACAGGAGAGGAGGAGGAAAGGAGAGGAGAGGAGGAAGACAGGAGAGGAGGAGGAGAGGAGAGGATGAAGACAGGAAAGGAGGAGGAGGAAAGGAGAGGAGGAAGACAGGAGAGGAGGAAAGAGATGACGGAAGAGAGGAGTTGAGGAACAATGAGAGGGAGAAGGAGATTCGATGAGGATGGAAGGAAAGGAAGGATGAAAGGGAAAGGAGGAGAGGAAGGAGGAGAGGGAGAGTGGGGCGATGGTCGGACGCACCTTCCAAGTAGGGACCTTGGAGGATGGGACCATGCCAGGTCCCAGGATGCAATAGGGAGGGGAGGAGCCTGATCTGGGCCCCGCCCACATGGGAGAGGTGGGGGAGGCGAGGGGGGAGGAGGAGTGGGAGAATGGAGGGAGGTGGAGGGGGAGGTGGAGGTGGCTCTCCTGTAATGCCCCTCCAGGTGAACAGAGGGCGCCGGTGAGCACTTGATGGTCGAAGCCGTTTGACAACTGAACGTGAGCGGAGGACAAAAAAATGAGATGAGTGAGAAGACACGCTGATTAAACCGTCATGAGGTCGGGTCATGAGGTCAGGTCATGAGGTCACGTCATGAGGTCAGGTCATGAGGTCACGTCATGAGGTCACGTCAAAACAACCGTTTCAAACCACAGACCATGGAAACAAACACCTGGTGCTTCGACAAACACCGAAGATGGACTGGCAACAACCAGCTCTGAAACACCTCCTGTTTGTGTTAGCGGGCGTGTCTGTGTGCACGTGTGTGTGTGGGTGGGATGTACTGTGTTTATGTTTGTGCATGCATGCATCTCGATTGTGTGCGTGTCTGTGTGTGTTCACCTTTTCTGGCCCTGTGCTGGAGCAAGGCTCCTTAAGGTCAGGTGACGATGAGGAGGAAGAGGAAGAATTTTCCTGGCTGACAGTTTGAGAGACAGCTGGAGATAGACAGGTCTACAGCCAAGCGATGACACAGGATAAGAAGCAGCACGCGCACACACACACACACACAAATACAAAGTCAGCCATTTGAAAAATGCTGTACCCAAGTGTACCCAAGAGCACAATACACAATAAGAACAGAATGCAAGAGAAAGACAGGCAGGCAGAAGACAGACAAGCAAGCAGACAGACAGGAAATAACGGCACATTATGACGCTCGCTAGATTGATAATTTGAAGGGAAAAAAATATCAATTACAGGTTTTAAAGAAAGAAAGCTATGCAATAAGCATGAAAAGCACATACAACAGTGGGGAGGTGTGTGTGTGTGTATGATTGTGAGGGCGGGTGGATATGTGTGTGTGTGTGTGTATGAGTGTGGGTGTGTGTGGGTGTGTATGTATGTCTGTGAGTGGGTGTGTGTGCAGTATGACTGTGTGTGTAAGTATGTATGTATGTATGTATGAGTGTGTGTGTGTTACAGAGTGAGTCATCACTTCTGTAAGCAGGAAGCTCTCACCGAGCAATCATTGGGGCTCGCGCTCATGAGCCGGACCGTTACCTAGCAACCTGGGAGCTCAGGGCCAGCCCAGCCAGGCTCCGCAGGAGGCGATTGGTCGGAGCGGAACACCGCGGATGTGACATGTTCAGCATGGCGTGCTTGGGTGCGTTTTTGTCTGGTTCGAATAATGGACTCGTTTAGCAGACACCTGAAACCTTTTGACCTGCAGTCAAACGCTCTGCCGAACCCTGGGAGATACTCGTGTCTGGGGGAGTGGGGGTGGGGGTGGGGTGTACCTGAGTGTCTGGAGGGGGCATGGGCGAGGGGGACTTGGACTGGTAGGCGTCCTGGGAGATGAATCCAGAGTCGTGGGAGGAGACGCTGGAGAGGCGGGCGGTTCCCTGCTGGGGGAGGGCGGAGCTCCGGTACCGGAAGTGCGAGGTGGGGGAGTGGCAGTGGGAGCCACTGGAGCGAGAGTCACTGCTGTTCACACTGTTCAGACTGCTGCAGGGGGGGAGGGGAGAGAGAGAGAGAGAGGGAGAGATGGGGAGAGAGGGAGAGAGAGAGAGATAGATAGATAGATAAGAGAGAGAGAGGTAGGGAAGGAAAGAGAGAGAGGAGAGAGAGAGAGTGAGGCACAGGAGAGAGAGAGGTTTAAGTGTACCAGGTGGCTTTACAGGGCCTACTGCCCCCAAGGCTCATGTCGAATGAGTCCATTAGCTTCATCTTAACGCCTTCATATGGTGAGAGCAGGGAAGTTGCTGTATCACAACTTGGCCACAAGGTGGCATGGAAGGACCGGGGAGATGAAAGCACTGCCATTTATAATATGTTTATTTCTGTTTCTCGATTTCCTTTTTTCCCTCTCTCCTCCACTCTGTCTCCATAACACCCATTGGTGTAGAACATACAAGGTTCCCCTCCCCTTGATATTCTCCGCCAATAAGGCGACAGGAAGTTATGAGGAAATCATCAACAGATTCTGTCTGCCTGAGAAGTTTTAGGGTGACGCGCGGTTGCTAGGCGCCCAACGTACCTGCACATGCTTGACTTCCTGGATACGGTGGTGCTGGGGGAGGAGGGTGGAGTCTGGTAGGCCCAGACGCAGTCGGAACCCTTCAGGTCCACGATCACCTGCAGGGCAAACAACATCAACAACAAAGTTAACAACAAGAAAGTAACAAACAGGGAGGACACAGACAAGAGACAGACAGAAGACAGACAGGAGACAGACAGGAGACAGACAGGAGACAGACAGGAGACAAACAGCAGACAGACAGCAGACAGACAGACAGCAGACAGACAGACAGCAGACAGACAGCAGACAGACAGGAGACAGACAGGAGACAGACAGGAGACAGACAGGAGACAGACAGCAGACAGACAGCAGACAGACAGCAGACAGACAGGAGACAGACAGGAGACAGACAGGAGACAGACAGCAGACAGACAGCAGACAGACAGCAGACAGACAGACAGGAGACAGACAGGAGACAGACAGGAGAGGTGTCTGCAGAGCTCAGCCTCAGCAGGGGGAGGAACAGCCGACGTCTGAACATGGTTACAAACAACCAGCACCTTGCTAGTTAGGATTTCTCCCAGATTAAGGTGAAGAGGTCTGTGTGAGTGTGTGTGTGTGTGTACCTGCTCGCTAGCCGGGGGCAGCTTGTGGGGGTCCATGGTCAGGGACTTCAAGTCATCATTCAGGGTCTGGAGGTGGGTGATCTCCCCCAGCATGGACATCTCCTCCTCCTGCAGAGCACAAACCAGGCTGGAGGTGACACGGACGAGTGGATCCACCCACCCATCCATCTATCTATCTACCCATCTATCTATCTACCCATCTACCTATCTATCTACCTATCTATCTATCTACCCATCTATCTATCTACCCATCTACCTATCTATCTACCTATCTATCTACCTATCTATCTATCTATCTATCTATCTACCCATATATCTATCCATCCATCCATCTACCCATCCATGCATCCATTCATCCATCTATCTACCCATCCATCCATTCATCCATCTATCTACCCATCCATCCATAACATAACATCATAACATTGTGCATACCAATGTATGTACCAGGGTAAATAACAATGGGTTTACCCCATACACCCCATCACGTAGCTAACCCCTGTTAAACACCCTAGGTAAGGAGCGGGTGCCACCCATGTCTGTTTTATTAGCATAGGGATGTCTTTGGTTAGGTAGAGTAGGACTCTTTGGTTGATTACTTTTCTTTGGCACCGCTCGTAGTTCCACTGCACCCTGTCGGCTGTGTTTTCCCTTTTTGTGTTATTGTGTTTAAGATTAAACGCTTGTTTGCTTTCACCCCAGTGTGTCCTCGGTCCTTGTGTATAGGTTCCTTGGGTAGTGTTACGGCCTTCCCCCTAGACAGGTTCCGTAACAAGCAGTATATAACAGTTTATACCTGAGTATACCAGTATATTATATTAAGTATAATATATATTATTAGAAGTATACCATGGTATAACAGTGTGCATACCAGTATATAGCAGTGTATACCAGTATATATAATAGGGTGTATACCAGCCGTAAATAACTGGGTATACACCGGTGGTGTATAACAGTGTACATGCCGTTTTTTCTCCCGTTGGGAGTTTTTCTGGGAGTTTTTCCTCGTCTTCCTTGAGGGTTTAGGTTGGGTGAGGAGCAGTTCTATGGGCGTATGTGAAGCCCTCTGTGACATGCTTGCGTGTAAAAAGGGCTATACAAATAAATTTAGGGAGATTTAGGGAGTCAGATGGCTGAGCGGTGAGGGAGTCGGGCTAGTAATCAAAAGGTTGCCGGATCGATTCCCTGCCGTGCCACATGATGTTGTGTCCTTGGGAAAGGCACTTCACCCTACTTGCCTCGGGGGGAATGTCCCTGTAATTACTGTAAGTCGCTCTGGATAAGAGCGTCTGCTAAATGACTAAATGTAAATTTGATTTGATTTGACATGCCAGCAGGGTCTACCAGGGTAGAACAGTGTATGTACCTGCAGGCTCTACCAGGGTATAACAGGGTGTATGAAGGGTCCTCACCACCACCGGCTTCAGCATGGAGACGAAGGAGCAGAATCGGCTCCTCTCCTCCACCAGAGCCTTCCTCAGCGCCTGCTTCTCTGTCTCCTCCAGCAGCAGACACTTATCACTCACATCCTGCCTGGCGCTGTCCAGCTGGGGCTGGACGTCCCCGCGGCCTGCACACACGCACACGCACACACACACACACAGAGCCACGAACACACACACAGAGCCACACACACACAGAGCCACACACACACACACGGAACCAGCAGCACACACAGAAGCAGAAACACCCCCACACACACACGACCAGAAAACACACGCAGACAGGTTAGTCAGACCCCCTGGATGATGAGAGACTAAGTAGAAGAGAGAGAGGGAAGACGAGAGGACAATGCAGAGGAGAGGAAGACAGAGAGAGGCAAGAGCTATCCAACCCAGAGGCAGGCGCACAGACAGTCCCAAGACTCAGCCTTGCGTAACCAAGTCCTCACTGAACCATGTGGCCAGTCTGGTTTCAGACCCGATCCAGACCCACGATCCAGGCCCTTTCGTCCACAGCATCAACAAACGCAGCTGTGGGTTTCTGGCTGGAAGGCATGCTTCTTACGTTTCTGAATACCAAGTTGTGGATTTAAGAGTTCACGATCAGAGGAAAGGATTAAGTATCTGGACATGGCGTTCTAGAAGGTTCTAATGGGACTCTGGGAACCGCTCTCTAATCTCTTCTGTGTGCTTCTCGGGGATGTAAACATGTAATTAAAGTGTAGTATTTCTCAGAGCGGAGAGACAAGCTTGGTTGCGTGGTTGGACCCGAGGTGGGAGGGGTTCTGGGGAACATATTGGTGGATGAATTCCTTCCTTGGATAAGGCATCACCCTTCAGTATTACAGTAAGCAGTATAATGTGACATTATGCAGTAATTCAATGTATTATACTGCAAATTATGATATTATGCAGTACTGTATGGTATTATGCAGTATTATACATATGTATAGCATGGTATCATGCAATATCAAGTATCTTGTACGTGCTTGTTTTTGGTGGTCTGGCTCTGAAGGATGAGAACATTGAACCTAGAACTTGGAACCTTAAACTTTGGAACGAAGGAACCTTGGACCTTGCAACTTTGGGGTAGAAGCACCTTAGAATCTTCCAACCATTAAACTTTGGGCCTTTAGAACCTCAGGGTTATAAAATGTTTGAACCTTGGAACTTTGGAACTACGGAACTTTAGGATCTTAGAACTTTGGACCCTTGGGACTTTAGGATCATGGAACTTTAGAATCAGGGGACTTAGGACCATGGAAACTAGGGACCTTTAAACCCTGGACCTCTGGCTCTCTGACAGGGGGGGAAGAGCAACATTATGCCCTGAGGCAGGGAGACTTCCATGCAGCTGAGAGAGAGACAGGCCCTCCTCGTCAAGCCTGTGTTTGGCCAACGCCAGCCAGGGAAGAGTTTTAAGAAACATACGTGCACACACACACACACGGAGAAACGCGCACATATACACCCATGCATACACACAGGCAGACACACGCTTCACCCCAAATAGAGTAATAAACACACTAGCTGCTACAGAGTATAAACACAGAGTAGCTGAAAGCTGGACACGGTTTCATGGCAGACACGTAACAGGAGCCGTCGTCTTGCTGAAGGGTTTAGCGCATACTGCATGTATATACTAGCAGCACTTGAAATCGATACCTACAGATATATACCGTTTATCTACACGTATACTGTATATACAGATATATCTAGGCCATCAATATGGGTGAGAGACAGTGACACACTGTCCCAGTGCATTCTGGGAGTTCCATGGAGAGGAATGCAAGGCCAGGATTGGACACATGCTGTCAGACTGTCAGACCATGTGACGGGGGGGGCAGGTGGTTTGGGGGGTGACCACGCACAGGTGTCAGGGCGGAGGTCAGTAGAGCAGTGACACACAGGGGCATGTGGAGGGGGCGGGGGGGCAGAAGGGGCGGTGGGGGGGGGGGGGCGGAGGAGGGGCAGTGACTTACCGAGGTCGTCGGCTGGTTACAGCAGGGGGGGAGGGGCAAGTCGATACGCAAGAGAGAGGAGTAGAAGCTCAGTCACTGTTCTGTTCTCTACTGTACTACACTGTTCTGGTCTTTACTGTACTACACTGTTCTGTATTGTTCTCTACTGTACTACACTGTTCTGGTCTTTACTGTACTACACTGTCTGTTCTCAACTGTACTACACTGTTCTGTTCTCTACTGTACTACACTGTTCTGTATTGTTCTCTACTGTACTACACTGTACTGTTCTCAACTATACTACACTGTTCTTTATTGTTCTCTACTGTACTGCACTGTTCTGGTCTTTACTATACTACACTGTACTGTTCTTTACTGTACTACACTGTACTGTTCCCTACTGTACTACACTGTTCTGTCCTGGTCTTTTTACTGTGCTGTACAAACAGAACTGAGCTGAATACTGTACTTTACTGTGCTGTGCTGTATGGTCGGGGTCTGTAGGGTGTAAATACCTTTCTTTGCTTTCTTCTGCAGCTTCAGCGTGTCCGAAGACTTCTTCTTGATCTCCTGACGGGCCTTCTTATACTCTGCAGTCAGAGCACACAAGGAACATCAGCACCAAGCACAACAAGCACAACATCAACACACCGACGAAATAACGAGGGATTTCAAGGCGACACGGTGTGATGTGGTCCATCAACCACAGTATAACTTAGGAGGGAGGAGGAGGAAGAGGAGGAGGAGGAGGAGGGAGAGCAGGAGGAGGAGGAGGGAGGTTAGGAAGAGGATGGATTGAGATAGAGAGATTTGGCAACAAGGAGTTGCCTGCAGGGACCTGTGTTTGCATATCTGTGCGTGTGAGTGTGTATGAGCGTGTGTCTGAGTGTGTATGAGCGTGTGTCTGTGTGTGTGTCTGTATGTGTGTGTGTGGGGGCTGAGAGTGTGTGTGTCCTACCTTTGGCGTGTTCCTTGTCCAGAATGTTGGCCACTCTCTTCCACTCCTCCATCTGTTCCAGGAGAGGGTTGATCAGACAGTCCAGGAACACCCTGGAGCACACACACACACACCAGGCACACACACAGACACACACACATAAGGGAATGACCATCTGAGGGACCATCTGACCAGAGACGTTGCTGTGGTTACCCTGCTGGAGATGCTGGTGTACGGAGTGTGTGCTGGATGGGAGGACCCTGCAGTTTTTTTATACTCACTTAGAGTGTATGTGTGCACGTGTCTGTTTGTTTGGGCGTTAGACTGTGTGTATGTCCTTACGTGTGCTTGTTTGCGGACGTCTGCGTGTGTGTTTACGTGCGGGTGTGTGCCGTCTGTTGCGGAGGAGAACGGTGAAACACACACACACACAGGAGGAGGAGAGCACTCACAGGGAGAACTGTCGGAGCTTGGCCTCGATGCTGCGGTGTCTCATGCACATCCTGGTGAGGGCGGAGCCTATATCCCTGGTCCCACCTGGAACACAAGCAGCACCAGCTGTCAATCAACCGGCTCCTACACACACACCCACACACTCTCTAACACGAGCCTACACGCTCACACACGCTCTCCAACAAACACACACACACAGTTCTCAGTCAGAGAGACAAAGAGAAAGAGACAAAGTGAAACGGAGAGACAGAAACAACGCTAAGGAGAGAAACAGAAAGAGAGAGAGAGACAGAGGGAGAGAGACAGAGAGAGAGAGACAGAAAGACAGAGACAGAAAGAGAGAGAGACAGAGAAACCTTGCCAGAGGGGATGGACAGTAAACAGTTGTGAAACAAAGTGTAAACATAGACGCAAACATGTTCTCAGAGCAGTAACTGAATGGTGTGTGTGTGAGTGTGTGTGTGTGCAGAGAGCAGAGAGAGGGCATGTGAGGCTGGTCCCCCCCCCCCCCCCCCCCCCCCCTCCACCTCCCAGGCCAGGCCAGGGCAAGAGGGCGTCACGGCTGAGTGTTGCTCTGGAAACGGGGCCTTATTAAATCTATGCCACCCTGGGGGCCCCATCCACCCTGATGGGCTGGCCTGATACTTTTGTATCACACACACATGTACGATCACGAGCACACACACACACACATAATCCGTGCACACACACGGCTGCATATCAGGCCCACACATACTTTCATGATGAGGCAGGAACTGATTAGAAATCTATCATATTTAGATTACCACCAGAGGAAGAGAGGGAGGGAGAGAAAAGAAGAGAGACAGAGAAAGAGAGACATAGAGAGACATAGAGAGAGAGACATAGAGAGAGAGAGAGAGAGAGAGAGAGAGAGAGAGAGACAGACAGACAGACATAGAGAGACAGAGACAGAGAGAGAGAGAGAGAGAGAGAGAGAGAGAGAGAGAGAGAGAGAGAGAGAGAGAGAGAGAGAGAGAGAGAGACAGAGACAGAGACAGAGACAGAGACAGAGACAGAGAGACAGACATAGAGAGAGAGAGACAGACATAGAGAGAGAGAGAGACAGACATAGAGAGAGAGAGACAGACATAGAGAGACAGAGAGAGACAGACATAGAGACAAAGACATAGAGAGAGACAGACATAGAGACAGAGACATAGAGAGAGACAGAGAGAGACAGAGAGAGACAGAGAGACAGAGAGAGAAAAAGAGAGAGAGAGCGAGAGCGAGAGAGCGAGAGGGGGGATAACTGGACCTGACCTAGTTCTAGGTCTCATCCTGGTTCTAGGTTTAATTTCAACATCCCTGAAGAATTAACAACACAGAGAGACCTGGATAGGAATGGGGATGGAGAGAGGAGGAGAGAGGGAAAAGGGAGAAGAGAGAGAGGAGGGATGGGTAGAAGAGAGGGAGGAGAAGAGAGAGCAGGGATGGAGAGCGGAGGAGAGAGAGAGCAGGGATGGAGAGAGGATAGAGAGAGGAGGGATAAAGAGAGGAGATGCAGGAGGGATGAAGAGAGGAGCGAGAGAGAAGGGATGGAGAGATGAGAGAGAGAGGAGGGATGGAGAGAGGAGATGGAGGAGGGATGGCGAGAGGAGAGAGAGAGGAGGGATGGAGTAAGGAGATGGAGGAGGGATGGAAGGGAATGGAGGAGAGGGGCAGGAGTGTTGCCACATCTTTCTTAATGGATGCTTTAATGAAGAGATTCTCATTAGGGATAAGTGATTGTATGGATTGTATCTCTCCCTATCCTCCCCTCTCTGTCTCTCCCTTTGCTCTTTTTCTCCCTCTCTGTCTACCTCCCTCCCTCTCCCTTTCTCTTTTAGTATCCATGTCCCTCCCTCCCTCTCTGTACTTCCCTCTCCATCCACCCACTGTATTACTGGGAGCTATTAGTGAATGAAACCTAATTATCCCATATCCCATTATTATATCATAGTTGGGTTCAGCTGCCATTATTTTCAAGGCTTGTCTCACATTTCAAATATAACTAACCTAGGCATGTTTGTGTGTGCATGTGTGTGTGCGTGCGTGCGTGTGCATGCGTATTATTCTGTGTGTACTGTACTGTCATGTACTATTCCATGCTAATGACCAGACATGTCTTACGTAATAGTGTCTGAAATTCAGGGTTACCAAGGCCAGGATATGGTTGTGGCTGTTGGGATACGTGTGTGTTTGTGTGTTGGAGTGTGTGTGTGTGTGTAGAGTGTGTATGTTGGGTGTGTGTGTTTAGAGTGTGTGTATGTAGCGTGTCTCAGATAGGCCAGGATGAAAATAAGTAGGGCTCTTTGTTGGGGGGGGAGAATGGAGCCGAAACCCACTGAAGACATTGAAGAGGCTGTGAGAGTGTGTGTGTGTGTGTGTCTGTGAGAGTGTGTTTGTATGTGACCAACCTTAAAACCATGTAAAGCCAAGTACCTGAGCTTTACCCTAACGACAGAGGCTGAATGGCTACTGAAACAAACTGGCTAATTATGGGATGGCGTAGACCTTTACGCAGTGACAAGAACAGGTGAGGTTTTGCCTTTTTCATTTCAAGCCAACACAATCCCGTGAAAACACTTTATTTCACGACACGAGAGAGCTGCAGGCCAAGCCATCCCCAGCATGTTCTTCTGTTCTTCCCTCTCCCCCTCATCCGCATCCTCCCCCCTCCCTCTCTTCCCTGCCCTCCTCAGCTGTCCATCCTAGAGGGGAGGGATGGCAGGGAGGGATGGGAGGAATGGAGAAAGGCAGGGAGGGAGTGGAGGTCTTTTGGGGGGAGGGAGGGGAGGGTCTATTTAAAGTGTCTTGGGGGTACAGTCTCAGTCTTTACATTCCTTCTCTGATGTAAGGAATACCAGAGCTAACCCCCCCCCCCCCCCCCCCCCCCCAACCTGTCAGTGTGACCTTGCCGGCTGTTGAGGAGTGATGCAACGCCAGACAACCCAGTGCCCCCATCACAGGGAGCGTGTTGCAGACTCTGGTGCCGATCGCACATCTCACAGGGGATGGAACAAGGGTTAGGGTTAGAAGAGGAAGACGAGGAGAGACCAGAACTTCTTACAGAGAGAGAGAGAGAGAGAGAGAGAGAGAGACAAACACCGGGACAAACCGATAGATAGATCAAAAGAGAGAGATTGAGAGAGATTGTGCGAGACAGAGTGATATGCATATAGACAGATCATTACATAGAGAAAGAGACAGATAGACACAGACCGAAATAGAAAGAGAGTGAGAAATTTATGAAAACATGCACCCGCAAGCACGCACACGCATGGGCGCGCACGCGCCAGAGCATCCCTGAGAGAGTCAGACACACATTTATCATGCCTGGTCACGTCCTGGAAGTGACAGGGGCTTGGCCGACGGACAATGACTGCTCCATCTATCCAGGACACACACACACACAGTCAGGTGCAGGCTTCAGGCCTCGGTCCATAACCCGAACAAATAGTACACCACATTTTGCTTGCTGACTGGATCAGCTTTATTTAAACAAGCTGTGACCTCACACACGCACGCGCTCACACACAAGCCTCGTGTTGTGGCTGGACACAGAGAGGAGCTGACCTGGGGATTGTCATTAAAACACCATTGATCTTCCCTGGTCGATACTGCTGCGCTCGTCTGCTGTCTCTGCCATGGGGCGTTGGTCAGTCGGTACACTCACTCAGGCAAGCCTGAGTACACAACGGCTCCACGCAAGCTAGCATCTATATGATGTACAACTGCTGGCTAGCTAGCACATACACTGTGCCACTGTAGCAGGCTAGCTAACACATACATGCTGTACTGCTGCAGTAGGCTAGCTAGCATCGATATGCTAACTAGCCTGAAAACTAGTTGAATAAGTACGGTTGCAGGACAGCTACTGTAGCCTCAATAACCAATGTCGCCTCTCTGGCGAAGGACTAGCCTGATTACTTGCTTGCTAACTACTGCTAACTTCTATCTATATGCTAGCTGGCCTGATGATTAGCCTGCAAGCTACTATAGCAGGACAGCTACTGTTGCCTCTAAACCCAAGGTTGCCCGATGACTAGCATGATCATTAGCCTGTTGGCTAGCTTGTTAACTACTACAACAGAACGGCTAGCCTCTATATGCTAGCTAGCCTGATTACTAGCCTGCTGGCTAGCTTCTGAACTACTGTAGCAAGGCACCAATACTTTAGCTAGCCTGCTAGCTTCTGTTACAGGAGCGAGACAGGAGGGAGGGAATGAAGAGGTAGAAGGGTGAGAGTGTGAGCTGGGAGGGGGGAGCGAGCGAGCGAAAGAGGAGAAGGGGGAGAGAGTGTGAGGACAGCAGAAGGGAAGAGTCTGAGAGAGGAGAAGGGAGAGAGAATATGAAGAGAGCAGAGGGGGAGAGAGTGAGCGAGGAGGAGGGAGAGAGTGTGAAGAGAGCAGAGGGGGAGAGACTGAGAGGGAAGGAGGGGGAGAGAGTGTGAAGAGAGCAGAGGGGAGAGAAAGAGGGATGTGCTGCTGCATTGCAGTGCTCACCACAGGCCCCCTGTCACAGCTGTTTATAATGGGAGCTCCTCTCCTCTCTGCCCTCCTCTCATCCTTTCCTCTCCTTGTCCCTTCCCTTCCTCTCCCCTTCCCTTCTGCTCCTCTCTTCCTCTCCTCCTCCACCAGAAGACAATGCAGGAGGAGATTGTTTATGACGTCTGCTGTCTCATAACCTGGCCGCTGCCTCTCCTGCCATCCCAGCGGCTAACCAGGACAGAGACTCGCCAGAACATGGCGCTTTCACGTGGCGAGCCATCGCCATGGTAACCCTGCCATACAGTGGGCGGAGGGACGTCTGTCTGTGAAACTGACTCAGAATCAGTCTGTTCACATGGTCCTGGTCATCGCCATCTATTAGGCTCAACTGATCCCAGATCTGCTGCACGTCCTCTATGTAACTCCTGTGAGACCTAGTCTAGGGAGTGGACAAGTATGACATGAAGATGCTTGTAGAAGAAGCATACAGCATCATATACCGCTTCAGTCCAACTTGAAACATGAAACATAGAAACACTTTAACACAGGAACACGATAACACAGAATCACTAATACAGAAACACGGTAAGTTTGAAACACTATAACATTGTATCACAGTTACAGAATCACTGTAAAACTGTAACACTGTAACACTACAGCTGTATAAACATGCAACACAATAACACATAAACAGGAACACTGTAACACTACACCTGTGAAGACATGCAACAGGATAGCACAGTTCCTCGAAAACGTACCACCTTAACACCGCCTCTTTCACTTTCAATAGGCCTCTGGTGCACATTCTGTTGTTACATGAAACATGAACGACTGAGAAACACAACACCACTCTCAACTGAATTCAACTATCCTCCGACTTCTTCCAGACTGGTTGTCAAGATAGAGAAAGATAATAATGTGCTCATGCTTTCAACCAGAGCAAAACACAGAGGCAAATTTGAACCGGCAACCTCTTGATTTGCAGTCAAACGCTTTATCTCTGCCATCCTAGGCTCTGTGTGCCAGCCTGATCTGCCAGCCTACAGTAGAAGTAACTGAATTAAATACCCAATATACTGTATATACAAGTCTACAATCTAGTATCCTACAGTAAACTTCTAAACAAATTAAATATGAATGTAAAAAGGACACAACCTCGCTCTTTAATATTTCATATTTGACAGAAGAAATCAGAAGAGCGATGCGGAGCCGTGGAATCTGAACCGTGGTCTCTATTATGCCATCTCAGAGAGCTCACTGGACCACGGTTGGGTGAGCTGAAGGCTGCCCTTAATAATGGATAGGCAGAACTGGGGTCAGTGACAGGGGAGGATGGCATAGCAGGCTGGAGACACACAGATAGATGGGCTGGTTTGAAACCCAGACTAGGTCAACAATTGAGTAGGAGTTATTAAACCCAGACTAGGTCAATTCTTCAGTGGAGCGTATAGTACAGTAGAATACAATACAATGGATCATAGAAAAGTAGAGTAGGGCAGAATAGAGTACATTGTCCTGCACATTATAGTTCAACAGCTTTTGTAAAGCTCTGGATAAAAGCGTCTGCTAAATGAATACATGTAAATGTATATGTAAACATGGTGATATTAACATTTAAGGCAAATTAAATGTTATTTAAGGCTTTTAAGGCTTTTAAGGCTTGTTTCTTGAGATCGAGAGAGGCGACGCTGAGTTGGTCTCTACAAACTACAATAACAATGGAGAGTGTGATACTGCAGGTTGTGTATCGCTATTCTGGAGGTCTGAGGAGTTTAGCTGTGTCATTATGCAAGCAATCTATTGTCCGTGTCGGAGGCTAACAGCCTCCCTGCGTGAAGCAGACCTGGCTCTCTCGCTGAGGGGCTGCGGCTTGAACAATAGCCCAGGAGGGAGCCTCTGTCTGGGGGGAGAGAGAGTGGGCCCATCTGGCCCCTCTGGAGCCTGTCTGGCTACCGCTAGCTCGCTGGAGCGCTAACAGCTAACATGCTTACTGCTAAGCCGCTAGCTCGCTAACTGCTAACATGCTAACAGGCTACACTACTGTTCAAATGGAGGCGGTCAGCACAGAAGGGAGGGGGTGTCGCCCATTTAACTGTCCCTAGGGAAACGAGGGCTCTTTTGTGGAAGATGACAGGACTTTTCATGTGAGGAGGAATTTTTCAAACATGCTTTGGCACTTCTCACCCTCATCCCCCCCTCCCCATCCGTCTCGCCCTCCTTCCCCCCCCCCCCCCCTCCATCTCTCCATTCCTCACTTTGTGTGGGAAGGTGAGGTCATCAGCTTTTTTTGCTTTTCACCAAAGATCCTCATGGTCACATTTAAGGTGACAGCTCTTTTAGTTTCTATGTGTGTGTGCATGTATGTGTGTGTGTGTGCGTGTGTGTTGGCACCAGCCAGCTGGAGTGTGTGAGTTCATAGAGAAGAGGGTGAAGAAATCCTGTCAGGTCTGTGAGGTGCAATGTGCTTTCTGAATCTTCACAGAATCTTCACTTCTCTTTCTCCCTGTCAAACCCTTCTTCTCTCCCTCTCTCAATTTTTAATTCTCTCTATTCAATTCGTGTGCTTTCTTGGAGGTGCTTTCTTGGAAGTGAAGAGATATATCAAATATTACCAAAGCAAACAGTACAACACACATCCAAACATATGTACATCTACACACATCTCTCCATCTGTCCCTCTCTCTCGTCCTCGCTCTCCCTCTCTCTTTTTTCTTTCTTTCACTCTTTATACATTTCTCTCTTTCTCATCACTACCGTCAGTTGTGTGAGTGTAGTCCCGCAGCAGCATCAGTGTGAATTATTGAGGAGCTGTTCGACCTTTACAAATGTCTGCTCCCTGCTGACCTCCCACACCCTCCACAGGGCCCCTGCAGTCCTCACACTGCTGGTGTGTGCTTCTGTGGGTAAGAGAGAGACAGAGACAGGGAGACAGAGAGACAGAGAGACAGAGAGACAGAGAGACAGAGAGACAGAGAGACAGAGAGAGACAGAGAGACAGAGAGACAGAGAGACAGAGAGACAGAGAGACAGAGAGACAGAGAGAGACAGAGAGACAGAGAGACAGAGAGAGACAGAAAGACAGAGAGACAGAGAGACAGAGAGACAGAGACAGAGAGAGACAGAGACAGAGACTGTGCATGTGTGTGAGAAAGAGAGCAAGAGTAGATAGAAATACGGAGGTACAGAAAGAGGGGTAGAGAGGGGGGATGAAAGACTACAGAGTTAGTGTGTGTGTATGTGTGTGTGTGTGTTCTGCATCAATCACATCCCTGGCCACCTTCAGGCCATCCTTCTAGAACACAAGCAGGAAAGCAAGTGATGAAGAGTAGCTTCGTCATCCTCCCCATGGCTGTCAAGCAGCCGTGTGGGTGCAGGTCCTGGGTGACACTAACCATGGGGGTGGAGCTCGCCCCCCCGCCCCCCCCAACATACCCGCCCCCGGTCATGAATTAAACAGGGAGGATTGTGGGATACATGAAACAGAGGGGGTTGTGGGATGCATGAGAGAACACATAGGCAGACCCCCCTGCTGAGAGATCCTGCTCTATAATTCACATCACTCTCTCCTCGTCCTCCTGGACACTCCTGGGGGGGAGAGAAAGGGAGGGGGAGAGGGGGAGGAAGAGGGGGAGCAAGACAGAGTGAGAGAGAGAGAGAGAGAGAGAGAGAGAGAGAGAGAGGTATGAGAGCTACTTGATCACCATGTATCATTGAATTACCGGCATAGCTCCAGTGTCTCTAGTATGTATGTCATGAATGTACTGTCAAGGCATGGCACATTCTCTCTCGCTCCACACACACACACGCACACACACACACACACACACACACACACACACACACACAGTGACGTCAGACCACTCTCAGCTGTTGCTATGCATACACTGTCAGCTTCTGTGCGACTAGAACTCCCAATTCCTCCCAGTGTTACCATCCCGGCTGTGAGATACTCACTCGACCACACACACATGCACCCAACACCACCCCCCACACACACACACACACACCAACCAGCCAACACCAGCCTCCATTACTCCACTACTCCTCAGTGGCCCCTGATGCACAAAGGAGGATTCATCGAGTGTTGGAACGGGGCCGCAGGGAGAGGAGGATGTTTGAGATTGTTAGGACTGGGACGGGAGGTGAGAGTAGATACATGGGATCTCATGTTGCTCTAAGTACCCCCTCTGGAATGGGACATGGGGAAGGGGGAGGGGTTGGAGAGGGGGGGGGGGGTAGGGCATGTAAAGCCCCAAAAAGACAGGCCCAAAATAAACCCACGAGAGCGGAGGAGAGAGGAGGAGAGGAGAGAGGAACGGGGACAGTCAGCTGACGGCATCTTACAGTCACCTCCTGCAGGGTGGATCCAGTGAAGGGCGGGGGGACGGTGCGGCGAGCAGGGGACGAGCTGGCAGGGGGCGAGCTTCTCTCTGAACGCCACACGCTCGGCACGCTCTCGAACCGCACTGCGAGCGTGCGTGCCTGCGTGTGTGACCTCCTCACTACGGGTATGGGTGTACGATGGCTGGCAGTCAGGACTGGACGAGAGCCAAAGCCACCAGACTGGTCTCTGACAAACCCCCCCAAGAACAACGCTCACTCAGCAAAAACTGAAATCCCGCCCAAAAATGTTCAACAAAGAGATTGGAAAGCTTGTTATGTGCATGGTGTGTGTGTGTACTGTGTTTTTGTGTATGTGTACTTTGTGTAGGAATGTGCATGTGTGTATATATGGGTGCGTGTCCAGAAGTGTGTGTAAGTGTGTATATGTGTACTAATGTAACTGCAACACAACTTAACTGGGGCTCAAATGAGATCATCCAGTTAGATGGTGCCATGCATGTCCTTCTGTTTAGTAAGATGTCTTGCCCTCCTCCCTCCTCCTCCTCTCCTGTTCTACTCCTCCTCTCTTCTCCTTTCCCCCTCCTCTCTTCCTCCCCACTTATTCTCCTGTCCATCCCTCATCCTCCTCTTCTCCCCCCCGCCCTCTCCTCCTCCCATCCCCCCCATCATCTCCAGCCCTCCACCCCCATCCCCTAAGCCTCTCCTTCTAACCATCTGATGGGAGGGACCCCTCTTCTGTCCCTCCTCCATCTTTCCTCCTCCTTCCCTGTCTCTCCATCAACTCCCTGGTTCATCTCTGTGCTGTGTGGTCCAGTCAGTTGGTTTGTGGGATCTATAGGACCTGAGAGCGTAGCTGTGGTTGGGGTTGTGGTCTGGTGTGTTTTGGGTGAGGAGGTTAGGACCTGAGAGCGTAGCTGTGGTTGGGGTTGTGGTCTGGTGTGTTTTGGGTGAGGAGGTTAGGACCTGAGAGCGTAGCTGTGGTTGGGGTTGTGGTCTGGTGTGTTTTGGGTGAGGAGGTTAGGACCTGAGAGCGTAGCTGTGGTTGGGGTTGTGGTCTGGTGTGTTTTGGGTGAGGAGGTTAGGACCTGAGAGCGTAGCTGTGGTTGGGGTTGTGGTCTGGTGTGTTTTGGGTGAAGAGGTTAGGACCTGAGAGCGTAGCTGTGGTTGGGGTTGTGGTCTGGTGTGTTTTGGGTGAGGAGGTTAGGACCTGAGAGCGTAGCTGTGGTTGGGGTTGTGGTCTGGTGTGTTTTGGGTGAGGAGGTTAGGACCTGAGAGCGTAGCTGTGGTTGGGGTTGTGGTCTGGTGTGTTTTGGGTGAGGAGGTTAGGACCTGAGAGCGTAGCTGTGGTTGGGGTTGTGGTCTGGTGTGTTTTGGGTGAGGAGGTTAGGACCTGAGAGCGTAGCTGTGGTTGGGGTTGTGGTCTGGTGTGTTTTGGGTGAGGAGGTTAGGACCTGAGAGCGTAGCTGTGGTTGGGGTTGTGGTCTGGTGTGTTTTGGGTGAGGAGGTTAGGACCTGAGAGCGTAGCTGTGGTTGGGGTTGTGGTCTGGTGTGTTTTGGGTGAGGAGGTTAGGACCTGAGAGCGTAGCTGTGGTTGGGGTTGTGGTCTGGTGTGTTTTGGGTGAGGAGGTTAGGACCTGAGAGCGTAGCTGTGGTTGGGGTTGTGGTCTGGTGTGTTTTGGGTGAGGAGGTTAGGACCTGAGAGCGTAGCTGTGGTTGGGGTTGTGGTCTGGTGTGTTGTTGTGATGGGGTTTGTGGGGAGGAGAGGGAGGAGGGCGTGTGTTTTATACGTGTGTATTTCATATCTGTGTGTTTCATGCTGTATATGAGTGTTTCTTAAATGTGCGCAATTCGTATCTGAGTGGGCTTTATATGACAGTGTGTTTTCTATTTGTGTGTTTCATAGTTTTCAGTGTTTCCTTCTCTGGGTTTTATATCTGAGGTGTGTTTCATATTTGTGTTTTATATCTGTGTGTTTCATCTCTGTGTGTTTCATCTCTGTGTGTGTTTCATCTCTGTGTGTGTTACTGTCCAGACAGCGCTGGTCATGTTTCACTCTCTTCTCTGTCGCCACGTCCATGAACACGCCTGTGTTCATGGCAACAAGTATGTAAATCAGTACGAAACAAGGCCCTCTCCCTCCCATCCTCCTCCCTCCTCTCCTCCCTCCCTCTTGCTCTCCACTCCCTTTCTCCTCTCCAATCCCTACTCTCCTCCCTCCCTCTTTATCTCTGCCTCCTTCCTCATCTCCTCCCCCTCCCCCCTCTTTCTCTCTTCCCTCCCTCCCTCCTGCTCTCTCTCTCTCTCTCGCTCTCTCTCTCCCCCTCCTTCCTTATCTCCTCCCCCCATCCTCAGTGTGCCTGGCATTTTGACTCTCAGATGGGATGTAAATCCAGCATAGGAACAGTCCTTCTAGTATGTTCTCGGATGAAACAAGCATACAGGAAGCATCTAATTAGCATTCATCTGCTCTCATCCACTCCAATGTTTTTGATGTTGTGGTTGTTGTGTACATTATAAACCAAAGGCTGCAGTTCTCCATTTCTCTTTCCCTCTCCGCCTCTTTCTCCCTCTCTTCCTCTCTGTATCCCTTCCTCTCTCCCACCCCTCTCCCCCTCTCCCTCTCTCTGTTTCTCCATCCAGGCCCCTGATTGCTATGTATTGTGTGGCTGTGGTTGCCATGGCGCCCGCTGCCAGGAAGGATTCCTTCCTGTTGGAGCTGTCTCCTCCAGCCCCAGATGTCAGAAGGGGTGGGAGGGAAGGGGGTGGCAGGGCGAAAGAGGTGAGAGGGGGAAGAGGGGGAAGAGGGGGGGAGGTAGCGGGAGAAAGGGGGACAGAGACAGAGAGAAAACGAGGTGGAGGGTGGAGGGAGAGGGGGAGAGGGGGAACAGAGAGGGGTAGAAAGGGGGGAGAGGGAGAAAGAGACAGACAGAGAGAGAGAAAGAGAGACAGAGAGAGAGAGAGAGAGAGAGAGAGAGAGAGAGAGAGAGAGAGAGAGAGAGAGAGAGAGAGAGCAGGGGGGAACGTGGGATGTTAGGAGAGAGGGAGAGAGGGAGAAAGAGAGGGAGGGAGAAAGAGAGGGAACAATGTGAGAGACTAGTGCTCGACACAAGGATGCTGGCACATTATAAACAGGAAATCCACATCACACAGAATAGAGGAGGAGCGGATGGGGGATGGAAGGAGAGGAGGAGGAAAGATGGAGAAACCGGAGACAGGAGAGGATGAGAGGCCTGGGAGAGGATGTGAGGAGAAACCTGAGAGGGCAAGGAAGAAAGGAGGAGAGGAGGACAGGAGAGAGGCGAGGGAGTAAGAGAGTAGGATACAAGGTCCAAACCGTAAACCCTTCAACCACCAGATACACTATGAGCTGACCAGAGAGGAGCTACCCACAGCATTTGTATGACTGGACCCTGGACCCCAAGGTGTTCTGCAGTCAACTGTAGAACACAGTATTGTAATTATATGTTGGTATCACCCAGCTGAGACCCACACACACACACACACACACACACACGCATGTATTTTCCAAATCGGACAAAAATCACTCCCTCACACACACAAGGACACACACACACACAGTCACTCACACATACACAAGCACACATGCACATGATCACTCACACACACACGTACACACACACCGGCACACACACACCCCACTGTGAGGGGCAGCTGCTTACCTCGGCTGCTTGTCGCCAGATCGGCCACTTTCTGAAAGGCGTCCAGGAAGGATGCTACCGCGACAACCGTTGTCCTGGGAGACGACATGAACACAACTGGTTATGACCTCGATGTTTACATGATGTAAGAACATAATCAGGGGCTCAAATATAGTGTGTGGTCTGCATGGTGTGGTTGTGTCTGAGTTTGTGTGTATGAGTGTTGAACAAAATGTATTTGATGTGCTCATGTTCATCGCAATCAGTAGATCAGCTATTGCCTTATCGCCTGTTCATGAATTCTGTCTTACTATCAATTCATATATCTGTATTCCTACACCTGTATTGTGTTCTGATGACACATGGACATCTAAGATTTAATATCCACCTGATTGAATAGCAAACACCTGTTGGCTGTATGTACCTTTGTTTTAGTCTTGCTACCAAGGCCGTAATCATAATATATATTGGGAGGGACACATTCCCTTCAATATTCAAATCTGGCCAAAATGTCCCCCCCAATATATTGCTAGAAAAAAAGAAAAGAAAAAAAGACAAAGTGCTACACTACGACTGGCAACCACGCACGCTGTCCAAAATGATCATAACAAATGTAATTGTCCCCCCCAATGTTGACTCCATGGCTACGGCCTTGCTTTCTACTATCATTTCTGTCCTCTGGCCTTCATGCCTTTTCTAGTATCACTGTGTGTCTGAACGGGTCGTTTTATGTTGAGGGGTTTGTTAAGCTCTCTCTCCAACCAGCTGGTTGTCTGGTACTTAGAAACCCAGAATCTGAACTGTAGTCAAACTGTTCTAGTGGACACAAATGGACCTTTCTTCCATAGTTGAAGAAAGACCCAGGTCATAATGGTCTATAAAGGTCTTGTTTAACTACAATAAGTGTAGGAAAAACGGAACATTTGGGGATTTTCTTGGGCCCCTGTAAGAGTTGTTTATATGGGGTGTTATGAGGTTTGGGTTGGAATAACATTAAGAGTCACGGTTAGTGTTAGGGGTGGGGGTGAAGGATTCTAAATGGGAGTGACTTGTCGGTCCTCACTTGGATGGTAAAACAGACGTGTGTGTGTGTGTGTGTGAACGGGTCCAGCTCCACTAAGTGGAGGCATGTGTGGTGGGTTATTTAAGGAGTCACCACGGTAACCTAAAGCATGGCCATACTCCCCACCCCCTCTCCTCTCGTGGTGCCTGTCATTCCACAAGGTGTAGAGGAAGGTTAGGACAACACAGGGAGAGAGAGAGATACAGAGAGAGAGAGATACAGATACAGAGAGAGAGAGAGAGATACAGAGATACAGAGAGAGATACAGAGAGAGAGAGAGAGAGAGAGAGAGAGAGAGAGAGAGAGAGAGAGAGAGAGAGATAGATACAGAGAGAGAGAGAGAGAGAGAGAGAGAGAGAGAGAGAGAGAGAGAGAAAGAGAGAGAGAGAGAGACAGAGAGACAGAGAGACAGAGAGACAGAGAGACAGAGAAATCGAGGCGTCTGGGATTCTATATGCTGTCAATTTCACTCAGCAGGGTAGGGTTATATCAACCCCCACCCCCCTCCCCCCACCCCACCCCGCCCCCCGCAGGAGGAAGGATGCCAGGAGGAAGGAGGAGGCAGTAAGTAGTTTAGCTAGAACTGGAGCTGGCCCGTCCCCTTCCCTCAGATAAACACTTCATCATCTGACTATTAATGTGATCGTTAATCTGATGAAGGGCAATTACGTTTGATTTGTTTTCTTAGTTTTAATGTGCTTGACCTTCAGTCGTGACAGTGAACTTCTGGTCCAGAATGAAGTGAGGAGAAGAGAGGGGAGGAGGGTAGAGAAGGAGAGGAGAGGGGGAGGGGGGGATGGGAAGAGAGGAGAGGAGAGGAAAGGAGGAGAGGCTAGCGTTTCAAACCTGTGCCTCACACAGAGGGAAGTGAGAGATATGCTGGTGTGCCTGCATGTGTGTGTGTGTGTGTGTGTGAGTGTGTGTGTGTGTTTACCTCAGCTGTGATTGGAGTTTTCCAGCCTTGCTGATGAAGTCATCCCAGACAGGGTAGCTGCTCTGTAGAGTGGAAACAGTGTTAATGAGGAGTGCTTTCAAAACACACACACACGCACAGTGTCAGTGAAGGAGGGCTGTGCTTTCAATTCTTTCTCTCTAAAGACTTTGGCTCATCAATAACAGACAATACACACACACGTTATTCACACACACACACACACACACACACACACACACACACACACACACACACACAAAGGTCTTTATTTCAACATTGGCCTCGAGCTCAAAAGCCTCAACCACAATCAGATCTAGTTCATCAGACAACAATGGGCAGGATCAATAAACACACACACACACACACTCTTACTCACACACACACACACACACAGTATATATCTAAGTTTAGGGTCTAAAATGTGGGTTCTGGGTAAGGGTTTAAATTCAGGGTTCTAGGTCAGGGTTCTAGGTCAGGGTTCTAGGTCAGGGTTCTCTTTGGGTGCTCTGAGGGAAGGACTTATACAGGAGTTCCTTACACACTGTCTCATATAAAACTGTCTCATATCAAACTGTCTCATATCAAACTGTCTCATATCAAACTGAATCATATCAAACTGTCTCATATCAAACTGAATCATATCATACTGTCTCATATCAAACTGAATCATATCATACTGTCTCATATCAAACTGTCTCATATCAAACTGAATCATATCAAACTGTATCATATCAAACTGTATCATATCAAACTGTCTCATATCAAACTGTATCATATCAAACTGTATCAAATCAAACTGAATCATATCATACTGTATCATATCAAACTGTATCATATCAAACTGTCTCATATCAAACTGTATCATATCATACTGTATCATATCAAACTGTATCATATCATACTGTATCATACTGTTTCATATCAACATGACATCATCATTTATATCAGAGGAGGACACAAACACAAGGTTCATTGTGTGACCCCGAGAGCCACAACACCATTGTGATGGTTGACATGTGTTGTTGATGCCGTATCTCCATCTCTCTTGCCACACGCACATACACAAACACACACAAACTCCACCTCAGACACACCCACCTCCAGAGAGGGGAGCGTGCAACGTTGCCCTGGCAACGCAGTTCTCCGGGCTCCTCTTGTTCATCTGGGGCTACAGCCGCCGTAGCCGTTACCTTGACAGCGGACGGCAGGGCAATGACGCTGCACATTCCCTGGCAACCCAGCAACAACATCCTCCTCCTCCTCCTCATCATGTTTATCCTCATCACCACCACCATACACACTATCACCCACACACACTCCACACCCTCCCACCCTCCTGTCAGTCACAGGATGATGGGAGTGAGTGATTAGAACGGCTCGGACTGAAATGATAATGGGCAAAGCCAGAGCACATCGCTCATCTCTGCTGAGCTATATTAAACCAGAGCATTAACATGAGGGAAGAGCGCTGAGTCGTCCTCTATGCGTCCACAGTCTAGTTGGGAACAACATGAAATAGTCTGTGTTTTCGATCAATTTACCACGCATTCATGAACTGGATTTTACTATGTTGAACGGAAATGTTGTGTATTTCCTGGAGTATACCTAAGCCTACCCCCCGTTGAGATGTCCTTCTATTTATTGAACGTCCATTTGGTGTGAGTGAGGGAGAGGGGTTGGGTCCGTGTTTTGAGTGGACTGTTCCTTTAACACAGGGAGGTTCTGTGTTTTGAGTGGACTGCCCATTTAACACAGGAAGGAATGCGGAGTGGGTCTGGTCTCAGCTAAATAGATGAGGGTTAGGATGTCAGTTTCACTCCATACATAATAGTATTGAATGCCCTGTGCGTGCAGTGTCTACGCACACACACACACACACACAGGGTTCACACACACACAGAGCACATACAGAGAGCACACACACGCATAGACAAAAGGGCACACACGCATAGGGCACACGCGCACATACACCACCCATCCTGGTCTCATTCAACTGAAGAGTCAATATTGGCAATAGCAAACATGAGGACAGAGTACACTAATGAAAAGACACACATGCAGAGTAGGGTTCACACATGAACACACACACACAGGTACAGAGCACACGCACACCCATAAGTACACACACACACACACGCAACAAGAGCTTACACAATTGCACACGTCCACACACACACTCCCTGGAAATGCCTTGCGCACACACACAAACACAATTTCACAAACGCTTAATCGTACAAAGTATTACCATTAGTGGATCACTAAATCATAATGTCTCCGCTGAGGCACATTTCAGTTCCAGTATTCTACTCATGGGGTTTGTTAACAGCGGGAACCGGGAACGTTGCATTTTAAGATAGCCTACTTGAAAACTCTGACACAACACCGTGGTGCTTGTGTCTGTTGCTGCGTCTGTTGCTACCTGGTTCACCTTCACGCCCCGTTTAAGTCACCTGCCATGCCCCTAGGTCTCCCTCTCTATTTTTCTCACTGAATTTATTATTGTCGAGCTCCCTCTCTTTGTTGTTTTCGCTCTCTCTCTCTCTCCACCCCCCCCCCCCTCTCTCTCTCTCTCTCTCTCTCTTTCTCCCTGTTG
Source organism: Hypomesus transpacificus (assembly GCF_021917145.1). Lineage (NCBI taxonomy): Eukaryota > Metazoa > Chordata > Actinopteri > Osmeriformes > Osmeridae > Hypomesus > Hypomesus transpacificus. The sequence goes on from NC_061063.1 coordinate 1,102,671, forward strand.
CTTTAACTGAACAGGTGTGACTAGGCGTTTCATCCCACCCCAACCCTCCTCCATTCACAACTGTAAACGCGTATCCAACAACTCTTTATACAGACCAATAGTATAGTTCATGGCATAAGTGACCTTAAACTACTCATAAAAAATGGTATAGCTTCATGGTAGAAGCGTTTTTTTTAAGCGCATATCCTGCGTTGGGGTGCGGAAAGGGCATTCCAGGCTACGTCACTACACCTCTATCTAGCTATCTATACGCCTTTAGCGGATACTCGTTTGCCGCGCGTCTCGTGCTTGGAAATGGCCTTGCGATAAAGGTCTTGGCTGGTGGCTTTCACGACAAACGCGCTCGCTGTCAATGAATCAACCACACACCCAACCCGCATAGCACTCTGCAGCGAGGGATGCACAAGCCACTAAGATGCAAGGAAACACGAGATTTATTTCAGGTTTTGCGTTAATTGCTTCCTCATGTTGCATCTTTTATTAATTAGTAGTTTACTGTGCGGAATTCAACTAAACATCAGCTGTAAGCAATGTACAGTAGTGCAAGGATGGGTTTACAACCAGTCTTTAATAGGGGTAGAAACGAGAGCAAAAACCATTTGATAGAAATTGATAGTCCACACAAAGAATTATGGGAGAGTTACCTTCATGTCTGCAATCACTGTTTGGAAAAGTCCTCCCAACGCACTGCATTCTCTTTCAATTACCGTTTCCATCTTTAACACTCCGTTGAACTGTTTCTGCCAAACACTGTTCTGTAAATCTGTCTCCCGGTGTCCTAATTAATTCTACCGTAGGCTCGAGCAAAACTGTCTCTCTTTTTTGACAGATATCCGTTCAAAGACCACCTGCGATCTCCTTCCTCGGTTGCTTACAGCTCTCCCATGCGATGGAAAGCAAAACACCGACGTCAAACCCTCTCGTTAGATGCCACCCTGCGATAAAATCCATGTTTCTGCGTCAAAATCATAATGAAAGACACAATATAATTAAATGTTAGCTTAGTGTCCTGGAAACCCCAACCGTTGTCAAGCGAACGTTATCAACAAAAGACCTGTTTCAGCAGTCTTGTGGACGCACTTGAGTCGGGTCTTCATTAAGTTTGAAGAAGCGACGGAGCTCGAGATGTGCGTGTGAGCTACAAACGATGACCTGGGTGCGCGCGAGCCTGGGAGGGAGCGCGCGACCGTGTGGCCCCGCCTTGGCCCCCTATCACACTGATTTATTATGGGTAGTCTCAGAATCCAAATTTACGATCCTTCTTCTTCCTCAGCATGTGAATTTATTAACTTGCTCAAAGGTGACTGTCGTAATTTCTCATTTCAGATTTAAATGAAATATAAAAAAATAAAAAATAAAGACTTTGGAATGCCATTATAGTCAAATAAAGCGCTGGTTTATCCATCTCCGCGAAATATTAAATTAAATTACTTGTATTAAACAAAGTCCTTAGTTTTTCTTGAGTGGAAACCCGTAGGCTACAAGAATACATATGAATATATTGCCACCTATTGGCTGTTTTGGTCAATTGAATTTGAGTTTAGTCCGCGCTTCACTTTCAGAGAGAGCAATGAATGAACTACAAATTAATTAACCCTCGTTTTGTGTTCGTTTCATGTGAATTAATGATGTGTTCCCGGTCTAACCCCCCACCCCCACCACCCCAGCCCTTTAATACACAAATTGTAGTCTCATCCATACATTTCTGAAATGTTTGATTTGGGAACACCACAGGTGTACAAACGTTAAATAAAACACCCCAAATGTTCACCCCAAATGTTGTGTGTTCAGATGCCGTGTGGACAAAATCATGGAACTCTTTACTTCAACATATCATTTACAATAGCTTACATTTGATCAATTTAGCAAACGCCTTAATCCAAAACGACATAGCATAAAGCATAGAATACAGGCCTATGTAGGATCAAGGTACAGAAGTGCATAGTTATATTTGGGTGCTCAGAGGAGCACAGTGAAGAAACAGATGTCAGGTACGGTAACAATAACATTTACATTACATTTAGTCATTTGGCAGACGCTCTTATCCAGAGCGACTTACAGTAAGTACAGGGACATTCCCCCCGAGGCAAGTAGGGTGAAGTGCCTTGCCCAAGGACACAACATCATGTGGCGCGGCGAGGAATCGATCCGGCAACCTTCTGATTACTAGCCCGACTCCCTCACCGCTCAGCCATCTGACTCCCAAACATCTCAATTACAATGCAAAAAAAAACATAAGATACAATAGTAGCCTATAATAAGGGAAATATGTTCAAAAAGATTTGCAAGTGTAAAAGTGGATGTAAACGCGGAATATAGCCTACGTAGATTGTATCTTCGAAACCTGATTTTCCAAAGCGCAGAAACGATTAGAATCTTCGATACCTGATTCCCCAACGCGCAGAAAAGGTTTATATCTGCGAATCCCGATTTTCAAGTTTGTAGAACTCACAGAGCTCCGAAACCTCCGAAGCCCAGATGCGATAGGCTACCCAACTTCTCTGCTTCTATGTTTCTTCCAGTGTGCCACCAGGTGGCTCGTTTTCTGAAAAGATAGTGCGAGCCTTCCGTGGCTGTAGAAAGGAGGGATCACGGGCTGACCGAAGATGTCAACCTGAACCCACCGAGGCTGCCTCGCGAAGAAGTGTATAGTGCGCGATAGTAATTCCTCGAGGGGAAGAATTTTCACACTTCCTGATTTAAGTGTTATCATCGGGGAGACTTTCGCAAGACTGCGCGGATACAAACGTGCTTCGAACGGAGTCTAAGCTATGGAGAAAGGAAAGTTAGAAGCGTCAGGTTGACAAGATTCTACAGGCAATAAATAGAGTAAAATCGATGGACAGCATTTTTTTTTTTCGGTCGTCATAATAATTAATCCCGGACAATACAACTAACTTCACCCAGTGGCTAACATGACGGACGAAACGGATTTAACTAAAGATTTGCTCGGTATGCAGACTAAGAAATATTTTTATGACGTTTTTTATTTGCAACTACTAGCCTATCACTTACAGTTTTCCAATGTAGTAAACTATAAATATATGTTTTAGATATGTGGCCTTAGGCTACATTTGTAAAACGGCTGCAAGGTGACAATGTGCGCTTTAGTTACTTTGTTTACCTTCTAATCAGTTAGGCTACTTTTTCTCGGGCATATAGTATTGCAACAGCAAAGTGCCTTGAAGTAAAGTAACACATTTTCTGTAACGGTACAAGTCGCCTTAACTTTACAGTAATGTTACTGTTAAGGTTAACCTGTTTCGCTGGTTGGGCGGACTGTGGTTTTGATGTTGTACCTGATTTTTCGGACCTTCTGGTTCTGGCTAAAGGTGTGTCTTGTCAAATTCCACTGTGTGCACGCGCTCGCGTTCGTTGGTGTGTGTCTGTGGTGAGTCCATGTAGCGGGCAGTGCAAGTCATATTGGTATGGTGTATGGGTATATGTGTTTGCACTATAAACGCCATCAAAACAAGAAAACAGTTTTGCATTGATAGGGTGTTCTGAGGACTGGCTACCACATGTGCTGTGGCTCTGTGTGTGTGTGTGTGTGTGTGTGTGCGTGTGTGTCTGAGCTGGAACCGTGGGCCGGTTGGAACCCTCCTGGCCTATTCCGTGGTGTTCTGATCCGTTTACGACCTCATGCCCGGAGTCAGGAGAATTCCAGAATGATGTCATCCTCACCAAGATTCACTGAAAAACAAAACCGCTCACGATGGCCTTCACAGAAGAACACCATAGTTCTCTCTCTATCTCTCTGCAACCCCCCCTTCCTTTTCCTCTCTCTCTTTTTCTCTCTACTTCTTCTGTTCCATCTATTCTCCAGTTGAAGTGGTTTGATGGATCATAGGAAGTCATTGTTGTTAGAGGAGCCATAGGAAGTTATAGTTGTTAGACCAGCAAGCTGGGAGCAGACCAGCAGGCTGGGAGCAGACCAGCAAGCTGGGAGCAGACCAGCAGGCTGGGAGCAGACCAGCAGGCTGGGAGCAGACCAGCAGGCTGGGAGCAGACCAGCAGGCTGGGAGCAGACCAGCAGGCTGGGAGCAGACCAGCAGGCTGGGAGCAGACCAGCAGGCTGGGAGCAGACCAGCAAGCTGGGAGCAGCATCCAGACTGTGTGGTGGGATGACATTTATATTACATTACATCATTTTTCATCATTTTCATTTAGCAGACGCTCTTATCAAGAGCGACTTACAGTAAGTACAGGGACAAGGCAAGTAGGGTGAAGTGCCTCGGCCATCTGGCGCCATTTGAATGAGCCGGGTATTGGCACTTCCCAATCTCACGTCAGACTTCCCTGTGACGATACTTCTCTCATGTCTTCTCCTCCTTCCACCCCCCCCCCCCTTCTCCTCTGCCCCCCCCCCCCCCCCCCCAATCAGAGAGTGTGAGGGAGGCGGTGGGGCGCAGCATCAAGCTGTCCCTCAGGAAGATGGTCAAGCTGGAGGTCAAAGCTGACAAGCTGGAGAATCGAGTTCTGGTAAGAATACTCTAAAACTGTTGTTAACGTCATCGCTTCCTTTCTTCACTTGTTCCCCTTCCTTCCTTCCTTCCTTCCTTCCTTCCTTCTAGCCAGCCATCCTTCTTTCCTTCATGTTTTCTTCATGAGGGATCGCCTGAAGGAAAGAAGATAGGAAGGAAGGATGAATTTATTAAGTATTAGAAGTTGGTCACGCTCGACACCTGTCTGGTCTGAAAAGATGTAATGATAAACAGTCTCTCATAAATACGTAGTTGCTTTTTGTTTTGACATACTATTTCTCCAGACACCTTAGTGACTTGTGAGAACAGTGTATCTGTGCTGCTCCAAGCATATCGGAAAGGAAGACAGCCTGGCAGGCAGGCAGGGAGACAGGAAGGAAGAAAGGAAGGAAGGAAGGAAGGAAGGAAAGAAGGAAGGAAGGAAGGAAGGAAGGAAGGAAGGAAGGAAGGAAGGAAGGAAGGAAGGAAGGAAGGAAGGAAGGAAAGAAAGAAGGAATAATTTGAAAGTATTAGAACGTGGCCATTATCTGTAATCTCCTCCATACAGCCACACCTTGAATAGGATGTTGCAAGCGCCCCCTCTGGAGATCTTCAGTGTGGCCTCACACAAGTTTCATCAAGCTTTGTCTTCAGGATTTGAACTGCTGCAGTTTTAGTAATGAGCAAGCAAGGAAATGAATGACTGCCGTCTCTGCCTCCCCCCCCCCCCCCCCCTCTCTCTCTCTCTCTGTCTCTCTCTCTTTCTCTTTCCCTCTCCTAACTCTCCTCAGACACCCGAACCCCTTGTCAGAGGTAATTGTGTAAGAGAAAGAACAATAGGGGATGGAGGGATAGAGGGAGGGAGGAAGGGAGTAACTGTGGGACCTGACCGTATCTGTTTACATGTAACCACACGTCTCTTTCCCCACCGTGTGCAGATGACAAGACCGCTTTAGTCTCTCCGCAGTCTCTACTGTGTCTCTGTTTCTCACCCTAACCCCACCCAGAGGAAAAGACCAGAGACTAAATGTTTAGGGATGATCCCTTCTGGCAGTCCTTTCCTCCTTTTTTCTCCTCCCCTCCTCACCTCTTCGCTCCTCCTTAACCCTCCTCTCTTCCTGTCTGGACTTGACACAACAATCCCACCCCCCACCCCCACGGGGTGTTAGCAGATAAGAACACCCGCACCACATTCCAGGAACTCCACATTGTAGCTGGCAGATACAGGTATTCTGGTATTAGAGTGGTACAGCTACAGGTATTTTGGTATTGCAGTCATACAGCTACAGTATTATAGTATTACTGTCATACACCAAGTATTCTTTTATAACAGTTATACAGCTAGTATTCTTGTACTACAGTGATACAGCTAGTATTCTGGTACAGTCATACAGCTAGCATTCTGGTACTACAGTGGTACAGCTGCAATATTCTGGTATGACAGTCATACAGCTACAGTATTCGGGTATTACAGTCATACAGCTACAGTGTTCTAGTATGACAGTCATAAAGCTACAGTATTCTGGTATGACAGTCATAGAGCTACAGTATTCTGGTATAACAGTCATACAGCTAGTATTCTGGTATTACAGTGGTACAGCTACAGTGTTCTAGTATGACAGTCATAAAGCTACAGTATTCTGGTATTACAGTCATACAGCTAGTATTCTGGTATTACAGCGATGTAGCTTCAGGTGGTGAAATTACAAAGCTGTACAGTGTGTTGTCTTCAGACACATCTGACTGAAACAATGTTCTACTCTGAACAGAATCTCTTTGATGTATGAGTTATTTGATAAGAGAGTTGTGTGGGTGTTGCCAACCCTTCCCCTGGCACCTTAGCCTTCGTTCTGACTCAGCAGAAACAGATTGTCCACATCTGAGAAGGGGGTTTGGCCTCAGGCCTCCTAGACAGCCATTGGCCGAGGCCTCACCTCAGTTGATGCTCATATTTGGACTTGTGTGACCTCACTCCGAAACCCCACATTCCACAGCTCTGCGATTTTCTCGGACCCTCTCTCTCTCTTTCGCTTTCTCATACTCCCTCCTTCTCTATTTCTCTCCCTCCCTCTTGCTCTCTCTTTTCTTGTAGGCCTCCCAGGCCATGTACTTAAACAACATATTGAACTCAGACTTTAACTTCACTTCCAGGCTTGTGTGTGTGTGTGTGAGAGAGAGACAGAGAGAGAGAGAGAGAGGGAGAGAGAGAGAGAGAGAGAGAGCCTCTGTGTGTGTGTGTGAGCACATGCTTTTCCAGTTGAGTGAACAGCAGTTCCCATCCCCAGGAGTAGTGTGTAGTGTTTCCCAATAATAGCAGCTGGACTAATGGAACCAGATAGAAACCCTTGGTGTCTATACTTAGCAGGGGAGGAGCCAATCCCCTTTCACTTCAGGCAATCCAGGAAGTGAACAGGGCCAATGCCCTTTCAGTTCAGTCAATTCAGGAAGTGAAAAGGACCAGTCATCTTTAAATTCAGTCAATCCAGGAAATGAACTTAAAAAAACTGTTATAATCTTATTCATTTTGTTTATTAGTTGCATGACTAATAAATCTTAGTCATTAATTGAATTCTCCCAATATACACACACACACACACACACACAGTGGTTGGTCTTAAACATGTGTGTTCTCCTCAGGTGCTGGCGTCCCACAGAGCCTACCTTCTCACCACACGCATCCCCTCCAAGGTAAGACTTGTGAGTTGGTACGTGTGTGTTTATGTATGTGTACGTGTGGATGTGTGTGAGAATGTGTTTGTTCCTCTTTCCGTCTTGTCTCACATCCTCATCCTAGTTTTGATCTTCCTCCTACATTTACATTTAGTCATTTAGCAGATGCTCTTATCCAGAGCGACTTACAGTAAGTACAGGGACGTTCTCCCCAAGGCAAGTCATGTGAAGTGCCTTGCCCAAGGTAACAACGTCATTTTGGCACGGTCGGGAATCGAACCAACAACCTTCTGATTAATAGCCCGACTCCCCCAACTCCTCTTCCTTTTCCTCCCCTTCGCCTCCTCTTCCTCCTCCTCCTCTTCCTCCTCCCGCCCCCTGCTCTTCCAGCCGCTCCTCTCCACCATAGTCTTCCACTCCCTGCTCCAGTCTCCCCTTCCTCTTCTTCTCTCCTCCTCCTTTCCTCCCCCTCTGCTTCTCTATGGGAATGTGTGGTTGGTCTACGGACGTGTTCCTGCTTGTTTTTCCGAACTTTGGGAATTCTTCTTTCCCAGTCGCCTCACAGTCTCTCTCTCTCCCTCCCCCCCTCTATCTCTCTCCCCCTCTCATTCTCTGTCTCTCTCTGTCTCTCCGCCCCTCTCTTAATCTCCCCCCTTTCTCTTTCTCTGTCTCTTTCTCTCTCCCCTTTCTATCGACCCCCTCTCCTCCCTCTCTCCTCTTTCTGTCTCATTCTCTCTCCTCCCTTCTCCTTCTTCTTCCCCTCCTCTCCCCCCTCCTTTCTCCTTCCCCCTCTCTCTCCATCCCTTCCCCCTGTCTGTCTCTTCCCCTCTAGGTTTGACTATTTCCAGAGTATTTCTTCTTCTGTTTTTCTTTCCCACAGGCTGTATTTACAGCTGCATTGTGGGTAAAAATATCAGATGTCTGTCTATGATGGGACCTACACACACACACACACACACACACACACACACACACACACACACACACGCACTCACTCATACACACAAACACACATGAACATACTGGCACACACTCACACTCATACACACAAACACACACACGCACACACACAGAGGCACACACACCATGGCACAACAGTCCAGCCACTCATAACATAACTGAAAACATCTAGTATAATTCACTGAAACTCATGACCTAAACATTGAATCAGTTACTCACAGACTTTCTGTCTGCACAATACAGGAGGACAATAATGTTTCCTCTTGGGTCTCTCCCCTCTTGGGTGTTCCTTGTGTGTGTGTGTGTGTGTGAAACAGAGAGACATGTGTCTCTGGGTGCTTATCTGCCTATGGAGGAGAGAGGGAACAATGGAGGGATTCAAACAGCTGGAGAGAGGAAGGGAGAGAGAGGGCGGGAGTGAGAAGAAGGGAGAGAAAGAGAGTGAGGGAGGGGAGAGAGTGAAGGAGGGGAGAGAGGGAAGGGAGAGAGGGAGGAGAGAGAGGGAGAGAGAGGGAGAGAGAGGGAGGGGACAGGGAGGGATGAAAATCCTCTGGCTGCTCTAGGAGGACAGGAGCATTGGATTCGTTTGACCTTCCCTCTCCCCCTCCATCTCACTCTCTTTCTCCCTCCCTCCCCCTCGCTCTACCCTCTCTCCTTCTGTCTTTTTTTTCTCTATCTCTCTCCCTCCCCCTCGCTTCCTCCCCTGCCCCTTTCTCCCATCCTCCCTCCTCTCACTCCCCCTCCTCTGTTATTCTGCCAGCTGTGTGTGTGTGGGGGGGAGGGGGTAGCCGGATTGGTGTGTGTGTGTGTATGAAAGAGAGAAAGTGAGAGAGAAAAAAAGAGACTGAAAGAGAGAGGTTATGCTTGAGTCAACATTAGATTTTCAACTTTTCTGAGAAAAGCCACATTTTAATAAAGCCTATTAAAACTGACTATGCGTCAATGTACCTGTGCTTTGGACTGTGTATATTTTCAAAATCTTTGCCCATTTTTCATCTGTAAAACAAACTCAAAAGCTCAACAATTGATTGGATACCTATGACCAATCAGGGCACAGATGTTTCAAAGCTCCTTCACAGTGGCCTATCGGCATGTGGACAGGTGTGTAAAAATCCGCTGTAGTGAGAACATAGGACCCTAAACCCTCTATCCTGTTTCCATGGTTTCAGATCGAACACTCCTTCAACTACCTGGACATCCAGGGGGTCACCAGCACCAAGCCCAGCCAGGTAACTCCACCTAGAGATAAACCTCCTCCTGCTCCCCCTCCCTTACTCCTCCCCCTGCTCCTACACCTGCTCCTCCCCCTGCTCCTCCACCTGCTCCTCCACATGCTCCTCCTCCTCCTCCACCTGCTCCTCCACCTGCTCCTCCTCCTCCCCCTCCCCCTCCCCCTGCTCCTCCTCCTGCTCCCCCTGCTCCTACACCTGCTCCTCCACCTGCTCCTCCTCCTCCTCCACCTGCTCCTCCTCCCCCTCCCCCTGCTCCTCCTCCTGCTCCCCCTGCTCCTACACCTGCTCCTCCACCTGCTCCTCCACCTGCTCCCCCTCCCCCTGCTCCTCCTCCTGCTCCTCCACCTGCTCCTCCTCCCCTGCTCCTCCACCCGCTCCCCCTCCCCTGCTCCCGGAACAGGCCCTGGAGTCTCCGCGGTGTGTGTCTCCCCCTGCAGGTGATCCTGGAGCATGAGCGGGGCCAGTGGTGCCTGAGGCTGGGTGGGCTGGAGGAGGTGGACGAGGTGGTGGGGCTCATAGGAGGCTGTCTGCACAGGATCTGCCCGGGGGTGTCCCCAGCGTAGGTAGCACACACACTCTGCTGTGGCTCTCCATCCACATCAGCACCACCTGCATGGAGCCTGCTGGGGGGAAATGCTGATGCTGGGTGTTACCATAAACCTTTATTGGAGAAATGTGTTTCCCTCCCGTGTGTGTGTGTGTGCTTGTGTGTGTGTGTGTGTATGCAATGCATGGGCGTGTGGGTGTGTGTATGCATGCGTGTGTATGCGTGCCCGTGTGTGTGTGTTTGCATGTGTGTGTGTGTGTGTGTGTGTGTGCATGAATGTGTGTGTGTGTGTGTAAGGAAGGTGATGAAGAAGCTGAGCCTGGTTCCTCCAGAGAGGACAGCAGCTCTCCAGGCAGTTTGGGAGCAGCAGGAGGCCTCTGACCTGGGGCCCTGTGGTAACTTCCTCCTCTCCTCCTCCTCCCCTCATCCTCCTCTCATCCTCCTTCTCCTCTCCACCTCCCCTCATCCTCCTCTCATCCCTCCATCTCCTCTACTCCTCATCCCCTCATCCTCTTCTCATCCTCTTTCTCCTCTCCACCTCCCCTCATCCTCCTTTCACCCTCCTTCTCCTCTCCTCCTCCCCACATCCTCCTCTCATCCTCCTTCTCCTCTCCACCTCCCCCCATCCTCCTCTCATCCTTCTTCTCCTCTCCTCCTCCTCTCATCCTCCTTCTTCTCTCCACCTCCTCTCATCCTCCTCTCATCCTCCTTCTCCTCTCCACCTCCTCTCATCCTCCTCTCATCTCATCCTCCTCTCATCCCCTCTTCCTCTCATCCTTCCTTCTCCTCTCCACCTCCTCTCCTCATCCCCCCCATCCTCCACTCTTCCCTGTCCTCCTACTTCTCCTCCTCCAGTGTCAACTCACCATGATGTGCTATATGGTCTGGGCAGTAACACAACCAGGCTTCCTTTCCCCCTCCAGGTGGTTTCTCCCACATGTACTGGTGTCTGTGTGACCAGATGGGGCTGCCATACAGGGAGGAGGTCCAGTGGGTCAGTATCACATGTCCACAATACCAGATGTAAACCATATGACGTGTTAAACTACTTCTTTGTGTGCTCTCAAGAACGTCTAACGCAGCCGAGGTTGCAGACGAAAAAATGAGAAGGTTCTGGAAAGGCTTTGTAGCCTTTCCAGAACCATAACAATGTAAAAACTGTTAGAGAACAGTTCTAGAAGGTCTATATGGTTCCATATGGAACTCTTGGCAAGGCTGAAAGACTTTGGGTTATATTAGAACCTTGATGAGCTCTATAGGGTTCTTGAATCTTAAAGTTCTAAATACATTGTCTCCATATATTCTATACTGCTCTGTGTTCTAAAGTCAAGGGCCAGGGTTCATATCAGTGAGTCAAATCAACAGGTTAATATGGTTGTTATGGTCAGCAGGTTAGTATGGTCAGTGTGTACTAGTGTGTGTCTGTGTGTTTCTGCAGGATGTGGACACCATCTATCTAACACAGGACTCCAGAGAGCTGAACCTGCAGGACTTCACACACCTGGAGAACAGGTGTGTGTGTGAGGGAGAGCGAGAGAGCGCGCGTGTGTGTTTGTGCACGTTGTCTGTCACGTTGAAGTTTCACAGAGTTCATGTGTAGAATATGTTTTCTCCTCCTGTCAGAGATCTGGTGGCCATCATAGCAGTTCTGGAGATCAACCAGTGGTTCACCAAGCTCTCCACTAAGGACTACAGACTGGTGTGTTCAAAGAGCTGTCTGCTTGTCTGTCTGTATACATGTATATGTCTGTCTGTAGCCCACAGTAACATGAAGAGTGTGTGTGTGTGTGTGTGTGTGTGTGTATAGCCCACAGATGTGTGTGAGCAGATCCTCAGGGTGGTTGCCAGATCTGCTCGTCTGGAAGAACTGGTGCTGGAGAATGCTGGGCTCAAAAGGTGCTCACACACACATACACACACACACACACACACACACACACACATACACACTTGCGTATAAATACACACGCACCCTCATATATACACACATTCCGACACACACATACATATATACTCTCAAACTGATATATATACACACACACACACTAACATGCAAACCCACGCACACACATGCAAGCTCTCACACATCCAGACACACATGTAAACACCAGGAAGTAACCAAGGTCAGTTGTCTCTTCTCAGTGACTTTGGACAGAAGCTGGCCATTGCCCTCTGTCACAATCCTGCCTCGTCCCTGAACACCCTCAACCTGACCAGCAACTCCCTGGAGGACAAGGGTACAGGACACACACGCACATGTGCACACACACACACACACAGACACACACACAGAGAGATACAGACACAAACATGTGTAAGAAAGTCGGTCTCCATCAAAATGGTTTGACTACAGTTCAGATTCTAGGTTTATAAGTACCCCACAACCAGCTTGTTGGAGAGAGAGCTTAACAAACACCTCAACATAAAACGACCAGTTCAGACACACAGTGATACTAGAAAAGTCTCTCTGAGTTATGAAAGCCAGAGGACAGAATTTATAGTAGAAAGAACAAAACTAAGGTAACATTCAGCCAACAGGTGTTCGTTATTCAATCAGGTGGAAATTACAATATAGACCCCCGACTGTTCTCAGAACATGATACAGGTTACAGAAGGAACACAGATTTATGAATGAATAATAAGACAGAATTGTGAACCATAAGGCAATAGCTGATCTACTCACTGTGTCGTTACAATGATGTCATGGTGTGGTTTTCCCAGGAGTCTCTGCTCTGAGTGCACAGCTGGCCAAGCTGCCAATGGGACTCAAGCATCTGAACCTCTCCAGGAACAACATGTCCCCTAAAGGTTGGATCTGAACCCAGCCCTTACACACACCAAACCCATCCAATCTACAATGTCATTTCCTCTCACCTCTGTGATGTCACTTCCTGTCAAGCACCTGACATCACTTCCTGTCGTGTGGGGGTGTTTTCCAGGTGCCAACTGTCTTGCCCTGGCCCTGTGTGCCAACCCTGTGCTGCCCACCACCCTCAAACACCTGGACCTGTCTGGCAACTCTCTCAGAGGGGATGACCTCCCGGTATCTTAGATACATACGCATTCACACACACACACACACACACATAGACATGCATTCACACACACATGGACACACACAGACACGCATTCACACACACACACACACACACAGGCACACATTCACACACACACACACACACACACACACACACACACACACACACACACACACACACACACACATAGACACACATTCACACACACACACACACACACACACACACATAGACATGCATTCACACACACACACACACACACACACACACACATAGACACGCTTTCACACACACACACACTTAGACATGCATTCACACACACATGGACACACACAACCACATACATAGTCACTCACACACATGGCACATTTAGCCTTGGTCTGAACTGTGTCTCTTCTGTGTAGAACCTCCACAGTTTCCTGAGTCAGCAGAACTGCCTGGTGACCCTTGACCTTTCCTGCAGCGACTGCTCTCTAGACCAGGTGAGCTGTGTGTGTGTGTGTGGTGGGGGACGGTAGTGATGATGATGTAGATAATGTTGAGTATGCTTATCAGGTAACATTGAGAATGTGAAGTGGATGATGTTGAGATGAGATTGAGTGTGTCATGCAGGTCATGTTGAGGTCATTCTGAGCATGCTAAGTAGAGGACGTTGAGGTGATGCAGACTCTGAGCTTTGGGATAGGTCCTCTGGCAGACCAGAGGCTGGTTCAGGGTTAATGAGCTGCTTTCTGTGTTCCAGACCAGAAGGCTGATTGGTTCAGGGTTAATGAGCTGCTTTCTGTGTTCCAGACCAGAGGGCTGATTGGTTCAGGGTTAATGAGCTGCTTTCTGTGTTCCAGACCAGAGGGCTGATTGGTTCAGGGTTAATGAGCTGCTTTCTGTGTTCCAGACCAGAGGGCTGGTTGGTTCAGGGTTGATGAGCTGGGTTCTCCTGTGTTCCTGCAGGTGTGTGCCTCTCTCCTGAAAGGATCCCTGAAGCACCTCTCGGTCCTCAACATGTCCAAGAGTGTCTTCTCTCACAGGTCAGACAGCAACACACAGCCCTGGTCACGCAACACACACCTGGTTAGACAACACACACACACACGCTTGGTCACGCAACACACACCTGGTTAGACAACACACACACTCCTGGCCACAGAGTCTCTCTCTGAAGGGGGCTTTTCCATGGGAACTAACGGTGCTGTTTGTGTTTCCCTCAGGAGGAGTAAGGACATCCCTCCCTCCTTCAAGCAGTTCTTCAGCAGTGCTCTCTCCCTGAGCACGGTCAACATGTCGGGAACAAGACTACCACTGGAGGCCCTCAAGTAAGCTGTCTACCTGCCTGCTAGCCTGCCTACCTGTCTGCCTGTCTGCTTGTCTGTCTGTCTGTCTGTCTGTCTGTCTGTCTGTGATTGTGTGTGTGTCTCTGTCAGATTGTGTATCTGCTAGTGTGTGGGGGGGTGTCCATGATGTAAAAGAGTGTGTTCAGAGAGTAACGTGTGTGTGTGTGGTGTATGTGTGGTGTGTGTTTATGGTGTGTCTGTGTGTGTGTGTGTGTGTGGTGTGTCCAGGGCTCTGCTGCTGGGGATGGGCTGTAACCCCAACCTGAGTGATGTCTCCCTGGACATCAGCTGCTGTGAGGTAAGACTCTCCTCCACAGGATGACTTAAAGGAGTAGTTCACTTAAATTACCCCATTTTTTAAGGCCAGTTTTCTTGATATTCTAATATTGCAATACAATGTAATTGTACATATGTCCTATTACTGAGGTTGATATACATTTTCAGTATTCCTTTAGTAATAGTAATATTCCTGTATTCATTTTATATTTATGTATTGATACAGGAACACAAAAATATCATTTCTGAATGTTTGATAAAAAAAGAATCCCATGATTCTAGTGTCAAGTGTTGTTGTTGTGTTCCAGCTGCGGTCTGGAGGATCGCAGATCCTGGAAGGCTGCATAGCGGAGATCCCCAACATCTCCAGCCTGGACATCTCTGACAACGGTGACCACACAGTCACACCCTTCTCCTCACTGGCCCATTAGCAAGCAGTACCAAGCCGTAAGATCTGTCGTGTTATATGTTCTATTACTGTTGTTGTGTTGCTCAGGTCTGGACTCTGACTTGACTACTCTGCTGGTGTGGCTGGCCAAGAACCGCTCCATCAGGCATCTCTCCCTGGGGAAGAACTTCAACAACATCAAGTCCAAGTAGGTGCAAGGATTTAGAACCGTCAAGCAGTCCATTAATGAGCAACCGTTCAAACAACCAATTAACCCTGATCCATGACCAATCAATCAATTGGACACAAACCTGTTAGCCTATTAACGTAAAAATCAACTCAGCAGTTAAGGAACCAATCGTGTTTCTCGTTCTCCTTGTAAGCGGTTGTTTTCCGTCCAATCAGGAATGTGTCCCAAGTCCTGGAAAACCTGGTGCACATGATCCAGGAAGAGGAGTCAGTAAGTCAACTGTAGTACTGCCAGCAGGATTTCATTCTGTCTCTTTCTCTCTCTTTCTTGCATTCTCTCCAGTCTACCAGTCTCTCTTCTCTCTGTGTGTGTCTCTCTCTCTCTTTCCGTCTCTCTGTATCTCTTATCAAGTCCAGTCAAGTGATTTATTTATCATGTGCACACTGTGAACAGAAAGTCATCAAAAAGAACATTAGCAGCAGAGATGAAATATATACAGCTGGAACAAGAGAATGAAATATTCCGAATCTAAATATAATCATGGGGTGTTGGAGTGTCGATGAATACATATCAAATCGATTACGGTTGATAGTTGAGTAGCCTAATGGTCTGGGGGAAAATAGTGGTGATTCTCTTCGTCCGTGCTTGCATGCTCTCCTAACGTTCACCAGACGGCAGCAGCGAGAATAGACCAACTGGGTGCTTGTACCTCTCCATGACCTCTCTCTCCTTCCACAGCCCCTCACCTCCCTGTCCCTGGCCGACTCCAGGCTGAAGACAGACCTGACCATCGTGCTCAACGCCCTGGGCAGCAACAGCAGTCTGACCAAGCTGGACATCAGTGGCAACGCCGTGGGAGACATGGGGGCTAAGATGCTGGCCAAGGCCCTGCAGATCAACACCAAGCTCAGGTTAGCAAGCTCAGAGGTCAGGGGGTTCACGGGGGTCAGGGGGGTCACAGGTCAAGGGTGAGGGGACGTGCAGAGGCTGGCCGACGCCTTGCGTCAACCTTTATGTAACTTTATTGACACTGTCTGTATATAACTTTAATGTCATTGTAGGTCGCTTTATAGATTTTTGCCTGTTTCAAACTTTGTTGACAGCATCTACATGACAATATCTGTATGTACCTTTATTGATATTGTTTGGATGTCACTTTCTTGACACTGTCTGTGTCTACAGGACTTTGGTCTGGGACAAGAACAACACCAGTCCTCAGGGTCTCCAGGATGTGGCGTCCGCCCTGGAAAAGTATGTCTGCCGGTCACTTCTGACCTTTCACCCCTTCACCTCTCAAACAGACATGTGCATCCATGGAACCAGGAAGTGCTGTTTCTTGTTTCCTCTCAGGAACTACACCATCCGCTTCATGCCCATGCCCATCATCGATGCCGCCCAGGCCCTCAGGGCCAGCCCCGACAAAACTGAGGACGCGCTGCTAAAGGTCAGAGGTCATCTGTCACTGTAGCTGTCCCCGGTAGGAGGAAGGACCAGTCATCTAGTGTGTGTGGATGTGTGTTAGCCAGTGTGTCTAAAGGTCTAGTGTGTGTATGTGTGTGTGTGTGTGTCCAGATGGAGCAGTATCTCCTGAGGAACCATGAGACTCGTAAGTACCTGCAGGAGCAGGCCTACCGGCTGCAGCAAGGCATCGTCACCTCCACCACTCAGCAGGTGAGCCCTCCCCCAGCACCACCGCTGACTTCGCGATGACCCCTGACCCACGTTGACCTGGCTGGCCTTTCAAGGCTTGTGTGTGTGTGTGCCCCCAATGCTAGTCTGTGTGACCCTAGTGTTATCCTCTAACATTCTCTTCGATTCTAAACCCGGACCTCGATCTTGACTTGTGTGGAATCTTGGAGTGACCTCTGACCTCTGACCTGCCTCCTCAGATGATGGACCGGATGTGTGTGAAGGTGCAGGACCACCTGAACTCCCTGCGGTTCTCTGAGTCAGATACTGTTCAGGAGGACATGAGGGCAGCGGGGAACCTCATGAAGGATGCCAGGAACTCCAAAACGGTCAGAACCTCACATGAGCCTCTTAGAACATTTGGCTAAATCAGAACCATACGTGGAACCTTTGTTAAAACACTTTTGAACTCCGAAACATTTGACCAACTTAAATCCTGAAGCTTTTACCCCAGTTCGGTGGTAGAACTCCCAATACAAACTTTGAACCAGTAACAGTGGCTATGATACATGGGATGTGAGACTATAAGGATAGGAAACATCTCTCTCTCTCTCTCTTGTTGTCTTTTTCAGCTTCTGCCTAAGCTGTACCACCAGCGGGGGCCCCCTGGGGGGGCTGTGGGAGGCGAGGAGGCCTACGTGGGCCCAGTACAGGACCAGCTGCAGGCCATGGCTGGGGAGCTGGCCAGGGTCATGGATGAACAGCTACAGGTAACAGACTGACCACGGTTAGTTCCACTTCCACCTGGAACTGTTTTTTACACGATGGCTGAACTGAACGGACTTCCCTCTTCCTATACATGTTATACTCCCCCCCCCATTTCTCTCTCTCTCTCTACTTCTGTCCCTGCTATGTCTCTGTCTCTCTCTTTCTCTCTCTCTCTTTCTACGTGTGCCTCCCTCCCTCCTTCCCTCCTCTCCCTCCCTCCAGATTTTGCTGCGGTCGATGGTGGAGACGGCCGAGGGCCTGTGCCCTCACGTGCTGAAGAGGAGCAGCCTTCGTCAGGAGCTGGTGAGGGACGGCTCGGGCCGCATGGCCGTCCCCCGCAGCTTCGTGACCAACACACTGCTGGAGCAGGCTGGAGTGGACATCGTCAACAAGATCAGGTGCACACACACACACACACACACAGTCACGCAGACACACACACTTATTAGTTTCCGTTGGCTCGAGTGAGTGCGCGCCTCAACGGGTCACACCGGGGCGACCGTTGGATGTTTCAGCGCTTGACTGCTGAAGGGTTCGGGGAAGGAGGGGTACGAGAGAACATGTGGCGGTGAAACACGGTTTCATTTCCTGTGTGACTTCCTGTCGACAGTGAGGTGAAGCTGAGTATGGCCTCAGTGCTGTCAGACCGCATCGTGGATGAGATCCTGGAGTCCCTGTCCGCCTCTCAGCACACGCTGGTCAGTACTGGTTCGAACACTCTACCCCCATTCTCCCTCACTCCTCGCCTCCGGCTCTCTCTCTCTCTGTGCTTTATCTTTGAGCAATATTGCCATAAGGTCTCTTTAATATTGAAATGAATATATAATATTTCCTCTCCTCTTCTCTCTTTTCATTTCCTGTCCTCTCGTTCCCTCTCTTCCTCCCCCCCCCCCCACCCCCCCCCCCCCCCCCCCCCCCCCCCCCCCCCCCGTCTCCTCTCCTCAGGCAGGGCACCTCCTGAGGAAGACCCAGCCTCTTGTGCACCACGGGCCCCAGGAGACTGTGGTTCTGGATGAGACTGTGCTCCAGCCCGAGGCCAGGAACCAGGCTCCCAGAGCGGCCCAGAACCAGGCCCAGAACCAGACCCATGCTAAGGTCCAGAGCCAGGCCCAGATCCAGGAGGAGATGGACACTTGCCTGGTATGAAACACTGTGAATGGGAGAAAACACTGTCATACTGTAGTACACGTGCGTGAAACTGTACTGTTTGATCCGAATGTTCTACATTGATACTGTGTGTGTGTGTGACCCCCAGATGACCCCCAAGTCCAAGAGGAAGAGCATCATGTGCAGAATGCTGCGGCCGGTGTCTGTAGCCTTTGGTGAGTGTTGGTATGCAGCTAGATCAGCTAGAAGATAGGGCTGATCTGGTCTGCTGGCTATCTAGGGAGTCAGATGGCTGAGCGGTGAGGGAGTCGGGCTAGTAATCAGAAGGTTGCCGGATCAATTCCCCGCCAAGCCAAATGACGTTGTGTCCTTGGGCAAGGCACTTCACCCTACTTGCCTCGGGGGGAATGTCCCTGTACTTACTGTAAGTCGCTCTGGATAAGAGCGTCTGCTAAATGACTAAATGTAAATGTAAATGTAATGGCTGGAAGAGCCAACAACTCACCTTCTCTGAGCCGGACAGATTTGACCTTCGAGAGTTAGACCTTGCTTGATTTTCCAAAGATATGGCGTTATACCTTGTTTGGTTTCCGTAGAGATGGAGTTTGACCTTGACAAGGCTCTGGAGGAGGTGCCTATCCACGTGGAGGACCCGCCCCCTCCCACCCCCTTGGAGGAGGAGCAGGGCTACTTTGGGGAGCTGCCCACTGTGGAGGTCCACAGGCTGGAGCACCACACGAAGAGCCGGCCCAGACCCCAGAAGAGGAGCAAGCCCAGCCGCACCGCTGTGAGACCCTCCCCCCTGGAGCTCCTGGAGCTCCTCTACCTTCCTCACGCTCTCTCCTCCCCCCTCTCTCTCCTCCCCCTCTGTCTCCTCCCCTTCTATCTCCCCCCCCCCCCCTCTCCTCCCTTTCCATCTCCTCACTTCTCTGTCGTCTCCGACCTCTCCTGGCATCTCTCTCCTGCGCGCTCTCTCTTTCCCAATCTCTCTCCTTGCCCCCCTCTCCTGCCCCTCCCCCCCCCACTCCCCGCCCCCCCGTCTCATTGTGTTTCTGAACTCTCTTACTGACGTCTGTTCTCAGCCGGACAGCAGGTCGGCTGGACAGGAAGTGGAGGATAATTGCACTATGGCAAAGGTGGATGAGGGCGTGGATGAGTTCTTCCACAGAAAAGTCACAAAACTGAGTTTCAAGTGAGTCCCACCGTCCATCTTCTAACTAGGCCATCAACCAATCGAAATATTGTTTAATTTACAAATCAACCAATGAATCAGTAAATCCGTCACAAAAACAAGACACTCAACCAATCAAATGACTCAGAATCAGAAGGGATTTTATTAGCCATGAATGTTAACATAGACAAGGAATTTACTTTGGCAGGAAGGTGCAAACATTAAACATATAGGAATCTTGAAACTTAAATATGTGGTCTAACTATACAAAAGGAGCAAAGTCTAGCTCAATTACCAATAAAGCACTCCGTCAACCAAACACATCATTTAACAGTAAATCAGTCAGTAAATACCTCCTCTCCAATCAGACGTTCCAGTCTGCGAAGCTCCACCCACTCCCAGGAAGGGGCGGAGAAGAAGCGTGAATCCAGGAAGAGTGGGCTCCTCAGCCTCATCAAGTCGTGCTCCCCGCGCTCCGAGAAGAGCCAGGGAGCGGCCGCCAGCTCCGCCCCTCCGCACCCCGCCCCCGCCGCCGTCGCCACGGCAACAGAGGAACCCATGTCCCCGAAGGTCCAACTCTCAACCGAGTTCCCCATACCTCCGCCGGCGGAACCCGGGGACCCCTCCCCTGATAGGTCCAGGAAGTGCTCCACCCCAGACTCCCCTAAGGAGGACCAATCACATCCTCACCAGGGGGAAGGAAAGGCGGGCCATCACGCCGGACGCCATTTTGGGGTCCCCGTCATGGGGGGCATGGGCATGGACCTGTTGGCTGAGATGAAAGCCAAGATGGCCGCTCACAAGGTGGGTGGACTGAGACACTGGCCGTGTCTAAACACTCTCGAAATGCTTCCTTGATTCATCCATTCTCTGCACCTGCTCTAGCGTGACCGCATTGCGCTGATGCCTGTCTTATTATGTTAGAGAAGGGGGCCAACCCCGTGTACTCCCAGGAAACACCTGTGTTTCTTCTGTCGCTGTTCAGAGGACTGTGTGAAGCTGTGTGGAAGTGGCTCCCTCCAGTGGTCACCTCTGGAACTGCAGTGTCCCTCCTGCCGTAAGCTTGGTTGCTTACTGCTTGCCTGCTAACTACGTTATGTAATCAATCCCATGTTTGTTTGTGTGTGTTTCTGCAGTCTGAGTCCCCCTTATCCAAGACAGATGGGAAACCAGGTGAGATTCATTAATGCCGTTTAAAAGCGAGCGGACTCTTTTTTACTGTTAATTAACAGTGTATGACTTGACCTTCATTTGTTTTAAACCCCCAGCCAAGCCTGACAGCCAGAGGGGTGGGCAAGACCCTGACCCAAACCCCAGGACCCGGCTCCACCCAGTTCCACCCCAGGGTTCCAAGCCCCCTCTGGCACACCTCAACTCAGGACCCCTCAGCCCTCGAATCAGCTCCAGCCACAGCCTCGGTGGGTGTAGCAGAGGTGGTTCGGAAAATAACTTTGTTATTTTGAGTGCGGGGGGGTAGGGGGGGCGGGAAAGTTAAAAAGAGATACAGAATGTGTGTGACTGTCAAAAAGAGGAAGAGAGAAAGAAAACAGATGTTGACGTCATCTACGGACCCCCAGATCTCCGGATCTCTCGGTCCGGTGGTCGGCGGTTAGCGTGTGACGTCATAGCGTTCGTTCATCTGCCCCTCTCGTTCTCAGATGGCTCGCCTGAATTCCCCATGGGCAACGCCTCCGCCAAAGCTCCACTTCCAGCTCCTCGCCTGAAGAGGGCGTCGTCGGACCAGGAGAGAGAGGGCTCCTCCGGCGTCGCGGCAGGCCTGCCCTCTCCCGTGGCTGCTGGTGGGTGCATCTCCATACTCCCCCCCCCCCCCCCCCCACTGCACCTTGCACTCTCCTCTCCACGGAGCATAGGGGTGGATCTCGAGAGTCTTTCTAGCGTTCCCTCGCCCCCATTGTCCTTCTCCTGCAGAACTTTTGGAGTGCATTTTGAGACGAGGGCAAAGTAGAGAGGACATTTAGGAGCTTTGAGAGTTCCCCACTCTTGAGTTTGAGTGTAAAGAAAGCAGCGTCTCGCTCTCTAATCTCTTCCGACCCTTATTTTTCTTGTGTCTCACACATCTTTTTCTCTCTTTTTTTTCCTGCCTCTCCCTCTATGATTTCTCCTTTTGTCTCCACCTCTCTGTCACGTCTCTCTCTCCTCTCTCTCCTTACTGTCCCTCTCCCTCTCTTTGGGCCTCCTCCTGTCTGTCGTCTTTTCCTCGTGTCTCCTCCTCTGTCCATCCCTCTCTTCCTCCTCTCCCTCACACCTCATCCCTCCACTCTCTCTGTCCCTCTCCCCCTCCTCTCTTCGGTCTCTTCCTCAGTGGAGCCGAGCTTCGAGTCCGACCCGGTTGATGCGGCCTTCGGGCCGGACACGCCCACGGTTGCCGAGAGGCCGTGGTCCTCACTGAAGAGGTCTGCCCAGCTGTCACATGACCAGGAAGTAGATCGAGAGCGCACCAAGTCCCTTCCTGCATCTGGTTTGTCGAGTCATCTTTCCCTGGCGTCAAGTCCAAAAAATACAACGTGATCATGTTGCATCTTCATGCGTTTAGCCATGCTAACCCTGATGCTGTCTCTCTCAGTGCGTGTGGTGAGGCCTCCGTCCATGCTGGAGCCTTCCAGCCCTCCAGGCCCTGATGGGGAGGAGGCAGCGAGCGATCCCCAGGAGGAGAGCCCGGGCCTGGGCACGAAACAAGAGATGGGGCCTGGAGATTCGGAGGGCCAAGCCAGCGATGACACCGTACCCCTATAGAGAGACAGAGTCCTGGTTCTCCATCCATCTCCCCGGATGGAACACTACGACATCCCCCTACATGGATTTCAAAGCAATAGATAGGTGTAGGTCGTCGAGGCTTGGACCCATCTCTATGGTTGTGAGTCCGTGTATAGAAGTGAACCAATACACAGGCGAGTGAGAGGAGGATGTAGAGGCTGGATGAGAGAAGATCCAAACATGAGAGGTTTTACACTGAACTATTGTTCGACCCTCAGATGGGCCGAAGACAAACCGACCCTGCATGGTGAATGTGGAGACAGAGTGAGAGTCATATAGAAGATATATCTCCATCAGGGTCTGGTCAAGGTGGATATTCATGATTCTGTCGAAGGCATACTTTAATATGTGATCGATTGGAGTGTTGATGTATGTAAATATTTGTAATCAACATGTTGAGAGAAATATGTTTGTTTATTAAATGAATTGGGTTCATTAGTACGGGCACATAGATATATTTAAACTTTTAAAGATTTGGGAGAGCAATTAAAGAATATATATATATATATATATATATGAAGAAGTCTGGTGATGGGTTTTCATAATTTTTTATTTTCTATTTTTACAAAACATGTTTTCAGTGTTTATTACCAGGCATAGAATCCTACCATGTTATTTTAAAGCAAAGTAATCTGTGTAATTTACTGTCAATACACATCCTGTGCATATTTGTATCAATAAAACATCAAGTCAATCAAGACTTATTGATTACTATAAGGATATTGTGCCATTTAGAGTAAAGTCCTGGGTTCAAAAGTTTGACGTCTTAAACCACCGAACTTTCCGAAATTCATCTGAATAACGGGCAAATTAGGAGTGCTCGATTTGGGTTGGAATGATAACGTACACGACTGTATAGTCCACGAGGAGTGCCGCTGTATAAATGTTTTAACCAACCAGGCAGATACTGAATCCCTGATCGCCATTGATAGAAACTCCCCCCTGGGAGACGCCAGTCGCTGTCAGAGCTCACTTGGCGTAAGTGATTCTGTCATAACCACCAAAAAGGATAGCCCAGCATACAACCAACTTCTTCGAACTGTTAAAAAAATTCATTCGGGTTTTGTTTGCTGTGGAAAAACTTTATTTTTTTCTTCTTTACAAAGCTTTTGAGTGTAACAATTTTTACGCGCAGTGGAGCTTTGAGAGAGCGCTACCATGGACAGCGCTTTTAACCGATTGGACGCGGCGGGCTTTTTACAGATTTGGCAGCACTTTGATGTTGACGGTAGGATTGCTGTCTTGATTAATTGTTTCTGGTTGCTAGCTAAATAGAAATGGAATACAATTCATTTATGACCGAATATATTCATATTAAAATATTGTGTTTGTGTATTTAGATAACGGTTACATTGAAGGAAAGGAGTTAGATAACTTTTTTCGACACATGATGAAGAAACTTGGGATGAGCGTGAGTACAATATTCCATAAATTTGTCATGCAAAACGTCAGTATCCACAAAAATATCTTAAACCTCCCCCCTATTTCTTTTTTCCCCTTTCTCTATCTCTCTCCGTCCGTCTTTCTCCAAAAAATACTTTCAAATCATTATCGAGTGAAAGAAGACGGCGTATATGTGAAGTTATTGTTTTTCCCACTAAGGATGACATTTCGGAAGAAAAAGTGAGGCAACTCAGAGACAGGTTCATGTCCGCTTACGACTTCACATCGGACGGCCGTCTGCAGATACAAGAGGTGCCGCGTCCTTCTCTTCTCAACGAATTTATTGATCTAGTTGGAGATTTATAGATCTAATATATACATTTAATATATACATTTTCCAGTTTTGATATATTCAAACTAGAAAATACATAAAGAATCATGGGTAATCAGTCGATGTGTCTCATCCTACAGATATTGATCATAGGCGAAGCCTTTGTAAAGTTTCTTACTCTGAGAACTGGTTTACTGGCGTTTCCTTCCTAGTGACCCTGTCCATAGAACCAGATTGTGCTTGTTTACATGTAGACGTGTGGCTGCAGGATCTTAGTAAAAGTTGACAGGCCTCCTTTGTTGGTACTGGTGTCTGATTGGCTTTTTACCTCTATCCAGCTGGCCACCATGATGCTTCCCGAGGACGAGAACTTCCTGTTGCTGTTCCGTCGAGAGACGCCATTGGACAACAGTGTGGAGTTTATGAGGGTGAGATCAAAGGTCAAACAGAAACAGGCTTGCAACCATATGTAGATATACAGTACACTATAAGTACAGGTAGGTGCTGTTGAGTTTTGATATTATATATCTCTAAGGATCCGTAGAGGGACGTATTCAAATGCACATAAGTAATACAATGAAAGTGTTGAACCTCAACATTGGACTGCATGAATTGCGAGAGCGTTGTTGTGTTTCTCTCAGATCTGGAGGAGCTATGATGTAGACAGCAGTGGCTACATCTCAGCTGTAGAGCTCAAGGTACAAACCTCATCCTCAAGTATCATAACAAGTTATGAAATGTTTTGACTCCTTGTCTTAACTGGCCCCTGTTGAATTCCTGTGGACTTCCTGTGAATCTGACAGAGTTTCCTGCAGGACCTGTTCCTCCAGCACAAGAAGACCATTGGCCCTGAGAAACTGGAGGAATACACAATCACCATGGTAACAAGCCTTGCCCCCTTCTCTCTGCCTCCACTTAGGGATCAGCTGTCAATCACCTGTGGGTCAAGTGCTTGGTTCTCAGTAATATTTAGCCTCAGCCAATCGTCATCCTTTCCCAGATCACAGAGCTGATGTGATTGGCTTTTGGCAGATGTAATCTGAAGTGACAAGGTGTCAGCACAGTGATGATCAGTTTACTGGTTGTCTACGTTGAACATTTCAGTGAGATTGATTATTCTATAATAATTATGATATGATATTATATTAAACTGTACTTTGTTATTTGAACCTAATATAGAGCCATATTCAGTATGGATGCAGACAGAGAGAGATTGTGACTAGAGAGTTGGTCTCCTAAGATCTGAAGAGGAGGACATCAGCATATAGAACATCAGGGTTGTAGCGAGTGATAAAATACTTAGCTGACTACAGACTCACCTAAACTGCGCTCTGCTCTGAGACTTACTGTATGTACATCTAAAGGCTGTGATTATAAATAGAAATAGAACTAGTAGAATATTACAGTGGTATGAAATGTCTGTAGCATCTTCAGTCACTGCACCCACCTCATGTAATCGTATGACATCTACATTTCTCCCGCTAGATGAAGATGTTTGACGGGAATAAAGATGACCGCCTGGACCTGAATGACCTGGCCAGGTAGAGACCCACTCATACCATCCTACACCCTGAATAGGGAGCGTCTTTATAACGATAGCAGGAGAACCCCTCTGATTCTGTAGGTCTCTTCAGGTGTTCTGTTAAGAACCTCAAACCGTATAATAAAGAGCTGGAAAGGGAACCTAGAAAGTTGAACCTTGAATCTTCTTTTTTTTGTTAGAAAAGGTTCCATACAACAGCTTGTTTGGTGTCAGAGACAACAATTGATATACTCTTCTTTTGCACTTGATCATTGTGTGTGTGTGTGTGTGTGTGTGTGTGTGTGTGTGTGTGTGTGTGTGTGTGCGCGTTTGAAAACGATCATTGACAGCACAGGCTTAACCAGGTCTTTCTGTACTCTACAGAATCCTGTCTCTGAAAGAGAACTTCTTGCTGAAGTTCAAGATGGATGTAAGTCTAGAAAGTTCTTGATGTGGGAGAGGGGAGGGGGAGGTGGTTGCGTGGTGGTCACCCTCTGTGTGTTCCAGGCCTGTAGCCAGGAGGACAGGAAGAGGGACTTTGAGAAGATCTTCGCTCACTACGACGTCGTAAGTCATCTTAAGAAACTTCTAGGCCGTTTATTTGCGTATTCTGTAAGACTTCCTGTAAGACTGTGATGTCATGCTGTTACTAATGCCATGTTGTGACAGGGATGTCATACTGGGATTGTTATTTTATGCTGTGACTGTGATGGGGTATTCTGATTGATCTCATGCTGTGAATGCGGTGATCCTGTGAAATCCTGTGAAATCATGCTGTGACAGGGATGTTATGCTGTGATCTCATACTACGACTGTGAAGTCATGTGACTGTGATGTCATGATGTGACAGTGATGTCATGATGTGACTGTGATGTCACACTGTGACTGTGATGTCATGATGTGACAGTGATGTCATAATGTGACTGTGAAGTCCTGCAGTGACTTTAATGTCATGATGTGACTGTGATTTCACACTGTGACTGTGCTGTCACACTGTGACTGTAATGTCATGATGTGACAGTGAACTTTCCAGTCCTCTTCCCGTACGACTACCGCCTGGTAAGCTTTCATTCAAATCTAACGTGGAACACCTGAATCTAATCATGGGTTGTTGTTTACAGAGTAAGACAGGAGAGCTGGAAGGCCCAGAGGTGGATGGGTTCGTCAAGGACATGATGGAGCTGGTGAAGGTACCACAGTAACAGCTCCTGACACTGCCCACCTGTCTAGACAAGACAGGGTTCTCCACAGTAACACAGGGTTAGGGGTCTAGACAAGACAGGGTTCTCCACAGTAACACAGGGTTAGGGGTCTAGACAAGACAGGGTTCTCCACAGTAACACAGGGTTAGGGGTCTAGACAAGACAGGGTTCTCCACAGTAACACAGGGTTAGGGGTCTAGACAAGACAGGGTTCTCCACAGTAACAGAATTGGGGGTCTAGACAAGACAGGGTTCTCCACAGTACACAGGGTTAGGGGTCTAGACGACAGGGTTCTCCACAGTAACACAGGGTTAGGGGTCTAGACAAGACAGGGTTCTCCACAGTAACACAGGGTTAGGGTTTAGACAAGACAGGGTTCTCCACAGCAACACAGAGTTAGGGTCTTGATAAGACAAGGTTCTCCACAGAATCATAGTTCGTTCTAGATCTTTATAATGTTTGGGTTAGGTTCAAAGCCTGAAGAGCTCAACATTATGAATGAGTAGCTTTTGTTTAGAGACTAAATAAGTTGCCTCAGACATAATACATTCAATGATTTAAGGTGTTTGGTCATGTAATTTAAAGGAGGGGGATGTTAAACGAGTTGTACGTGATGTTAGGATGTGTTATGAACAGTCCCTGTGATTGTTCACAGCTCAGTTAGAATTTTTTGAACAATGTTGAGTAGTTATGAACAGGCTTGAGAGCTGACTCCCTCTCCATGTGACCCCCTACAGCCTAGCATCAGCGGGACAGACTTGGATAAGTTCCGTAAGGTTCTTCTGGGCCACTGCGACATGAACGGAGATGGAAAAATCCAGAAGAATGAGCTGGCCCTGTGCCTTGGCCTCAAACTCACCTAACGATCCACTGGGAAACGTGAGGATCCGGCAGCCACAATAACTTCCTGTCTCCCCACTATAGCTAGCGCCGGAAAATAACAGCTAACTCGTTGCCGTGGTAGCATGCAGCAGTAGCTTGTTGACAGCCAAAGAGCATTGCATTGTGGTCCAGGAAGTAGATGTGGAAGCAGAAAGTAGAGGTGGTATGATGTGGACTCTTTTGGTCATCTCATAGACACTCAAGTAAAACATCAATCTTGTGATTTGTTGTTACTTTGTTGATATTCCTATCTGGTGTGCAGTAAGTTTGTTTATTGTAAGTATTTCAATTTTTTAGTCAAAGCCTATACACGGTTTCTATTCTCACAATAGCTTGAATGCACATTACTTGAAAACATCCACACTAAATAAGTGGCAATAACATCTGTGATAAGTTGTGTGATAGCGGTGATATTGCAATGCTTGTTGTGTTGGTCTCATGGATATTAAATCAAAATCATAATAAAAAATGTCAGACTCACAGTTTGTTTAGTGAGTATGGACATGATGCCAGTGACTGGCCTTAATGTAATGTATTTGCTATTGTGTGTCTTTGCTTTTGTGACATCCCTGTTTTTAGGTAAGGGATCATATATAAAGCTCATTCAGCTTCAACAATAGTCTCCAGTCTATGTTTTCACCAGTGTGTACAATTTACATGTAGTCATTTAGCAGACGCTCTTATCCAGAGAACCAGTTTGTCATCAAGGTCTAAAACCACAAGCCAATCACGTCAATCCAAGCAGCTTTCACCACAATGGCATGATGTCAAGCATGTGTGATTGCACGCAGTGGAACAGAGCAGGTATCTTTAGAAAGGGAGATTGAAGGGACCATTAGCTACCATGATAGCAGTCCTCACAACAGTTGAGCTCCACGATGGCTTTCTCAGACGTTTATTTCCCCGGATACCTAGAAACCACACCATTCACATGGCAGCAATGGTGCTTTGGAAACGTATTGAGCTGCAAAGCATGAAACAGATCCAAAGACAAACACCAAACCATGTGTAGTTAGGGGGCGTGGGGCTTTAAAAGGTTTTCTGAAGTCTGTAAACATGTAACATATGAATTTCGCTTTTATCCAAAACCATGTACAGTGTAAACCTGAAACCTCTGGATCTGCACGGCAAACACTCTACCATTGAGCCATACCTAACCTATTGTCTACTTTAGGCTGCTGTTTGGTCAAATGCAGGGAGACAAATGTCTCTCCTGAAAATGAACCCCTCGCCTGGTGTTGTTGGGCAGTATAAGTTTGTGTTACCATGACAATATCAATGTTGCCATCCAATTACCCCTGGAAAGACCAACTACCCCCATACCAAGTTTCACTTGAGTAATAAATAAACTGTGATGAAGTGTAACTACATAGCTGTTCCTATTTAACTACAATGTTGTTACCATATGCTTTGCTATGTGATTACATTGGAACCATATGTGAAGGATGAGAAGCCCATGAACTTTTGGATATTTTATGGAAGCAAGTTGCTATTGGACATCGCTAGCTTTGGCCAACTGAATGCACTTTGGTGGATGGCAGGTTAGCTAAATTTAGCTTCTAAGTGGATTCATGTCTCCATGTGGTGGTTGGTTGCCATTATGTGGAATTTCCGGATTAAAACCGGATGAATAGAGTTTCATGACACGTTGTGTGATAACTTGGTTTGACAATTGTTCACACATTTATTTTATTTTTATGGAGTGACAGTCAGCCACCGGTAGCGTTGAGCCAATTTAGGATACTGTTGCTAAAGGTGACAAGATCCATACTTCCACGTAGCGGTGATGGTGATGTTGTTGTCTCAACGTTGAAACATTCAACCTGGGTAGTTCCGTGGTAGTTGTACCCTTAATGTAAAATGTTGCCGAGCAACCAGACCAGGCTTGCTTCTACATCTTACATCCTAACAGATGCTGGGAGAACAGGGAGGAGGGACCATGCCCACTAAACAGCCACTTAGAGGCAGAGAGAATTACAGAGGACAGCTGTCTTGAGGTTAATCATTATATCAACTAGCTGCCCACTGAAATGGTCCCATGGTGCCTCTGCAGGGTATGGATCAAATCAGACAGACAGGCCCTAGTCATGGCGGTCAAACGTGGTTTCCTCTTGGGACACGCGGAGAGACGAGTCGAGGTTTTGAACTCTGATCAGTCTGACGGAAGTGGGTGCAGCTGAGCAGCTATTTGTGTGAAGCGATGAGTCATGGAGGAAGCCAAGCTAGACGCTGCGGCTTCATCTGCAGTCTGAAAAGGACGGGTCAAACTTCGAAACTCGACACATGCGACAACACAATCTCAGAGTCTACTGTGTTGATGTGAACGCATGGTGCAGATATCGGACAGGACACTCTGGTACAGTCCTGGCTTACAGTACAACAATGGATTTAGCTCTCTTGGTAAATGCACAGTTAAAGCCATCACCCCTAAACACTCCTGCTCTGGCACAGCCCTGGTTCACCACCCTGGGACGGCTCCAGGAATGGGCACCATTAAATTGGGTGAACCCCCACACACCCCCACACACCCACCCTAGTTGGGTGACCCAGCCCTCCCGCACACACCCACCCAGCCAGGGTGACCCGGCCCTCCCCCACACACCCACCTTAGTTGGGTGACCCGGCCCTCCCCCACACACCCACCCTAGTTGGGTGACCCAGCCCTCACCCACACACCCACCCTAGTTGGGTGACCCGGCCCTCCCCCACACACCCACCCTAGTTGGGTGACCCGGCCCTCCCCCACACACCCACCCAGCCAGGGTGACCCAGCCCTCACCCACCCAGCCAGGGTGACCCAGCCCTCCCCCACACACCCACCCAGCCTGGGTTAGCCGGCGGAGAGGTGTGCCCTTCCTCACATGCCTGATACCCCCCATAGGTGGTTCCTCCTCCCACAGCTTTCTGACAGCTGCTATCATCCCTGGTGGGGATGGGGGGTAATCACACAGATGCCACCCCTCCTCCTGACCCCTCCACCCTGGTCATTATCTGTTTCTGTCCCTGTGGTTAAACTGACAGTCCTCCCCCAGGCCCCCAGCCAGCTGTGTGTGTGTGCGTGACTGTGTGTCTGTTTGTGTGTCTGTATGTAAGCGTGTGTGTGTGTGCATGTGTGCGGTGAGGGAAGGAGACAATTGCAGAAGGCTTTGAGTGAGGGTGCAGGGAGGGGACAGTGATACAGGGGGTCACGGGGGGTGATGGGGGCAAGGGGGAGACATGGGGAGATGGGGGTGACATGGGGAAGTCATGAAGGATGGTGTGTGTGTGTGAGAGAGAGAGAGAGAGAGAGAGAGAGAGAGAGAGAGAGAGAGAGAGAGAGAGAGAGAGAGAGAGAGAGAGAGAGAGAGAGAAAACAGACCGACAGAGATGACAAATTTAAGTGGAAAAGGAAGGAGAGAGAAGAGAAAGGAGAAGAGAGGAGGATCATCCACGTTCACATCATCCAGAGCCTTACTACTTCATAGCAACTTTATCCTCATTCAGCCTAGACACATCTCGCATCTCTTTTAGATGGAGTCTCTTTTATTGGCTCGTCCGACACCGAGGGACGTATTTCCTTTCAAGTTCTCTCACATTTAAACGTAATGAATTAGGATGCAGCGCCATCGCCCTCCACAGGCAGCTTCGAGAAACAGCTACAACTCAGTCAATGGAATGAATGGTCGAACAGACCAAAGGAAAATAAACGAAACTACAGACGCAGCAGAAGCTGCGGAAGCTTTTAAAGTTAATGATCGACGGTTATATCTATGTTCCGACAATTCTGCTGTACTTTCTATGTGCTTATTTGTATGTCTGCTAAATGAATCAAATGTAATGTAAATATAAAAAAGTGTTAATGGATCAACCCGTTAACTGCAGTTCGTAGGAGTGACGCCAGGTGGCACTGTTGGCACAATGCAGATTTCCTTACTTAGATACATTTGATGACGTACTCCTCTCCAACGTTTACATTTCCAACATCATGATGGTGAGTCAAAATGGCTGTGGGATAACGGTGGACTTTGGGCGTAGATAGGCAAGCAAATGAGCTCCATTAGACCGACCATTGTTTGAGCTGTTCTCCATTTAACACGCACCACAGTCGTAACCAAGGGGATTCGCGCTGTGTCTATTTCTCTAATAGCAGCTGATTTCAGCATGCTGAGTAACGTTGCTAAGTAAATGATCTCTTGGTAAGTAAACTACGCTACGAGCTAGCTACTGTACTGTATATGTCTGTAGAGAGTTAGTTAGCTGCTTTGCTAGCCTAGTTGCTAGCGAAGGTAAGCCCATCTGAACTAGTCAGCTGCTAGCTAGTTGGTATTACAACATAGCATATGTTTACATGTTGTCTATCTAGCCTGGCTAGCTAGGTTTCACGGCCTCGACTGTCTTGTAATGCTAGGCTACCTAGACAAGCTAAGCTAGTTTTATAGCGAGTCTACCATCTTGCCTGTTGGTAACGAGCCAGCTGGATCATTGAAAATTCAACTTCAAATTCAACTCCAATATTAGCAAAGTTGTGGTTTTATAACATTTAGACATGGCGATTTCGTCTCTTATAAACGTACAATGCATTTGCTAGCTAGCTCTACATATACTAGCTAATTTACCTAGCCGAATGTTTTACCATTCACAGATAGTTTAACCTAGCGTTGTTGTGGAGCTTGACTATCTGACCGGCTATACTATTTAGATTATCGTCAGAGTGCCGTGTGGATAAACAAATTACCCAAAAACAGCAGTTGTTTACTAACGTTAAAATATAGTACTGAAGGAGTAGCAAGTCTAAATGTTCGCCAGCTAAATAAGCCATTGTTTGTGGGCTAATTGAGAGGTGCTGTTCATTTTTGTTCCATTCTTGTGCCCCAAACTTTGAACTGTAGATTACAAACCCCGAGGTCATGGTGTAACTGTGGCGACCCCCACTCGCACGTGTATGGGAAGGATGGAGAGCGACTGCCGGATTCCAATGAGCTGCCTGCGGCCGCGTATCCTGGCCCTGCACGCTCTCTTCTGGGGACTGGTGTCTCTCAGGTGGGTGGGATGTCGTCATATAGGAACGGAACTACGGGTTCTGTTGCTATAAGTGCGTTATATCGTTCTATTAGGCCGTACTAGTCATTCCCTAGTGCCAACACTGTCTGTTGATATTACCAGCTGTGCTGTTTTATTGGTGTTTTGTAATTTCCTCTAACCTTTGACCCTGTCTTCTTTAGAGTGTTTGGTGCAGCCCTGCTGAGTGAAGAGAAGGCCTCAGGTAGGTGCACATTCTCTGGCCTCTCACATGAAAGCCTGGCGATGCATTGCTGCAACGCATGTCACATTGTCGTTGAGATGTTGCCGCCGTTTAGCTGTAACTTAGAAGTGGTTGTTTTGCTGTATATTCTACGGGCGCAATTTGTATGTCGCTGTCGATGACGGGCGTGCATGCGGCCCTAGAGGTGTGCTCTCATCCACGGGGCTTCCTTTGATCAGCTGCCTGCTCCTCACCACGACAGGATGAGTGTTCCTCTGAAATGTGGCGTGTCGCCGCGTCATCTCGGGGTTGTCTGTAGAAACAGCATTCGGGGGTGGATGAGAGGATGTTTAGAGGGTTCGTTTTCGAGATCTGATCTCTGGGTACGGGCACAGCTCAGCGGTGGAGCTTCCGATGGAGGCGTCCGCCAAGTGAATACGGGATTGTGATGCCATCCCTTGTCTTGCGGTTCAAATCCCCCCCCTGTGTGTCCCTTTTGGATAGAAGTGACGTCGAGTCTTCCAAATGAAGACGTTAGTATTATGAGATGCTGTTTGTCTTTGAGTCATGGCGCCGTCTCTTGTTGTCCCGTGTTCCCCAGTGGCCAAGCCTGTTGGCACTCCATGCTGGCTGGTTGAGGAGTTTGTGGTGGCTGTGGAGTGCTCGCAGTGTAATGCCTTCCAGTCGGTGAGGCATCTCTCTCGCTCTGTCTCACACGCACACACACACTCAAATACAATTCCTGTTTTTCTTGTGATCTGTATCCCTCTCTCTGTGTCTTAACACACACACACACACAGTTTTGAGCCATTAATAGAAGCATGTCATCTTCTCATGGAGCTGTGTGTGTGTGTGTGGTTGGAGGGCTCTAACACCCAGTGTGTGTGTTTGGTATCAGTATAAAGGTGTGTGCGGAGGGCTCTAACTATGTGTGTGTGTGTGTGTAGCATCAGTATAAAGGTGTGTGTGTGTGAAGGGCTTTTAACAGTGTGTGTTTGGCGTGTGTGTGGCATTAGTATAACTGTGTGTGGAGAGCTCTTAACTCCAGTGTGCTTCCTCCAGAAGTCGTGGGCAGCATGCACGCGAACGGGATACGTGGAGAGGATCAACTGCACCAAGTCCAACAGGGACGAGTACAAGAGGTGAGACGACTGGTGTAGACCAAAGATAGAATTACCGGGGATGAAAGCCTATGCGCGATGAGGGTTAGCGTTAAACCTAGCACAGTCATACTACGACAATGTAAGCAACCGCAGGAAACATCAACATTTGCATCGTCACATTGTATTGTTTTCTATGCCCCCGACTCCCTCCTCCCTGGCTGCTTCTCCCCCATAGCTGCCGGTCATCCCTGCTGGAGGAGCACCTGTTCTGGAAGTTTGAGGGGGCGATGCTGGGCCTGACTCTGCTCTCCGCCCTGGTGGTGGTGGTCCGCCAGCGCTCCCTGGACCGGCTGGCCTCCGAGAAGGTCCGCAGGCAGATCGAGTCCATCTAGAACCCGGAACCAGGACCAGGACCACCAGAGTCTTGCCTGGGGGAGGCTCTCAGACCCGTTTCCATCTGGCTGCTTTTTAAAACCGAACCGAGGGGGGCGGGCGGGGGGGGGGGTCAGTTAGCCCTGTTGTAGAGGGTAGGCCTCCTGCAGACTGTAGGATCTAACGGCACAGTCTGACCCCAGTCTGACCTTAGAACTGTTTATATCTCCAGTGTGAATCTTTCCAACTCTGGACACCAACCATTCTAGAACCTAACAATAGGTATATAACTAATGAAATGCCAATAGTTTTGGAACCTGGACTGCAACCGTGCTAGAACCAAGAGGCCAAGTGTTCCAGAACCTAGACATCGATAGTTCTTGACGCCGGAGGTTCTAGAACTTAGATGCCAATAGTTCGGGAACGTAGACGACAACAGTTTTGAGACGGACAGGAGAGTTGCTTGGTGATGTTCGGAGCTCCGAGCCGTGCTGCTGAGTAGAGATGATGGCCGGCAAAGAGGAGAAACCTTCTGGAAGAGAACTTTTTCTCCAGCTTGGACGACGTGTGCATAATATCAGCTTTGGGGATTTTAATGATATATATTTGTTTTTCCCCAGAGTGAGTTTTGTGAAAATGGCTAAAATAATGTGATGAGACATGGTATATGTCAGTTATTTGGATTTTCAGAGAGGTTTAGACTTTAAACCTGGTGTCGAATGTTTCCCCCCCCAGACATGTAAACACAAGTTCTATTTATATTCTCTTTCAAACGCACCGTTCCTGGGAAGAACCTGACTAATCCCACAGGACCGTACGGCTGAAAGCACACGGCTTCCCCTCCCAGCCATCCAGTTAGTCAGGTCTGTCATCGACTGAGGACGGGTGTGTTCTTGGAGAGAGTGTACAAGCCCCGGACTAACTACTGACACTTGAGCGCCTAATGGGTTCTAAATAGAGGGTTTATGGGGGTGGGTGATCGCACAGTGTTATGTGGCATGCTTTTTTCATTTGGGTACACGGTTTCTGGGAGGTGGGACATCTAATGGGGTTTAATGTGAAGCCTTCTGAAGAGGTTTAATTTCACCAGCTTTCGGTTTGTAAAGCCATGGATAGGACAACGATCACTTTCTAGATGTAAACAGGAAACATTTGAACTTTGATTCACTACACAATTTCAGCTTGTTATTGTTTAATTTGGTTTACTTGTGTCATTTACCCCCCCCCCCCCCCCCCCTCCCCAGCCTGTCCTTGTGACAAGCAGAACTTGGCACCAGAGGTCAAAGGTCAAACCAATGTGTCACTTCAGGTCACTTTGTTCCATAATGCGATGTGTTGTCAATTGTAAGATGTGTAAACACCTGTCCCTTCATCTACATCTTGGTGCTCATCTCTGGTTGACTTGCATTGCGAAACAGACGGCTTGTTGTCATTGGATGAATATGTGATGATCTTGGTGTTTTGCAGTGTTCCACCTGATTACCTACACCAAGCAATCATGACCTATGGGTTTTGCCAATTGTCATTTTCAGTCTCTGAGCTCAAGAGGAATCGCCAGTATTTTCTGACATTGTTCGCTGATGTTTAAAACGTGATTTTATCATAGTTTTACGTTTCGACTGTAAATAAATGTATTTTTATGAAAGCGATGTGAGATGCCAGCTGCTGACTCGACATGTGAATTATGCAGAAACAATAAATGAGATAAAAGGAAAACGAATCTGCCTTTTGGGTAAGTCTTATCAACACAGCCAGCACTATCTGCCAACTTATTTACATGCCTACGGACAACATGAATGGAAACCCAAGATGTACAAATCAAATTAAAACTAAATTGTATAGGCCTACTACTTTTATAAGCAACGACACCGATAAGTTCCCAGTTAAGATTGTATCAACATGCAGGATTTTTATAAAACGATGCATCCAAAATCATTGTTACTATCGGCAACAGCAGGGTTCATGGTACGTGTAAGGTGCAGTCGAGGTCAGAGAGTCCGGAGGAAGAAATGGGAACACCGGGACCCGCGCGGGCAGCGGCAGACCTGGCCGTGCCTGATCTCTCTCAACCCCGTGCATAACTTTCTCACGTTGCACTGCAGAAGAAGAGACAAATACGCTGGAGATACTATGATCTTTAAAACGTAGCCTACCTACTTTCACACAAATCGTTGGGGGGAAACGGTCATTGTTAATCTGTAAGGGTTTCTCAACCCTGTGAAATTTTGGGGTCATACTAGAGATGTTTGGTTTGACTGATACTAAAGCCACGAGATGTCGCCATAACCCTACAGTATCGATGTGAGGACCTGCGTTTGTACGCAGGGAGCTATAGGCTAAAGTTGAGTAAAGGTTTAGGGCTCAATAGAATAGAGAAGAAGACACATACCAATATGGTGATTCTTCTCCTGCGGAGCCGTCGACATACGCCAGGAAGACGGTTGAAGTTCTCCCTCAGCTCGGCCCACGGCCTCCGATAAAGACTGCCGTTTCTCGTATCATTGACAGAGATACTTAACGGCTATGCAAGACAATAGGGACATGGTGAGCAACCTTTGAACAAAAGTGTTTGTCTTTATATTATAATTCAATGTGTATAAGTAGGTCTAATTATAACAAGTGTTTTTAAAGTTAAAAATTTCAAGTAGCCAATATTGACCAGCTCGTGCTCTCGGGGATTAGGGCGCGTTTGCGAAGAAGGAACCGGTACTGGCAGGCTCGTCTCCACTCCGCGGGACAGAAAGTTGACCAATAAAATGGAATTCATTATGAGGAAAATCATTGTGAACTTTGACACTGATTGAACTCTTCTCCGTCAGCCCGTGACGCTCCTCGGTTGATATGGCACCAACACGCAGGCGTGCTCCTCATGCGCGAAAAGTCCTACTGCGCGTCACAAGACGCTGTCCAAGGTTATGAGAATACTTGAATAAATATTGTCAAGTCGATGCCAGTTCAGTTAGGCTACTAACTATATTTCCATCATAATCCAGCTCAGACGTGAAACAAAAAAACCTTCCAGAATGTATTAGGAGCGCAGGTGCGTTAACAGTTCTAAATGTGTCTACTCGCCCACACAGTAGTCTTTTCCGTTTTGTAAGCGGATTTAATGACCACATGACTTAAGGTTGACAGAGACCCAAGTACCTACACCTGTTTTACATGTCATGTCAAGAGTCAGGACAGTGTTCACAACAGAACTTCAGACGTTCATAGGCACGTATGTTACATTCACCTTTACATGTATTCATTTAGCAGACGCTTTTATCCAAAACGTGCATAGGTCAATGATCATAAACAACGAGATAGCCCCAAAACTATTGCAGGTAGCCAAAACATGAAGGATACATTGTGAAAAGCAAATAAGTACCAATGGATAGACCCTTCACCACAGGTCTTCACCACAGCACTATGCAGGTTCTCCTAGACCTAAGTGCAGCTTTTGACACTGTGGATCATCAAATTCTCTTGAAACCTATGGAGTCAGGTGGCTGAGCGGATAGGGAATCGGGCTAGTAATCTGAAGGTTGCCAGTTCGATTCCTGGCTGCGCCAAATGAAGTTTTGTCCTTGGGCAAGGCACTTCACCCTACTTGCCTCGGGGGGAATGTCCCTGTACTTACTGTAAATGTAAATGGAGAACTATGTTTGGATTTCTGGTATTCACTTCAGTGGTTTAGGTCGTATCTATTTTACAGATCACAATTTGTCCACTATGACTCCGCTCATCCAGGAGTTCCACTGTAAAATACCATAGGGTTCCGTTTTTGGCCCTCTGCTATTTTCGCTCAACATGCTGCCTTTAGGAAACATAATTAGAAGCTCTGCTCTAAATTTGCATTGCTATGCAGATGATACTCAGCTATACATGTCTATAAAGCCTGGAGAATTGCCACAGGCCCTGGAAAATTTTGTTTCTGGGATAAGAACTTGGATGACAGCAAATTTCCTTCTTCTCAATTTGGATAAAACCGAGGTGCACATTTTTGGACCTAAAAAATACAGAAATAATTTATCCAATCTGACCTTAGACCTAAACGGCATCAAAGTCTCTCAAAGTCAGCTGGTAAAAAAATTTACGAGTCCCAATGGACCCAGACCTTTCGTTTGAGTACCATATTAAGTAAATTACCAGAACTGCATTTTTCCATCTATGCAACATAGCCAAAATACGAAATTTCCTCTCAAAGGATGATGCTGAAAAACGAATACATGCATTTGTTACATCCTGACTGGACTACTGCAATATATTGTTCTCTGGCCTCCAAGTACCAACTTAAAATGACAGCGGGTGCAAAATGCTGCTGCTAGACTATTGACCAGAACCAGAAAGTATGATCACATAACATCTACTCTTGTCTCTTTACACTGGCTCCCTATCCAAGCCAGAGCTGATTTCAGAGTTATATTACAAACCTACAAATCTCTGCATGTATTGGCACCACTATACCTCTCTGGTCTTTTTGCACCCTATCACCCCATAAGGTCAGTAAGATCCCAAGATGCCAGCAATCTGGTGGTTCCCAAAATTAATTAAAAAAAACAGCTGGAGGCATTACGTCGGTTCTCATATAGAGCACCTCTTCTCTTGACCAAATTATCTGTTTCAATTAAGGAAGCTGATACCGTTTCGACATTCAAAACGAGGTCAAGAAAACGTTTTTGTTTCGTCAGTTCTACAACTGCTAAAGTGTGTGTGTATGTACTTTCAATGTAAACCTGAAGTGTGTGTTTGTCTGTATATGTATCATTTATAACTTTTAAATGACAAATATAGCTTCTATATGTTCATGTCGCCCCATCTAAATTTGACAAATAAAGTAAACCTGTTACTCTATATTGTTACTGTTTTTGTTCCTGTTGGAGACGACGGGGGACGGGGAATTCGTATTCGTATAAGAAAAACGTATTTTAGAGTTTCTGTGACAGTCTGCCAAAGCTGGATCTAGTCACCAACTGGAAACCAGCCTCCATGACGGACGACAGCGAGTTCCCGGTCCCTTTCCTCACCCCCCGGCTTGTGATGCTGCGCCGATCACAGTCACCAGCCTTGTGGCTACCTCTGCTTATACTTACATTTACCAACTGACCCAAGTTGAACACTGGATTTTGGTGTTTTAACACCCATTAACACTTCCCTGCTGTATGACTATGTTAAGCCTGTGTTCTGCTCCTCTCTTTCACCAACCGTCTCTGGAGGAGGGGATCCCTCACTGAATTGCTCCTCCCAAGGTTTCTTCCATTTTTCTCCTGTAGTGAGTTTTTCTGGGAGTTTTTCCTTGTCTTCCTTGAGGGTTTAGGTTGGTTGAAGGGCAGTTCTATGGGCGTATTTGAAGCCCTCTGTGACATTGCTTGTAAAAAGGGCTACACAAATACATTTTTATTTGATTTGATTAGAACCATGGGGGGGAATGTCCCTGTAATTCGCTCTGGATAAGAGCGTCTGCTAAATGACTAAATGTAAATGTAACCAGAAGAGCATGTAGTTAAACAAATTGCAATTAAACAACATGAAAGTCTTTAGCCTTTTCTTGAAGGTGGAGAGACAGTCAGTACCTCTGATGGAGGTGGGGAGACAATTCCACCATTGGAGGGGCCATACAGGAGAAGAGCTTGGGTTGGGAGCGGGCGCTCTTGAGAGGTGGGACCACCAAATGGTGGTCAGAAGAAGACAACAGGCGTGTCGTCAGCGTAGCAGTAGTTGGAAAAGCCATGGGAGGTAATGATCGGTCCAAATGGGGTGATGTACAGGGAGAAGAGGGGGGGTCCAAGGACAGAGCCCTGTGGGACACCCGTGGACAGCTGGCGGGGTCTTGACACTTTGCCTCCCCAGAAAACCTGGTAGGACCTTCCCTACAGGTAGGATGAGATCCACTGTAGTGCAGTGCCAGAGATGCCCATCTCAGAATGTCTAGCGAGCAGGATCTGATGGTTGACCGTGTCAAATGCTGCAGATAGGTCCAGCAGAATGA
Organism: Hypomesus transpacificus; assembly: GCF_021917145.1. Taxonomy (NCBI): domain Eukaryota; kingdom Metazoa; phylum Chordata; class Actinopteri; order Osmeriformes; family Osmeridae; genus Hypomesus; species Hypomesus transpacificus. The sequence continues at coordinate 1,143,201 of NC_061063.1, forward strand.
TGACGGATGACCTTGAAGCCAGTAGTGACTGACAGGAGGGCAGTCTCTGTGGAGTGGCCCGTATTGAAGCCTGATTGGTTGGGGTCTAGTAGGTTGTTCTGAGAGAGAAAGTTAGACATTAGATACAGCACGTGCAATTGTTTTTGAAAAGAAGGGTAGCAGTGATACTGGTCTGTAGTTCTGGAGTACGGCAGGGTTAAGGGAGGGTTTTTTTGAGTAGAGGGGTAACCGAGGCCTGTTTGAAGGCAAAAGAGAAGGTGCCAGAAGTAAGAGAAGAGTTAAGGACTTGGAGAAGAAAAGATAGAGGGAGAGATGGATTTGAAGAGAGGAGAAGGGACTGGATCAAAGGGATAGGAGGTGGGTGAGGTCAGAGATCTCTGCCTCGGACAGGGGAAAGAAAGAGTTTAGACATTTAGTTGGGTCAGTCATAGAAGGTGAGTGAGTAGGAAAGAGGTTCAGGGAACTGACTGCTAATATCAACAACTTTCTTCTCAAAGAAGGAGGAGAAGTCAACTGCTATCAGGGAAGAGGTGGGGGGGTTAAGAAGGGTGGAGAAGAAAGAGAAAAGTCGGTGAGGCAGAGTTAATTTTGTTCAGGAAATAATGGGTTTTAGTAACAGTTGTGTGAGCAGAAAAGGATTTAAGGAGGGAGTGATACTTATAAAGGTCCAGTCCGTCTTTGGACTTGCACCATATCCTCTCAGCTGCCCGAAGGCAGACACTGTTACTCAGTGTCTAATCTTAATAGGCTATATTCCATATGTAATATGTGTAATATATTCCAAATAATTGCTACAATTAATTGGTTACTCGATCTAATCATTTGTTAGGCTCAGAGTGTTATACAACGGGTTGAGGCATATCATTAAGCATGAGGCACGAGTGCGATCCGTCACCTGTTTCATCTCAACATTGGATATCTGCCTTGTGGAAAGGCCACATTGCTTGTGGTAATATTTAACTGTGATGCTATGTTTTCAAAAGGTCAAAAAGGCAGATGTCTCATTTGTGATCGAAAATCCCTGGCTTCAACTTGCTCAAGTTGTCCATCTGGAGTAGGCAATGGCTTATATCAAATCTGCTTCTTCTGATTGATTCATATCATCCTGAGTAAATTTGTATTCTGGGAGGGAAATTGTTAAGCATGAATCCCGACACATATTTTTTCAACGTGGAAAGAGTTTTATAGTGAGGTCCAAACGTTTTTGTTCATCAACTTAATGATCAAATACATGTGAACAAATAATAATTTAAATCAGCGGTTTTCATATTATGAGTGGACACGTGCAGCTTTGTAAATGTTTTTTATTAAACAAAAATAAATAAATTTGTACACACATGTATCTTCAATAAAGTTGAGAAGACACCAAAACAATTCAAGACAAAGTCAGTATAGCCTATACATGCAGACTTACATTGAAACGTGTAACAGAACAGTTGTATCACAATATCACAAGCCATTTTATGTTCACGTGTTAGGGCACCCGAGGTCATCCGGTGTCTGATGCGAGGAGGTCAGTAGCAGCGCAGGAAGAAAGTGTTGCAAGCGGTGCCGCGCATGCAGTCGCAGAGCCTCCCGATGCGCGGCCCGTGCTTCATGGCGCATCGCTCCCCGACGTCGCACTGGACGAGAGAGGAGGAGCGCGTTAGTATCCGCTTTTTAATACAGTTATCCGAAGTTTGTTGGATCAAGTTTATTACAGTTGTATTTGAATGTATGGCATGTTCAAAGGGAAACTTTAGGAGCTTTAAGTGTCTGCTCACCCGTGGGATGACACTTGCTTTCTTCTCAACGGACAGTCCTATACTGTTCTCCTGTCCACTCTCCAGAAGTCCCTCGAGCGCATCAGCCTGGAAAAAATACGTCACCAATTAGGCTCCATGTTTGAGGCAATACCTATATTAACAACAAAGGTATTCTCCACTGATCTGTAATAAAAAAGGGACTCATGTTAACGAGCTAAATGAGACTGAAAACATATTCGGAGCTGTTTCCGTCTGGCCGGTCACTGACGGCGACGGGAAAAGGTAGGCTACCTCTCTTCTATCCTTCCTCGCTCCCGAGAAAATGTATAGCCTACATAACCTAGAGCAAACTTGCCAGCTGAGAAACTGAGGAAGGAAGTACACGTTACATTTTAATAATCTATGAATGATCCATAAACACAAACATTTCCTTACACCTTAGGCAAATTGGTTTGGATGATGACACAACAGGTTGGCGTGAAAACTTAGAGATAGACAAATAAAAAGTCTTCCTTACCAACTCTCTGGTCGCATATCGAAGAGGATATTGGTCTTCTTGTGAAGAGACTCGGTTGTCTGTTGACATTTGCCCCTGAGCGATAACGGTGAACACGGACAAGCACACGCCCAAGCAAACAAACGCGCGGACCGTGACGCTGTCCATGGTTCTGAAATTCGAAAGCTTTCGGAATGAAGAGAGGATACTGACCAAGTTGAACTTCTGCTGTCAAGTTTTTCACTCTTACTAACGATCAATTTCTTGGCTAAAATGAATCAACAACGCTGCTTGTTCGCTGACTTCTCTTCTGCATGTGATGATGCGCGTTCTGCACTTGCTCTTGTTGCTTGGAAACTTTCTCTATTTATATGGTGCCAGACCCGTGCTGCTCCCGTTTTTTTTCGTACGAGTAGTAACGTCATCGCCCTTGTCTTGCCAGACGTTGTTTTCCACGTTGGATAGATCTCCCCGGTCAACGTGATGAATATCCACGGCACAGAAACTGATTCTCACTCCGGGGGGAAACTGTCCGAGACCTGTCCATATATTACCATCAGGTTTTGGATTTGCTCTATGGCAGTCATAAAACATCAGGCCTGTATTCTAGGGCTCCGAGGGCGAATCAGATAAGTCCATATATTCTGAATAATCTTGCTTGATTTATGTATTTCCTTTCACTGCTAAATATTTAACACCTCAGGGAAATAAATCCGAGGCACGTAGACTTACTCAAAACATCCATTCATTCTGTTCTGAAGACTGACGCTTAAACGTTGTCTACGATGACTCAGACCACTTAATGTTGTTGCTTAGTCAACTGACTGAACGGCAAGATATTGTTTTAATTTAGCCTATATAATTTGAATAATGGAAACACAAGCTTTCGACCTATTAGTGTCACTTGGATAACACCAAGGCTTAATTCGCTTATCAACAATTATGTGCGGATGTTAGAGCCAGTCCCCTATTAAAAGGTGAGATCATTACACTGGGGAGGATGTCATAGCGTCGCAGTAGAATTATATTTTCTTCCCTGGTGGATATAGGCGAGGCCTTAGGCTAAATTCTAAAGAATTAAACTAAAATATGGTCTAGAGATTATGGCAGGGAGTGGTTTATAAACAATTAAATAATGATGGGTTGGAAAAAATGTAATGTACTCACGAATGTATGAATAAGCTATGTTACACAGAAAACGTATAAAAAGTTTGTGTCAAAGATGCAGCGAGGTTTTTAATAAAAATTTTTATATCAGAATGCTGTGACCAATTTTGAAATGTGTGAATAGAGCGTCTCAGACACAGTCTGACATGACTCCTGAGAAGCGCCAAATGGGACCTTGCTCGCGCTATAGTCACTTATCGCGCCATGATTCTGATGAGTCAGGGAGCTGAAGCTCTTAGGTCCGCAGCGCGAGGCGCTTCAGGTAAGCGCAACTGCAGTTTACACTAACCCCCTTGATAACTTTTAACCGCCTAAATAGACGATTTGGATAAGCATCCACATGATTTTAGAATTTTTGAGTACCACACATATGGGAGTCAAACTATTTAGATGTGTGGAATATTTTTATGGAACTAGATTTTAAAAACATGGCGATTGAGGAACAGAGTTTGTGTGACAACCCGGTCCCCTCCAGGAAACAGGCCATCATTTGGTAAGCGCGTTCCTGCCTGTGGGTATGGAAACTGGATGCTGTGTTGTCCCCTGATGTCCCCTGGTTCAACTGGGCCAATTCCAGGAAGGAATGTTGGTGATCAATACCTGGAGGACAGAATCCTGGTGGGACAGATCTTTAACCATGACTATTAGCCCAGTGATGTTGTAGTGTTGCTGTCTCTTTTAATTTCAACTTGATTCATGTATACACTATAGACATCTACACACCTCCTCACACACACACACACACACACACACCTGCAGGTTGGAGTTGCAGGTTAAACACACACCTGCGAGTAGCAGGGGAAACACACCACCATTAGACCCTGAGGTCATGTCCTGAAGTTGTGGGCGTTTGGAAAACATAAATGTCATGACAACCCATAGAAACGAACAATCATCTAGACCAATAACAACCTCCCTCGCACTTCCTGGATTTAAAACATCCGTTGGCTAATTAAATCCATCTGAGTCTCATTAAGGGTGTTGACCTTTGGCTCAGTGAAGAGTAGGGCCTTAGCATTTGATTGGCAGGTCCCGTGTGTGTGTAATAAGTGTGATTCTCTCTAGGGAACTTCTATATTACTCAGCTTCATCATTGTCAGAGATTGGCGAAGTGGCTCAATATGTTTGTTTTAGAGTGGCCTGTTTTATGGTTTTACATTTTGTGTGAGGTTTGTGAGGATGACTGCAGCCAGCAAAACAGCCAGACAGTTAGCCAACCAACCAACCAGCAAACTAGACAGCCAGCCAGCCAAAATGTGAAAGAGGCAGACAGACAGTTAGTCAACCATCCAACCATTCAGCCATCCATCAAGCCAGCCAGCCAGCCACCTTGCCAGCCAGAAAAACTGTGAACAAAACAGTGAGCAAGACGACAGGATGTCAGCCAACCAACCAGACGCCTAGCCGGCCCATTTGCCAGCTAGCCAGACAACTAACTGGTCTATTAGCCAACCAGACAGCCAGCCAGACATCTCCTTATCACTCATCTCTTGTCTGACTGTCACTCATCTTCTTGCTGTTTTCTATGTCTATTCTACTTTAGCTTTACCTTCTCTTCATATCTGCCATTTAGTCTCTTTCTCAGTCTGCACTTAGTTTGTGCCAATTTCTTTCTCTTCCCGTTTCCTTCTCTCTCTTTCTCTTGTGCCACACCCAATATCTCTTCCCGTCTTACATTTACATTTAGTTATTTAGCAAACGCTCTTATCCAGAGCGACTTAGAGTAAGTACAGGGACATTCCCCCCGAGGCAAGTAGGGTGAAGTGCCTTGCCCAAGGACACAACGTCATTTGGCACGGCGGGGAATCGATCCGGCAACCTTCTGATTACTAGCCCGACTCCCTCACCTCTCAGCCATCTGACTCCCTGTCTTGCACAAGTTATCTTTCTGCCTCTCTCTCCCTCAGCCTCTGTTTCTTCCTCTTACTCTCTCTCTCTCTGCCTCCCTTCTCCCTCTGCCTCCCTTCTCCCTTTGCCTCTTTTTGCCTCTCTCTCTTCCTTCCTCTGCTCTGTCTCGCGCTGCCTTTTTGCGCCCTCTGCCTCCCTCTTCCTCTTCCTCTCTCTGCCTCTTGCGCTCCAACCGCCTCTCTGCCTGCCTCACCAAGGGGACATTCAGAGGCTATAGGGACAACAGGAAGAGCCTAACATCACTACTTCCTCTCCCAGAAGACAGAGCAGAGGCCAGGGGATCTTCCCCCTCCCCTTAATGAGTTATTGAGTGGCTTGGAGTCCACATCGGTTCTGCCTGATTCCCAGGCTTCCACACGCAATCCAAGGTGACGCACATCAAAGAGAAAACCAATTCCTCCCACAGATACAGAGGTAACGTGTCTATGGGTTTCGATAGAGATCGAAAGAATGTATTGTGATGGTGTATTGTCTGAATGGCATTGTGTTACGTTTTGGGCTTATTAGTTGGAATTGTATTGGCTTGATTATAGACGATATGTATGTGTGTAATGATGTAGGGGCTTCCCTGTAACACATTTACAAGGTTTGTTCTGCAGATGGACAAACCTGCATTTATTCAGAGGTGTGTGTGGCGGTGTGTGTGGCGGTGTGTGTGACGGTGTGTGTGGTGGTGTGTGTGACGGTGTGTGAGGGCCTACAGAATGTCAGGTAATTTTTCAGCTCATATTTGTAACCTTGTGACGCACCCAGAATCACACACACAAACACACACCCACACACACAAACTGGGATGCAAGCCTGCTGAAATGTGTGGAGTCTGAATGTCAACACGATGTTGGACTGTTGTATTCACACATACACACACACTCTCAGACTATCACACACACAAATACACACACTCACAGTCACTCATACACACACGCGCTCTACACTACCCCTTTTTTCTCATTAGCCTAAAAAAAATTGATCTAGCCAGTTGGTGAACAACTCCCATCTATGAATGAATGTACTCACAATGTACGTACTGTGTATGTGCGTGTGTGTGAGAGAGAGAGAGATATCATCATATCATCTTCTGGTCCTATCGGTGGCCCGATCCCACACATGCACAAGCAGCAGTAGAGATGGAGAGATGGCGATAAGCTTTGATTCCCTGGTACAGAAGGGATGAGGACAGCACAGTGGTACAGAAGGGATGAGGACAGCACAGTGGTACAGAAGGGATGAGGACAGCACAGTGGTACAGAAGGGATGAGGACAGCACAGTGGTGCAGGAGGGATGAGGACAGCACAGTGGTACAGAGGGGATGAGGACAGCACAGTGGTACAGAAGGGATGAGGACAGCACAGTGGTACAGAGGGGATGAGGACAGCACAGTGGTACAGAAGGGATGAAGACAGCACAGTGGTACAGAAGGGATGAGGACAGCACAGTGGTACAGAAGGGATGAGGACAGCACAGTGGTACAGAGGGGATGAGGACAGCACAGTGGTACAGAAGGGATGAGGACAGAGGACGGATGAGGCTGAGCATCTGCGCCATGACGCAGACCAGGTCTGGGCCGTGATATATTGTGACCCCCCCACTCCCCCCTCCCCGCCCACCATCCAGGGGCTGAGTGTATCTGTAGCACTCTCAGAGACAGGAAATCAAAAATAAATCGCAGAGAGCTTTATCTTGATCTTGGAGGCCACATAGCATTATTGCGGTCGCTTGTTAGCAGGACAGAACCAACTGCCTCCGCTGTAGAATGTTGGAATAGAAATGCGTACTGACACTTCCACTGTGTAAACAAGCCACATAGGTCAGAACCCATAGGAAAACGGTTATTGTCTTTCATCATGGTTATAGTTAGGCCTATAACCTGTAGCATATAATATAGCGTACAGTAATAATGTAACGTTTAATGTAAATGTTTATCCTGTTACACCTAATCAAGCTTAAACACAATCTTCAGGTTGGAAACATCAAAATCTGAAAGTGAAAAACAAAATGACCCTGGAGTCTGACGCAGTTTCCTGCCACATACATTGGTTTTGTCTTTTTCCATCTGTTATCTGTTATTTGTGTGAATAAGACACAGTATCGAAGATGCCACTCGAAATTTAAATCGAAAAATTTAAATTTCACTTGTCTTTCACACAAGACACCAATACACCTTAGCAAAGTGAACGTTTTAAATAGTTTAATATTATATTCTCAGGAAGTGCACTAGTTTTTAAGATTATTCAAATTTTAGGTTGAGCTTCGTCTTTAAATTATTGTGATTTTCCATTTGAGTTTGTCTGGTAAGGCCATAACGTGCGTCAAAGCTGTGCAGGCCTGTTTTTGTTAGACAGCGATACAACACGTCGAATATGATGGCTTATCGTTACGCGAGCCAGCATGTCTCATCCCGCCAGTCCAAGACTCGCGCAGGTATTCAAGCCCCGGCCTTTGACATAAAGTTCCTCCCCTCTCACTTCTAACTGGCTGTTTCCGTGCCGACAGGTGGAATGGATTTATTTTCACGGTTGTATCACGCAGCTAACGGGAGGTAAGCTAACTGTGGCTGTCCAGAGTAGAGAAGTGTTCCATAAATGTCAGGTAGCTATACCTCTAACAGGAGTACACAACCTTATCTGCTCGGTCTTGGCAGCTTGAATGCCGTGGCATTTGTACACCACAAATGTTAATTTATGCTCTGCCATGTCAAGTTATATTTTTTATATATATAATGTGTGTGCGTGCAGGTGTTTGTGCGTGTGTGTGTTTATGTCTGTGTGTTTGCGTGTTGGTGTGTTTATATGTGTATTTGTGTGTGTGAGTCCAAGAGATCGATGGATAATGTCTGTGAAGTTTTGTACAAGAGACCCAGAAGTTAAGAAGTCACACAGAGGGCATCTATGACTTATCTAACGCATTCTCCTTCTCTCTTTCTGCAGGTGTTAAAAGACGTCGCATGATCACGATAGCTGCTGTTCATATTCTAATGCTTCTGGTTGTGTTCCGAGTGAGAAGAGAGCAGGCTCAGCAGAGAGGTGTGCTGTGTCAAATCTCACTGTCTCATCTCTCCTGACTCAACCCTAGTCTGTGTTTGTTTAGAAATGCCTCGTTCTGCCTCATCCCTTCCTGTCTGCTCCCCCTGACCTCTGACCCCTGCGCTGACACCATCATGAATAATTTAGACGGCCCAGCCAATGAAAAAGAAATGAGGAAGATACGGGTTCCGACATGTTTTATAAGTGTGTGTCGTTGGGTCATGCTAACTGCCTGGCTGCCTGGACACAGGAAACAGGAAACATCGGCTCTCGGCAACCCTTAATGCCGTTTACCTGAGGCAGGGTGACCTCATGTTCGTACTGTGGAGGTTTCTGTGGAGATGACACCATTTAGATGAGATATTGTTAGTGAAGCCAGCTTCATGCGATAGAGAACATTCTAGTCTTTCAGGATCCTGATTTTGCGAGCAGACGCCCAAAGCCTTTCCTTTATTAGCTTGATGTGTCATATAATCTCTGAATGGCTCGTCTCTTCTTTTCTCTTCTTGTTTGTTCCACCCCAGGTTAGCCCAGTCCTTTTGTGAAGGTTCAGGCCGGGTCTGGAAGAGGACACATCCTGGGATCGGTGGTGTTGCCTGGAGAGAAGACGCCACAGAAATGAAACGTGATTGGGATCTGATATTCATGCGCTGCAACAGTCCTTCAGTGAGTTGCAGCCTTGGGTGCGTGCTAGCCCTGTGTGCGCACACACACACACCTCTGCACACACACCTGCGTGCACACGCTCGTGCACACGCTCTCTCTCACACACACACACACACACTTAGACACGCTCACTCACAAACACTCTCACACACACATACTCTCTCTCACACAAACACAGGGAACATCTAAATGTCAGATGAAGGATTGTTTCTGCTGTAAGCAGTATTCAGGATATTTTCACCAGACACCACAGTACTTAACATCCACATCTCCTTATCGATATTGATATTAAACCAATATGGAGTTAAAGAATCGATCACTCTGTAGCTGTGCGATTTAACACTGCATGGAAATGTGTTGATACTTGTCTAACTGTACCTGGATTAGCATGCATTTACAATTGTGTATTTTCTAATTCTGTAGTAAGATGACATCAGAGAGTAGGATGACCGCAGCCTTGCTCGTGGTCATGATCACAGCGTAGAGAGAGTAGCGTGCTAGTAGCGTGCTTTTGCATTGACAAATGACCACTGAAACACAACTGGAACGATGCACTTCTGATCTCACAGTTTCTGCTGTTCACTTTCTAAATTTGTATGTCACTTTGGATAAAAGTATCTGCAGAGTTACGGTAAGATAATGAAGGCAATGTACCTTTAGTTCTGTTTTGAAACACCTTTGAAGAGATTAACACTTAAAACCTTTTCTAAAGTGACAGTGATTAAAAAAAAATAGCCATGAATGGTATCAAACTCAGTAATGACAGACATTTCTTTCAGATTTTATTACAAATATTTTTCAACCAGTAATAAACTGTTTGTTTAAATGTATGTAGGTGTCACTGCTCTGATTCCCAGCATTGTCTCAGGGTCCTGCAGAAAAGACCTGCTGTAGTTCAGACAGTCTGGAGGAATGTATACACACAGTTTATAGGACATTTTAGACACACTTATTAAACATATAAAACAATGCCAAAAATGGTAGCTTGCTCGGAGGGGGAACAGGAGATGGAGGGCAGAGGGCTGGATGGAAGGTAGTGCGGTCGTGAGTGAAATAGAGGGAACGGGGGGGGGGGGGGCAGGAGAAGATAGGATGAGCGAGACGATGGGGGGGACGGGGGGACGGGACGCAGAAGTGCCTGGTTGCTCTTAAGGGAAAGTGCCAGCAGTGTGCATCTCACAGTCAGCACACAAACAAATACACACACAGCAGGTCACACGGAGGGAGGCTCCGAGATTCATTATCAACGCACCCCTCCGTGGTCTCGGACGCCCCGGAACACCACAGGGTAAGGAGCACTCGTGCAGAACCGCCTCACTGACATATTTATGGCGTTAAGCGCTGAGAGTTTCACACTGTGCCCCGTCTTCTCCAAGGATCCGGTCTCTCTCTAGAAATAGACCCAGTTCCCCCATATAGAACATCCCATGACCTGTGGCAGACTGATCAACAGCATTGTGCCACAACCAAGGCAAACATGGCGTCTCAAACTCGCTTAGTCATTACAGCCCGTGGCCACAAACAGCCCTGAGTGGAGCCGTCACTTTTGGAAGTCCATCGTTCTCTCTCTCTCTCGATTTTCACACTCTCGGTCCCATCTCTCTCCATCCGTGTGGCTCTGATATCTCTACCTCATCTAAACCTCTTTCTCCTGACAAAAATCTGAAAAACAAATGGTACATCGTTTTCCCGTTGTTGTGCTCCGAGACTGCTGTGTTCCGTCTGCTGTCATGTGTGCTTGGGTGTTCCATACGTGAGAATGCTGTGTGTGTGTGTGTGTGCTGCATGTCTGTGGTTGTAAGTGTGTGTGGGTTTGTGTCTTCATACAGTAAAAAAAGAAAAAAAAAGGTATATGTCATGATAAATAAGGATGTGGTTCCACTGTGACTATTGGTGCTCTTTGGCAGTGATGTGTGTGTGTGTCCGTGTGTGTGTGTGCAGGTTGCAGTGCTCCGGGTCCCAGGTTTGCAGAGCAGGAGGTCATTGTGAGCAGTCGCTGTGCATAGGTCAAAGTTCAAAGTTCACAGTGTAAAGGTGAAACCCCCCCAGGTAGTTACAGGGGGAGGGGCTATCACCATTCGGACCTGTAGACTCCGCCCCCGCACGTTGATCCCAAAATACCTGAAAGGGAAAACAAGAATATCATTTAAATCATCAACAAATGAATACATGATCAGAACAAAACACGAGGACATCAGTTACATTGTTAACCGATAAGTTCTGATCTAGAAGCTGTTTTCCTGCTCTCTGCTCAGTGGGGGACCTGCAGATGGGTGCCAGGTCGTTGTGCTCTTGACTGGGGCGCCCTCTGCTGCTCGGAAGGAGCACCAGACCCTCCGTTTAGAATGCAGAAGAACCGAGTCAGTTTGTGTGTGGTGTGTGTGTGTGTGCCGGTGTGTACCTGTGTGTGTGTGTGTGTGTGCGTAAGACCCACCAAAGTGTGTGTGGCTGTGCATATGCGTGTTAGACTCACCTCAGTGAATGTGTGTGCGTGTGTGTAAGGTCCATCTTAGTGTGTGTGTGAGACTCGCCTCAGTGAGTGAGTGTGTGTGTGTGTTTAAGACTCGCCTCAGTGAGTGAGTGAGTGAGTGAGTGTGTGTGTGTGTGTGTGTGTGTATAAGACTCACCTCAGTGTGAGTGTGTGTGTCTTAAAGCACCGCCCGTCTCTCATAGTCTGGGCAGAAGGTGGAGGGTCAGTGCTGCTGAGAACAGCAGACTAGCAGAGGCTGAGGAGGTCTTGGGAGCCTGTGAAAACAACAACAGTTAGAGCTGTGCACTTGGGGTCCTTGATTCTTTGTTGGACTACATGTGGCAAGGTGTCATGGTGTTGCTCATCAGTATGGCTTCCTCCCTCACTTGCCCACTGCTGGGATCAAACCAGATATTGATATCATCAACAAAGACAACAGCCACAACCAAACACATCCTACCATGTTTTTCACTTCCGTTTGTGGGATTGCACCAGTGACTCCATATGAATGCAGCCTGCACTCAAATGATTGACCCACCACACACACGCACACGCACGCACACATTCACACACACCAGCTAAAGATATAGTGATGCTTTGTTAATGAACCTCTGTGCTATATATACACATGGACATCTGTTGCTCCAGTGCATCATGGTCACTTCAAGACTCAGCCTGAACAACACAGCTCTATATGCAGAGGAGGCATGTGTAAGTGTGCACCCATGCCCGAAGACAGGGGGGGCTTTGGGTCGTTCGAACAACCCCCCTCCCTTCTCCTCACTGTCAAAAGTCCAGATATATATATTTGACCTAAATAAGGGGAAAAACTGCAAAAAGGTCCACTCCTTTTGTAAACTCCCCCTTCACTAGGCTGGCTTCGGACCTGGTGCGTGTATATGTATGTTAGTGTACATGTGAGTGTGTGTGTGTGTGTGTGTGTGTTTGTATGTGCGCATGTATATACTGTATATGTGTTTGTTATATAACCTACCCTAGACCCGGCCACAGTTGTTATGGTTGTGACCTCGAACTCTTCATCCACCACTTCCGGTTCCTGGTCCTCCTCTTCCTCGCTGTCACTCAGGAACTTGTCCAGTTCCTCGTTGCTGCTGTTGCCTGCGGGAGGTAGGGTCAGAGGTAACGGTTCAGCTCAGGACATAGAGGTCAAGGTTAGGGTCAGGAGTTATGTTGTGCTCGATGGTCATAGTTACAGTTAGGAATAAACTCTATAAACAGTGTAGCAAATAATGTCTTATCATGTACAGTATGTCCTATTGAATATTATGATTCAAGGGTTAAAAGTTAAGGACAGGGTTACACTCTATAGCAGGGGTCCCTAAATGTTTTTCTGCGAGGGCCAGATAATTTTTCCTATCTTTAATGTGGGGCTGGGTCGGTCTGTAACATTTACATTTAGTCATTTAGCAGACGCTCTTATCCAGAGCGACTTACAGTAAGTACAGGGTCATTCCCCCTGAGGCAAGTAGGGTGAAGTACCTTGCTCAAGGACACAACGTAATTTTTCACGGCCTGAATCGAACCGGCAACCTTCTGATTAATAGCCCATATCCCTAACCGCTCAGCCATCTGACTCCACAGAAAATTACATGGGCTGGAGTGACTACCAGTATTATTGTGAGATTTATTATGATTTCAAATGTATTTATTTTTCTAGATCAGTTTATTATTGAACGATTGAACGTAATATTGAATGTACCATTCTGTTGGTGGCTGAATCTAACAAATAATTTGTTTACGTTGATAATTATAGTTAATACCTAAGGGAAATTTTTGTTTGAAAGCCTTCATTATCAAATACAGATATGATATGAATAACACATATAGGCCTATTTAAAAAATAAAATGTCAAAATATGTCTCTGACATTGTTCAGAGGGCCGGTCCAAATGTGTGGGCGGGCCATGTTCGGCCCGTGGACCGTAGTTTGGGGACCCCTGGTCTATAGTATAGGGTATGGATAGCTGATATATAGAGGTTTTGGACCTACTGTAGAAGCTGTAGTCGAAGGTGGCGTTGTAATCTCCATAGTCCTGCGTGGTCATGTCATAGTCCTGGTCCTCCTCACCTGCACACACACACACACACATCCCCATTACACATAGTCCACACACACACACAGACTGGGTCAGTGGGTCACAGTGGGTCCTCAACCTCCAGTAAGACTGTGTTGTGTGTGTGTGGTGTGGGTGAGAGTGTGTGTATGTGTGTATGCATGTGTGTGTGTGTGTTAGTGTGTGTGTGTGTGTGTGTGTGTGTTAGTGTGTGTGGGATGTGGTCTGGTGCTACCACATGGGAGTGCTACCAGATAGACTGAAAGAAGTGAAGAGAGCAGTTTTGTATCTGTGAGTCACTCTGAACAGGAAATTGAAGCAATATGTCTTCATGAAGCAGTCCTCCCACTGTTATATCAGCCCCGAATGACAGCCAATCAGCACTGCCCTCGCCCAGGTCATCTGATCACTGGAACGGACCAATATGTAGGAGTTTGCGACTCGTGATTCCTATCGGGTCAGAGATGAGACTGATGTATCAGTCTCCCTCTCTCCCTCTCTCCCTCTTTCCCTCTCTCCCTCCCTCCCTCCCTCTCTCTCTCTCTCTCTCTCTCTCTCTCTCTCTCTCTCTCTCTCTCTCTCTCTCTCTGTCCATTAGTCAGCAGCTGTTTGTCCGTCCGTGGAGGTCAGAGGTCACAGCACTGGGCAGGAAGTGAAAGGTCTCGTCCTCAGACAGCACCAATCAGAAGCCCTCAGCTGAGACAGACAGCTCTAGTTTCATCAAAACAAGCTTAACCAGATCAGTCTGGATTTGACAGACAAACATAGAGACAACAATAGTCTAGTCAGGTCAAGTCAATTTATTTAAAAGCCACGTTTAAAAACAACCAATTCTGAACAGTGCTGTACAAAGTTGTGCACCAAATAAAAATAAGACGTGTGTGACATGTGTCAGTCAGTCAGTCTGCAGTCAGCCAGCCACCCAGACAGTCTGTCAGTCTGCAGTCAGCCAGCCACCCAGAAAGTCAGTCTGTCAATGGGTTATGGTGGAGATGGCGGCAGGTGCTAAACTACAGGGTGAGACTAAACACATAGTTTTTCCACTCAACATGAAATAACCCACAGAGTGAAAACAGGGAAATGATTACAGTCAGTAGGGGTCTACACACACACACACATACATTTACACGCTCTCACTCACTCTCACACACACACACACACACACTCAGGCTGTTGCGAACCATTTAATGCCATGTAGACAGGGCATGATTTGCTTCTTCTATAAAAAAAAAACGGAATTTGGCAACCAGCCAGTCAGCAAGCTCAGTAATAAGGCAGTAAGTCAGTCAGCATATCCAGTAATCATCCAGAAAATCCAGTAACCAGCCAGTCAGACAGCAAACTCAGTAATCAGCCTGCAAGTCCAGTAATCACGCGCTCTACCACTGAGTTATACCCACCCCTTGTATCTCCATCGTAATGTTGTTTAGGTTTTTACCAATAGCCCAAAGGGTTCTGTGACGTAAACCAGACAGTATTTAGAAAGGGGCCCAGCACTGTATAGATGACATGGTGAGGGAACCTCCACAAACTGACTCATGGTTGTGGTTAGGGTTCAGGGCTGCACTCTGAGGTGAACATGTTCACACATACTTTTGCTGGAGAGCAGCTTTCATCACCCCCCCCCCCCTCCCCGCAGGTTACTTTAATAAAGTCACACAAGCTTGTCAAAACACCATCACAAATGTTCCTCTCCCTCCTTCTCTACCTCTCTTCTTCCTTTCTTCTCTGCTCTTCTCTCCTCCCCCACTCTCTCACTAGTGTTTGGGCCTATGCTTGTTCTGCTCCTCTGTGTTTCATTAGAACATGATTGCTTACTGGCTTGTCGGCTTGAGAAATCTACTTCTGGGTGACCGCCAACTCTATAGAACCTTACCCTGTGGGAGCCTGAACACTGGCGACTCCACATTCCTGTCAGGACATTCCCAACGGAACATTCTACATGGAAACTTCCAGTATGAATATTCTCAGCTTAACATTCGAACCTGAACATCCCAGCTGTAACATTCGACTGGAACGTTGGGATCGGAATATCTGCCTTCCAATTCCCCACCAGGCCGAAGGACAACGCTTGTGTGGCTGACAAGAAAGAAGTCAAGCGACACACGGTAGGGAGAGACCAGCATTAATGCAGCTTGTGTGCAGGATGTGTCTGGACAAGTTCATCCCTCTCTTATCAATCTCCTCTCTGCCTGTAGAGGTTTCCAGTGTGTTGTTCCAGTGTGTCAGTCAGCCCGTGTCTCAGCCCTGGTCCCACTAAGGAGAGCTGACTGGCAGCCACGTGAAGCCAGCATGGGTCCTGACCTCAACTACAGCCCCACGGTGGCACACTTACTGCAGCCGGACTACAACACAGAAACAAACGGGGATTAGTTGGAGTTGTGTCTTAACATCCTCCAAGTCCTCCTTATGTCTCCTGGTCTCTCTTCCTCGGTGGTCTTTCCTCCACCTGGTCTCTCCGCCTAGTCTCTCTACCTCTGTGGTCTTTCCTGGTCTCTCTTCCTCCTGGTCTCTCTTCCTAGTCTCTCTTCGTCTGTGGTCTCTCCTGGTCTCTCCTCCTGGTTTCTCCTCGGGTCTCTCATGTTACCATGTTCTTCAGAGCAGCACATGGTTTTCATTCAGGGGCTGAGGGGCCTGCATGGTTAACAAGCTGGAGGACTGACAGACACAAGAGAGCCTGGGAATGGAGGTGCTACCCACTCTCTCTCTCTCTCTCTCTCTCTCTCTCTCTCCCTCTCTTTCTCTCTCACTCTCTCTCTCCCTCTCTTTCTCTCTCTCTCTCTCTCTCCCCCACTCTCTCTTTCTCTCCCTCTCTTTCTCTCTCTCTCTCTCTCTCACTCTCTCCCTCTCTTTCTTTCCTCTCTCTCTCTCTCTCTCTCTCTCTCTCTCTCTCTCTCTCTCTCTCTCTCTCTCTCTCTCTCTCTCTCTCTCTCTCTCTCTCTCCCCCACTCTCTCTCTCTCTCTATCTCTCTCCCTCTCTCTCACAGTCTCTTGCTATCCCTTGCTCTACCTCTCTCCCTCTCCCTCACAGTCTCTTTCTCTTGCTCTCTCTCTCTTCCTTGCTCTCCCTCTCCCTCATCTCTCTCCCCTATGCTTCTCTCCTCCTTCCGTCTAATGTTTGCCTTCTCCCTTTCCATCCCACACCTTTGTTCAGTTTTTGCAGTCCTTATCTCCCCCACTCTTCCTTTTACTCATGCTGTGTTTCTCTCAGGAATCCTGTTCACCGGGGGTGGCAAGAGAGGAAGGATAGAGAGGGTGAGTGGAGAGGGGGGAGGTTAGAGAGGGAGGGAGGGAAGGAGGAGGGGGTTAGAGAAGTAAAGAAGTGAGGAGGGGGAAAGGAGAGATGAGAAGATGGGAATGTTAGAGAAAAGAGGAGAGGACAAGGATATCCTGACAGAGCATGCTCCTCTAACAAACATGTCAACATGAAACAGCTGGCCAGCGACTGACCGCAACCAGCCGGTTCCACCTCCCGGCTTCTCCTGGGAGCTAGAGAGGAACCACGGATCGCCAATGGTTCCCTCGAGGTTCCCTGCACCATGCAGTACCTGCTGAACCTGGAAAACCTAGAACCAAGTTCTGAACTGTACAGTTTTGTGTGTGTGTGTGTGTGTGTGTGAGAGTGTGTGCGTGTGCATGTATGTGTGCTTGTTCAGACATACAGCCTCTGTCTGGAAAACAAACTTTCTGCTCTCTAGATCAACTGGTCTGACAGATGATGTCCATCTTATGGGCATTAGATCAGTGCAAACCAAAACTCAACAACAGAAAACACACACCTGCTCTGTGCTCCAACACACACACACCACGCACAGACACACACATTTATACACAAAAATAAAGTCCAGTGTTAGCCAACACCAACAGGCTCAGTGTCTCTAGCTTCAAATTGTTTCAATTTCCCTCCTTGTCCTTCTCTCCTTGACACACACACACACAGACACACACCTAGGGTACTCACCGTAGCAGAGAGGCAGCAGGAGCAGAGCGTTGGCCAGGCAGAGGAGCAGGCTGAGCCTGGCCATAGTACTCCTAGTGTGTGTGTGTGTGTGTGTGTGTGGGTGAGGAGAGAGGGAAGTGCTCAGACCGCAAACTGAGCCCTGAATGAATGTGCCGAGCGTTCGTGGGTGCGTGTGTGTGTGTGTGAGGACAGGGAGCGAGGGGAGAGAGGAGGGGAAAGAAGGGATTGTGTTCCCGGGAGAGGAGGTCCTTCACTGTCCCCCTCCCTCCTCCTCCTCCCCTCCTCCTCCTCCTCCTCCTCTCCATGCGTGTGTGTCCCCGGCCAAAGGGGTTTGAGTGCCAAACATGCCCAAACACTCCCCACGCTCCCACAGAATCCGTAGTGAACGGTTTGACGTGCGATAAGCCGATTGGAGCCCAGGTCCTAATGAGGGGAGGCTCTGTGCGTCTGTGAGAGGGGGTGGGGGATTAGTGTACATTAAGCTGATTTTGAGTCATTTATGACTTTTCACCAACAGTGACTGAGGCTGGGACTGGGATTGGGATTGGGGTCATTCTGTAAAACTGACCTCATTCTGGAGTGCCGATCACGAGAGGAGAGGAAAGGAGGAGAGGAGTGGAGTGGGGAGAAGAGGAGATGTAGAAAGGGTGCTGGTCAGTGACTTGACAGATCACTAGTTCACCAGAGGATTATAGTAAATCGACTCCCACTCCACACTCACTACCGTGAGAACCTACACTGGAGACGAGGTCCAAGATATTGTGACATGCGGCTGACAAAATAGTTATGTAGTCATAGGATGGCAGAGTAACAATGGCCTGCCAACACACACTCACACACACACACCAACCCACCCATACAAGCCACAACAATGCATATCCTTCATCCATATTTGGTCTTCAGTGCCGTGTGCTCATCCCAGTGTGAAAGCTGCTACTCTGTCTCCCTCTCCCCCCTCCCCCCCCCCCCCCCCCCCCTCTCTCTCTCCCTCTCTCTCTCTTCTTCTCTCTCTCTCTCTCTCTCTCTCTCTCTCTCTCTCTCTCTCTCTCTCCTCCTCTCTCCTCTCTCTCTCTCTCTCTCTCTGTCTCTGTCTCTCTCCCTCTCTCTCTCTCTCTCCCTCTCTCTCCCTCTCCCCCTCTCTCTCTCTCTCTCTCTCTCTCTCTCTCTCTCCCTCTCCCCCCCCCCCCCCCCCTCTCTCTCTCTCTCTCTCTCTCTATTGTGAGGAGCCAGAGGAGGAAGTGATGTCTTTGCCAGATGCCAGATGTTCAGCAGTTTTTACATGAGAGAGGAGGGGGTGCAGGACGTTCCCCATCTTCTCTCAGTAGGGGAGAGGGGCTGGGGAGGGGGGGTTAAATTACGCCCTGTGAGGAAGGGGAGTGGGGCAACGGAAGGAACGTGGGGGGGGTGCATAAGTTATGCCCCCTCCCCGTTCTCACAACCTTTGTAAGGTTTTCAGGGTTGGGTGGGGGGGAGGGGGGGGGTGGACTTTCCTGAAGTTGCAAATAGAAAGGTCTTATCTGGGGATGATTGTTGTAAATGACAGGCTGTCTCTACTACTGAGCTGTGTGCGTGTGTGTGTGTGTGTGTGTGTGTGAAGGAGAGTGATTGTGTGTGCGTGCGAGAGAGAGAGAGAGAGAGAGAGAGAGAGAGAGAGAGCTTGTGTGTATGTGTCAAAGTGTTTGTGTGATTATGTGTGTGTGTGTGTGTGTGTGTGTGTGATTATGTGTGATTCTCTGTGTGGGTGGGTGTGTGTGTGTGTGTGTGTGGGTGTGGGTGTGGGTGTGTGTGTGATTCTGTGTGTGGGTGTGTGCCATTGTAAGAATGTGTGTGTGTGAGCTCAGCTGTGAGATTATGGAGACTTGGCCTGTTCTCTGTAACCAACCCTTGATAGCAGTACCCTGGGAGAAACTTGTAGAATGAGGGATATCCTCTACATCTCTTCACCTCACCATCTGTCCATGCCTCAACTGCACCATCTCCTTCCATCTCTCCACCTCAATCTCTTCACTTCTCCATCGATCCATATTTCCCATCTCCCTTCACCTCATCTCCCTATACCTCTCCTTCTATCCATCTCTCACCTCCCTCCATCTCTCCATCTTTCCATGTCCCTTCACTTCTCCTCGTCTTAACATCCCTTCATTTCTCCATCGCTCTCTCTCCCTCTCTACATCTCACCATCTATCCATTTCTCAACCCCCCTCCGAACTCAATCCCTCCACCTCTCTGTCTCCCTCTTTCAGTCTCCCCCCATCTCTCAATCTCTCCATCTCTCAGTCTCCATCTCTCAGTCTCCGTCTCTCAGTCTCCGTCTCTCAGTCTCCGTCTCTCAGTCTCCGTCTCTCAGTCTCCGTCTCTCAGTCTCCGTCTCTCAGTCTCCGTCTCTCAGTCTCCGTCTCTCAGTCTCCGTCTCTCAGTCTCCGTCTCTCAGTCTCCGTCTCTCAGTCTCCGTCTCTCCGAGACAGCAGCCTGCTCCCAGGAACCAGGCAGTCCCTGACCCAGGCAGGAGGAGGGAGGAGTGTGAACCCAAAGGGCATGTTCCAGAACCCCTCCACTGACACAGGGTGACAGATAGGGGCCACGGTGGCCAGGGGGGAGGGGGGGGGGTGTCGTGTCAAGGGGAGGGGAGGCCAATAGAAGGAGGGGGTGAGAGTAGAAGAGAGGAGAGAGGGAGGGCCGGGGAGGAGGGTGGTTGGGGCAGAGGGGCGAAAAGGGGGAGGGGAGAGGAGAGGCGAGGCGAGGGGGGAGAGGAAAGAAGACAGGGGAGGTTGGCAAGGGAGTCCAAGTCTGGCATCCCTCGGCCTGTCTGGCTGGCAGTCTGAATGTGTGAGAGAATCATTGTTGATTAGAGCGGATGAGCTGCTTGAATGAGACTGGGGTGGATGAGGAAAGGAGGGGAGAGATGTGGGGGGGAGATTCAGACTGGAGCTGGCTTTGCTCTCTCTTCTACCCCCTGGCTGAGGCTTGGCCAGGTGGAGTATTCAAGAGGGGGGGAAGAGATAGCCTGGCTATCTTCTCAGAAGCGAAAAAGAGAGAATGGAGTCTCTCCCTGCTCACTGTCTCTCTTCTCTACTTCCCTTTTCTCTGGTCTCCTCCTCCCTCTCTCTTCTGTCTTCCTTTGTCTTCTATCTCTCTCTATCCTTTTGAGGGCATCGAGAAGGAAAAGGTTATGAGGTTATGATTGACTTTGAGGAATCCCTCCTCCCTTAAGGTCTAACCGCGATTAACCCTCTAGCTACCAACTCATTATTCTTCTCTCTCCCACAGAACTGTCTGTGTGAGTGACACATACTACGCGGGTCACACACACACACAGTTGAGCTGGGAATCTCGTTCAGTTCGTGGGAGCCTTCAGAAGATGAGCAGGTCTCAGGGCTCCAGGGGGCCCCAGGGGGAGTGTGTGTGTGTTTGTGTGTGTGTGTGTTCACATGGTGTGTTTGTGTGCAGTGGGATGGAACTCTGATGGATCTATTCTGTCATTCCAGGGTCCACCAGAGCCCAGAGAAGAGGGGGTTGTGTGGGTGAGGGTGTGTGTGTGTGTCGGTGTGGGTGTGTGTGTGTGTGGGAGAGAGGCACATGTTTAAATGTTCACCAGCGGGGGGTGACGATGCAAGTGAATGCTAAATGTGCTAAATGTGAGTGTGTATGTGTATTTGTGTGTGTGTGTGCGCGAGAGTGAATGTTTAATGTTTGCATTTGGAGGACATTAGCATGGGATCTGGGCAGGATTCCAGGATCTGTTCTCCATCCCAGTCTCCTCTGGAGCAGCCTGCCCTCCCTCTCCTGGTCTCCTCTCTCATGCTCTCCCTCTCCTGGTCTCCTCTCTCTCATGCTCTCCCTCTCCTGGTCTCCCCTCTCTCATGCTCTCCCTCTCCTGGTCTCCCCTCTCTCATGCTCTCCCTCTCCTGGTCTCCTCTCTCTCATGCTCTCCCTCTCCTGGTCTCCCCTCTCTCATGCTCTCCCTCTCCTGGTCTCCTCTCTCTCATGCTCTCCCTCTCCTGGTCTCCTCTCTCTCTCATGCTCTCCCTCTCCTGGTCTCCTCTCTCTCATGCTCTCCCTCTCCTGGTCTCCTCTCTCTCTCATGCTCTCCCTCTCCTGGTCTCCTCTCTCTCATGCTCTCCCTCTCCTGGTCTCCTCTCTCTCTCATGCTCTCCCTCTCCTGGTCTCCTCTCTCTCATGCTCTCCCTCTCCTGGTCTCCTCTCTCTCATGCTCTCCCTCTCCTGGTCTCCTCTCTCTCTCATGCTCTCCCTCTCCTGGTCTCCTCTCTCTCTCATGCTCTCCCTCTCCTGGTCTCCTCTCTCTCATGCTCTCCCTCTCCTGGTCTCCTCTCTCTCTCATGCTCTCCCTCTCCTGGTCTCCTCTCTCTCTCATGCTCTCCCTCTCCTGGTCTCCTCTCTCTCTCATGCTCTCCCCTGGCCTGTCCTTTCCTATCTCCTGGACTTTCCTATACTCTCCTGTTTACTCCTCCTCTCCTGGTCTCTGTAGTATCAATATTGTTCTATAATTATTTAAAACCGTGCCTCTTATTGTTCTACATGGGATCATACCTCCTCCAGGAAAACCAAGACAATGATTGAACAGTTGTCCTTTTCAGAGAGGGTTGAAGCACGAGTCCTTGTTCCCTTGTGGGTGTGTTTGAAACGACCTCCCAGGCACTCCTGCACACCCCACTAACATTTCCCGGGTGGGATAGTGGGGTTCATTGGTTCATTCTCACAAATACCTGGTCACTCATAACAGCTGGACTTATTGCAAATAACCCAGATGACCGTTCTAACCCAACCTTAATGCGGCCCGGGAGAATGGCATGCTGGGACTTGTAGTTCATTGTGAAGTGTTTCCTGGTGGGCTAGTCAACGACGGTTTAATGTTTCTCATGGGGGCTCTCCGTCCTTCTCAGCTCTGAAGCTCTATAGATAGACCTGCACACTGGCAAACACACACGCACACTTCAGCGCCGTTGGGACATAGGTCACGAGCCAACACGACAGTTCCCACATCAGTAACCCTGACAGGAACATAAAGCCTTCACCAGGCTCCTTGAAGAGTACAGTAGCGCAAAGTAGGAGACAGTAGAGCAGGGGTGCACAATTGGCGGACCGAGTGAAGGTCCTTTCTGGACCTCGATACGTTTCGCATAAATAACTGTTGCATCAAATACTGATGAAGCCAACGTTATTTTCAATGAACACGTACTGCGCTGACTCAGCAGCACAGCTGGGAAGGTCCCAGACAGCGCCCCCTACTACCATGTGTTGTCCAATCACGTGCACTATTTCAAATCACTTCGCGAAACTAAGAAGACAATCAAAGCAAAACTTTACAACGCATGTTAGGAGAGAGAGACGGCGAGACAAGCAAAAGCAGAAACGAGAAAAGTTGTAGAACGGCGTGTGCAAAAGTCCCGAAAGTCAACACAGAGAATGTAGCTTTCAAAAAGGAGTGGCTAGGCAAAGTATGCCTTTATCCATCCCGCAGCAAGTGTCAGTAGTTTGTTGATTAGGGCCTACTCAGACAAGAGTGACACCCCCAAAATACATTTTAATGGTTTGGACCTTTGGGGGGAGAAAATGGTGGTCAATCTCTTTGAATTTTGATGTGCATTCCTGCAGTAGAGTATGATGGACGAAAGTAAAGTAGTGAATGAAAGACAAAATGTCAAGTTTAGTATGACAGAGCAACATAGAGCATTATAGGGTAGAGTCGAGTTGACTATGACAGAGTAGATGACAACATCATGGAGTATGATCGAGAAAGGTAGAGCAGAAAATAATAGCCGGGTAAATGAGGATAGAGTAGAACATGATCGTCAAGAGAAGAGGAAAGGAGATGAGGAGACTCAGAGGGGAGGATGGGAGTGCAGATATCCATTCATCAGGGTCCTAGAGAGATGCACTGAAGATTCCCACATAAAACCACATGAAAGGAGACCATGTATGTGACTCTGCATGGACCACAAAAAAAAGCTCATATCCTCTCTGGATCTGACCCCACATACATAACATTCTTGATCCACCACAACGTATCCTCAAGAGAATCCCAGGATGTACCCATAGGACACAAGTACACTAGTATGTACCCATAGGACACAAGTACACTAGTATGTACCCAGCAGGACACAAGTACACTAGTATGTACCCAGCAGGACACAAGTACACTAGTATGTACCCAGCAGGACACAAGTACACTAGTATGTACCCATAGGACACAAGTACACTAGTATGTACCCATAGGACACAAGTACACTAGTATGTACCCAGCAGGACACAAGTACACTAGTATGTACCCAGCAGGACACAAGGACACTAGTGTGTACCCATAGGACACAAGTACACTAGTATGTACCCATAGGACACAAGTACACTAGTATGTACCCATAGGACACAAGTACACTAGTATGTACCCATAGGACACAAGTACACTAGTATGTAACCAGCAGGACACAAGGACACTAGTGTGTACCCAGCAGGACACTAGGATGTTCCAACTGGATACATTTGACATTAGCAGACACTGCATTTAAAGATCAGGTGCATGATTCTGACTGTATTTAGGGGAGATTCAAGCAATGGTCTGTATTTACCAGGCCTAGTGCAAAGTAACCACATGAGATGAGGGATGCATCCCATAAGATGTATACTCTACGGTACTATCCTGTGTAACCGATCCCCTGTGGAGGCCATCGATGTCAGGTATGCACTCCTAGTGTCCCCGGTCATCGTTCCTTTATTCCCGTGGTAACCACAGCTGGGACTATGGGATGTGAACAGCAGTGTTGGGCCAGCTCCCTGCAGAATCAGCCTGGCAGATGGGAAGAGCACAGGAATGCAACCACATACGCAAGTCTGCATAGCCATTCTTGTGGCTTAAAAAAGCCTAATTTAGTGCCATAAAAAAAATCCTGTTTTCCCTAACCTTTGGGAACGCTAACTTTAACCCAAAAGCCTACCCTGAAGCTGAAACCTTACCTTAAAACTATCCATAACTCCAGCCCTTAATGTCATTCGAAACCCAATACAAATTCGAACCCTCATCTCCTTTCCTGTGAACATAGAAACCTAATCTTTGAAACACACACACAGTTTGACAGACAGCCCCCTCTGCAGACAATATGTGGGTGATGACATCACCCCCTCTTCCTCTCTGGTCTATACTACAGCTAGCGTTCACCACACACATACTGGCATGGTTCGTTCCAAAACATGACGACCTCTCTCTCTCCCACTCTCTCTTTCCAGAGTTGTTGTACCCCTCATTGCCTTGGCGATAACATGTCGTTTTTTAGTGTTACTCACCACCCCCAGGTGTGCAGTTAATTACAGTGCCGTCTATATGGAGGAAATGTTTATTACAGGCACTATGGCAACACTCTCAGGACTGACTGTCTCTGAAGTGTACAAACAAGGTGATATGAACTTCCACACTCTGCTAATGTCTCACCTGGGATGGATTTATGCTAGAGAACATCTGGAAGATGTACACCTTTTGTGTTCGTTAGAATACCTCACTCTAACTCCTAACTCTACCCCTCTTATATAGTACCTCACTATAGTACATAACCTGAACACTTAAAATCCAGTCTCCACGGGACACTTTTCAGAGCCAGAGAAATTCTGCCTCCATTTTCCATGGGATCAGCTGGAAACCTTCCACATATCATTGTGGGATATGTGGCGATGCCAAACTGGTGAGGAAAGTGAATAGAACACAAAGCCCTATCCTAATTCAACTTGTGTCCTGTGGTGGAATTTCAATGATTGAATGTCTGAGGTCAGAAGAATTTGTCTATCTGTTTATTCTTGAAATCAAGGAGGAGCAGTTCTAAAACAGTACCATAAATGATGTCTGGAGTAGAAGGGCTCTCTAAAAGTGTCATGATCTGAGCACTATTATACAGTAATTCCAGACAGTTACATCATTAGTTCAATAGTTCATGTCTATCAAAAGAGGAACTCTTCAATAAACAGAAAGAAAAAGGGAAATAGGTTGCAGAAATGAATACAGATGCTCAATATTAAAAACGTAGCTTGAAACAAGAGAGAAGAACTTGTCAGCAAAATTCCTTAGAGTATGGTCAAAACAACCAGGGTTAAACAGTCAAATTTGTTAGAAGTTTGTCACCAAACGGAAACTTAAGCAATACTGTCTTGGGTTATCAAAAGGTTATGCTAGCTTTACAGAAGTTAAAACCTCAGCAATAATTGTTCTAGGCCAAAGAATATTATAGACATCCTAAAAAATAGTAATCTTCTATTACAGTCCATGTGTATCCATTACTTGGACAAAACAACAAACAGTTCATAGTGACAATTGACATTACATTTAGCAGACGCTTTTATCCAGAGTGACTTGCAGTAAGTACAGGGACATTCCCCCCCGAGGCAAGTAGGGTGAAATGCCCTGCCCAACGACACAACGTCATTTTGCATGGCGGGGAATCGATCCGGCAACCTTCTGATTAATAACCCGACTCCCTCAACGCTCAGCCATCTGACTCACTCCTTTATGCAAAGCGACTTCCGAGAGAGAGTTTTACAAAAATGCATAGGTCACTGATCATAACGAGATAGCCCCAAACATTGCGGGTAGCCAAACATGAAGCATACATTGTGAAACCAAATAAGTCCCAAAGGGAAGAACAATAAGAGCAAGTAGTTAGAAAAGTTGCAATTAAACAGCAAAAACCTCAAAAGTGCAAGAGTGTACCTGTGGAAAAAGCAAGCAACAATAATATATCTACAGCGAGTACAATAATTTTAAGACAGTTACAACAAACCAACAAGAGCAACAAGTGTTAGGAAACTAACATCATATCCAGCCAAACATTCCCGTTTGTGCCGTTGTAATCCCGGAACAAGTGCGTCTTGAGCCTTTTCTTGAAGGTGGGGAGACAGTCAGTGTCCCTGATGGAGGTGGAGAGTTGATTCCACCATTGGGGGTCCAGACAGGAGAAGAGATTGTGTTGGGGCCGGGCGCTCTTGAGCGGTGGGACCACCAGACGGTTATCAGAAGAAGACCGTAGGTGGCGGGTAGGGGTGTAAGGCTGGAGGAGAGACTTGATGTAGTCGGCTGCAGTCCCGTTCACGGCTCGGAAGGTCAGTACCAGTCTTGAATCTGATACGGGCCGTGATGGGAAGCCAGTGGAGGGAGATGAGGAGCGGGGTAACATGGGAGCGTCTGGGTATATTAAAGACCAGACGGCCTGCCGCGTTCTGAATTTCTGTCTTTGCATTGTTCGAATTATAGGCCATGCCTTTCTTATCATAGAAGGACACTTAGATTTCGGTGCGCTGGCATTTGGCATTATTTCTTTTTTATATTTATTATTATTTTCCCACCCATTTTTGCACTATATAGACAATGTCGGTGTGATAATGTTCGTCTTGGTCGCAATTCGGTTGCTTGTATCTCTGTGACCTTTTAGTTTGACGGTTTTGCCATAAAATGTAAATTATGGCAAAAAAGTGAAGCTACCGGTAGCTAACTAGCTAGCCACAGTCAATAACCCGCATGTAATTACCTATAGTAGAACATCGGTTTATTAGCTCGTTAACTTCTGGGAGATAGCTAGCTAGTAGCTAAAGCCGAAGAAACACCACAGGCAAAGTCCAGGGTAATGTAATGTAGCTAGCTATGTTTCAAGGCTGTGATATCAACACATTGTTGTAATAACATGTAGATAGCTATGTTTCCAGGCTGTGATATCAACACACAGTTTTTTTTGTATGCCTTTCATACTGGTTAGCTCCTGCAATCCCACACAGACTAGTATACTTAGCTCAGCTGTACGGTCTGGGGGTCATGTCTGAATGTAGGAGCAAAATGAAGCACATACGGCTTTTCCATGTGAGGAAAATAGCTGCTAGGATGTGCTCTTCTGTAGTAGATAATCCAGTTCTTCAAAGCACAGGATGTACCAGCTGGTAGCCAGCTACAGTACTAGCTTCCAAGCAGTTAGCTAATACTTTTGTCAGCTTTGTTTTCAATGTATGTGTTCGTTAGAAGGAATGTTCCTACCCCTCCAAGAACAGTGTGCAGGCTTTGCCTTCTCCATGATATTGTGACAGCCAGGTATGAGTCCATGTTCATGGAAGTACACAGCAGAGACCTTCCTCACCTTAGACATGGCTTCCTCTTTGTGGGTCTTGTATTTGGACTCCACTTTCTTCAAGGCCTTCCTCCCAGGGATGATGTAGGTAGGATCTAGATGAACACAAGCCTTTCACAACTGTAACAGGCTGGGCATCCTAACATCACGTTGATTAACGAGTCATCCAGCATTTGTTTTCTGGACACTAATGAAGAGGATCATGTTCCAGATTCCAGAACAGATCCTGGATTCCAGGATTATGATGTTATGATGACAGTACAGATTAAACAAGTCTAGTACTGTTCGAAGGAACTCGAGCGCTGCCTGGATTAGTCACATTGGCTAACGGTGTAGCCCGATGCTCATGTTTGGCACAAAAGTGCCTCAACATTGAAGAGGTGTTATTGTGTTTTGTGCCAACTCTTCAGAGCACAGTATACACTGAACCTTAAAATAATGGCAGTTGTATAACCTCTGACAATATGCCAATCATTATGAATGAATGTAATACATTCCACTATAATATTTACCTTACTGGGGGATAACACATCAAAATGTTCCAATACTCTTTAACGCTTCCTTCCTCCAGTACCTCTTTAATGGTAAGAATTCCTCTGTGGCCAGGGAAGGTGACAACAAACACATTGAACAGTCTTTTTAAAGATGGGTAAACCACTTGTACAGAGCAGTAAGCTGATGCTGGACCAGTATTCTTTGCGTCACCAACTGTTTAACCAGGGCCGGTCCTTCCTAAAGGCGAGGAAATGCTCTGCACAGTCCGTGGGTGTAAGGGGTGGTGCAGGGAGGCCCCAGGTGCGAAGTACATTTACATTTAGTCATTTAGCAGATGCTCTTGTCCAGAGCGACTTACAGTGAGTACAGGGACATTTCCCCCGAGGCAAGTAGGGTGAAGTGCCTTGCCCAAGGACACAACATCATGTGGCACGGCGGGGAATCGATCCGGCAACCTTCTGATTACTAGCCCGACTCCCTCACCGCTCAGCCATCTGACTCCGAAGTAGACAGGAACAGGACTTTAGACCAAAGAAGAACACGGCAGGGGTACTCACATACAGCAAACAAGGACTTCAATACAAAACAAAACAAGGTACAGGTGAAAGCTAGGGGCAGGGGCAGGGAAATCAAGGACTACGCTTAACATGAAAGGGGCACTGTGGTGATGGGGGAAACAAAGCTTTCCGAAGCAACACGCTATTTGAAACAATTGTGTCAAAAAAGTCTCGCTTTTTGGAAGCCGTCATTACATCGTCTCCATAGGGACATCTGCTGGTCAGTACATGGTATGGCAACTCTATTGAGAGATTGAAGGCATCGAGTGATGTCAAGTCCTTTTTACAGCTTCCTGTGCATTGAAATGATTTCCAAAGGCTAAGGTTTTGAATTGTGGGTCCAGCACCATAGCCATGGCCAGGAACTGAACATTTTCCACACTGCACTTTAAGGCAGTTGAGTTGCGCATTGTGGCACACTTAGAAGCAACCTTATGCTGCACTGCAGCATTCTAAGGCGGGGTATTCCTTTGCAAGATGAAGCTCCTCGCTCCAGAGAGCCTTACGGTCGCGTGTTTGAAAGGTCCAAGCACTTCCAGGCACTCGGATACAGTCAGTATCTCCGTGGTGCTCAAGGCAGGAATATCCGTTATTCAACTGCCCAGGGCTACTCCCACCGCTAGGCGCGGCTCATGCATTTGGAAAGTGTTATTCCATCTATCCGTCTCCTCCTCCTGGATTAACTTCAGTTTGGGAATGCCCTGCTGGTCTTGTATGACTGGGAGCCTCTCTTCAGCATTGATGCTGGACTTAAAGAATGCCACAATCTTCCTGGCTTGGGTGTGGATGTTGTTTATTTATTTCAGGGGTGAGTTCCAGTGCCTTCTTCACCACCAGGTTGAGGGTGTGGGGCCACATGGAGCAATCCAAGTCGCTTCGCACATAATATCACGTTGGAAGCCTTGTCGGTAATGAGGCCAGGGACATATCTAGGTTCCCACGTTTGGGGGGGGGCTAAGCCCCTAGATAAAACGTATAATTTTTCCTGTGACCCAGCAAAACTAGGGGGGTCTGGGGAAGAAGAATACATTTTTGAAAATATTTCTTTAAAATAGTGTCCTCCACTGCTTTTTAGGAAGAGAAATTAACACATTTAGTTTAATTTTGTTGTTTTTTGTTTTGTTTTGGGGGGCTAATGAAACTTTTGGGGGGGCTCCAGCCCTGGCTAGATAGATACGCCCATGAATGAGGCAATGAACGTTGTCCTTTAGGCCCTATTCTCCATGTAGAACATTCTACGCCTCCTTTATGCGCTCGGCTGTGTGCATTTGCGGGAACTTGGCCCCACCCCCAAGAGCACGGTGGAGAGCTTAGGAATCATCACTGATGAAATGGCATGTGACGGCAAGGACAGCCTCCATGTTCATGGAAGTCTACATGTCTGATGTCAGACTCACTGACTGGACCTCAGACACCTCAGTCATAGCCTTTGCTTTAGTAACCTCATACTTGGGGGCCACCATGGTGTTCAGTGCCTGTCTGGTGGGCAGGATGTAACTGCCGACCCAGGCAGCAGCCAGGAGGCTGTGGGACTGGCGTCAGACGGCCAGGACTCCCCTGGAGGAGGAGGCCGCACGGACGGTGCTGGGCAGTGGCTGAGACACCGGCACAGGGGACAGGGAAGCTAGCAGACCCACCCCATCGTGGGAGTCCCCTCCCAATAGGGCTGGAGGAATTGTATTTTTCCTTTTGAAGGCTGTTTTTTTCTAAAATACGTAAATGACTATATCATACAATACGTAAAGATATGGAAAACACGATACCGAAGCAAATTCCTGCATTTCTGATTCATTCTTGTATAGACTTTTGTGGTCAAAGTGAAAAGGTGTTCTTTTTGTTCTGTGAAGAAAAACGGATTAGTGTGAAAAATCATTCAAACTTCAAACCTGATCTTCCCTCCTCAGAAGTTATTGGCAGAACACCCCCATGGTCATCCACACCTGTAGTAATGTGATCTGTGAAAGTCGCTCCATAATACTCAGGGCCCATTCCTCCTCCGGGGTTAGAGAGCTGACAGAGCCAGTGCCACAGCCTAGTTTGTCCTCTTCGTATTATGCTTAGTTATGACACCTGCTATATGCAAACATCATATGTGAACAACATGCACTTCTTTTTTTACGATAATAACATTTATAATAAATGTTACGTTTTCTGTACCGACGGTAAATAATTTGTGTACCGTGATTAATCTATTATTTTAGTATTGAAGTTGCGACAGAACAATTTTATCTAGTACACCATGAAAACGGACAGTGTCTTGTTAGAGCATAATCTTTACTTACCAGCAGATATATAAAGACACTGCTTCATGTGATAACACCACCCAGTTTAACTCCTGCATTATAGTTGTTTTTGAGGTCACAATGACCTAACCGTCACCAACCCTGACCTCATGACCCGAGCAATGCAAACACACGCGCATGTGTGCACAGACATAGAATTAAGTAACATGCTTGTGCATACACACATTGTCTCTCACACACACACACACACACTCACACACACACACACACTCACAGACTCACAGACATGTCTGTGACCTGCAGCAATAGGTCACCATGCTGCCCAAGGACAAAGGCACAGCAGGCTGCTACAACTGCCCCCTCCCCCATTAGGGTGGAGGCTGAGACTCACCATGGGGGGTGGGGGGCATACTGGGAGGGTCAAGGATGGGGGTGGGGGGTCGTTAATAGAACCACCAGAGCTCCTCCTGAAACTAAGATGTATCCTGGTTTGATCCTTTTATCTAGAATCATGTCTAGATACATGACTACTTAGTCAAGCTAAGTAGAATTCTAGATGTCATTTAAAATGCTTTGGGGTGGATGGATGGAGACAGATAGGATTGATTTATCTATATATGCATGTCGTGATTCGTGCCTGAGGAAGGCCGCCTTCAAACCACCAACTCATAGTAAACTGCACACCAAACCCATCAGACAGCTGGTTATAGACCCACAGCGCCCTCCTGTGGCCGCTGGACCTCACGGCACCCCCTCACAGTCACCATGATACAAGGCATTGCTGTGCGCCAGCCAGGAGAGCCTTGCACACTACGATTACACAGATCCAGTTTGAGCAGGTTCTGCCCTCGTCGTTGTACTTGGCCGCCACTTGGTGGCTGTTGGCAGAACTGCAGTCTGTTTATCTGACGGGGTGTGATTCTGCATGGACTCCATTGCGAACGTTCAAAACACTATGAGTCAGAATAGATATGACTCGGTAATAAAATGCTGGTGGCTCATTCAAAGAAGCAACTTGTGTTGTTCTAGATGTGCTCCACATACCTGAATTGTCAACTAGTGCATGGAACACAGACATGTAACAGAGAGAGTTGGAACCCAAGTCAACCGTGACTGAAGAAGGGTTTGAGAGACACTCCGAATTGGGGAAACGTAGAGAGGGGGAGGAGAGAGGGAGCAAAAGGGAAGAGGACGAAAGAGGGGGAGGAGGAGGAGAAATGGAGAGAGGGGGTGGAGTGGGGAACAAGAGAGAGGGAGAAAGAAAGAAAGAAAGCAAGAGAGACAGAGGAGGACACTTAATGTATGTGGAGTTGAACCTCACCATTAACTTGGCTCTGTCTAAACTTTAAATACCAAACCTTGATTTGTATATTACTTTCAAATGTTTACACTAGGCCAGTGTCCACTTCCTCTCGCCGCTCAAGCATTTCCTGTTTCCTTTCTGAGTCGTTACTGCCCCCTCCCCCCCATCCCCCCTAAATCACACACACAATAGCACACAAACAATTAAATGGCACAGCATGTTGTTCATACAGTCTCTTTAACAGTACTCTCTTTCTGTCAACTTTGACCTACAAAAAAGTATGCACACAGATTTCACTCAAATTGTTATTTTTGGACTTCTAAGACTTTAATTTGGTATTCTGCAGTCAAATTCATTACAAAAACTCTGTGCAAAATACGAAAGTCCACCAATGGAGAGCGACCACACAATAATCTGACATCATATTCACTAGGGAAAGAGCTGTTGTTTGAAAAGAGAGACCAATTTCTGCGACGGTCTCTATTGTATATAGAGAGAGGGAGAGAGATAGAGAAGGAGATCAGCTCATTGTTATGGGGGTATAGCAGTCTCCATTCTAGTTGCTTAATGACCAAATCTGCTTAGAGAGGCTGGAGAGAAGATCTCCTGTGCGCTGAGGTCGTCCCCCTGCTGGTCACCTTGGGGTACTGAGCCTGCTCTGTTTACACCCTGCGATCCAGGTTTTATATATGAGCTCACTGCTAGTTTGACACAGCGCTCGGTCACAGAGGCTACGCTGGGCGACAGCAGCACAGACACAGATTGAATCCACAATCTGTAGATCAATGAGTCTTCTGACATGGATGGCGTGAAAAGCAGAGGATTAGAAGTTCCTAAAGTAACTGTATGATCCTGGGGGGGGGGGGGGGGGGGGGGGGGGGGGGGGGGGGTTGTCTTATGGTAATTATAGGCATTGTAACTGTGTGGCCAAATATAACACGTTCCCTTCTGTCTAGGAGTGCTACTCTAAGGCACATGTAGGATATGATTTAAGATTGTGGGTGAGTGAGTGAGAGAGTGAGGGATAGAGGACTGACTGACAGAGTGAGCGACTGACTGAATTCCAGGGCACTGAGGCTAGAGGACTTTGCTCTGTGAGAGTGGAGCAGCTGAGCGGAGAGCTTGACGACACATTACTCTGCACAGATGGTCTCTCTGCTTCCCTCTCCCACAACCTCCCCCCTTCTCTCCCTTCTCGGTCTCTCTCCTCCCCTCTCTCTACCCCACATCGCTGCTTCTCTCTCTCTCTCCCCTTTCTGCCTCTTACTCCCTTTCTCCCTCTCTTCTCTTCCATTGCCGCCTCTTCTGCTCTCCTCTCCACTCTAAGCTTCAGTCAGCTCCCAGTGCCTGGTGGCTGATGGTCAGCCATTTTGTGAAGCCGTCTCAACCCTTGTAGCTTCTCCTTTTGCCCCATAACTCACATGGCAGACAACAGGAGCAAGGTTGGCAGAGGGGAAGGTCATGCAGTGGGCAATTGCTCAACTAGTGAAGATTCAATGTAAAAAAAAAAAAATGCTACATGTTCTATGTGAATGGGCTTTTGTGGCGTTCTTGACCTTAAACCTCAAGTTCCTGACCGTCCATTTAAAATGTGGAGGAATTAGAGGGTAGAGGGGGGCGAACGCGACCGTAGCTTCTGGAATAAAGGCGCCAATCGGAACAAAGCGGAGGAGGAGGTGTTGTTTAAAGACGGATACTGACGTTTGCACCGACCCATCTAATTCTACTGCGCGCACAATAAAGGCCAATGGCGACCGTCGTGAGAGACGGATTATGTTGATAAGGATGATCAGTTTGATTGACAACCGCGTAGTCCCATCGAGATCAGAGATGGGGGCACTGGCCAATAGGGAGCCGCGGGAGGCGGGCTGGGACAGAGGGGGCTGGGTGCGAAGTATCATGGAGGATCAGTTGGAAACTGTGGTTATCCAAGAAAGCCGAGCTGCGGGTCCAGACTCCGGAGTTTCTTAACATTTGATTGATATTTTTTTAACGTTCGCCCGGTGTTTTTTTTAATCTATTAAATTATGGAGATGAAAAAGAGGATCAGTTTAGAGCTGAGGAACAGGACACCAGCACAGGTGAGACTTTTAACGACAATATCATTTATCTTTTAATAACCGAGCAGTGATGGAAGCCGGGGAGCTGAAGATAGGCTTGCGCTGTGGTCCAGGAAGAGCCGCGCGTGGACACTAGAAAGGATGCGAGTCCTATTACGTGTCCAAGTTAGTTTTTTGATTGATTCCGAATGCTCCTGGTCGCAACAATTATGGAATGTTATAGTATAGTATTTAAACAATTACAAACAATCCTAAAAAGACGTAAGCGTTAGGGTCATTTTGTGGGAGCACAAGCATCTTATCGATATCACCCTCCTTGTCGTGCGCCGAGGATCTCCATGGACAACGAAGGCGGCTACAGGGACACCATTTGATTTAAATCCTTTATTGATTTCGGAGCCCTGTTTAATCACCCAAAGTCAATAACGTCGAAAGAAGCTCAGAGAACCGCGTTGTTAACTTAAAGCACGTCTCGCTGTTAAGTATTAACGGTGTAGACCCTGAAGGTGTAACTTTTAGGCTATTACCCACGGAGGCGTGGATCCGTTGTTTTGAAAGTTGTTTGCTCTAATTATCATTTTGATGCAACGGCCAATTTTTTTTTTACCGAAATCATAACACAGGCGTGTCGTGCGTAATGGGGCGATTCAAACGAGCTTACCGGGATGACCAAATGGCACAACGTTCGTTTTCCCGAGCGGACATTTTACATCGGGTTTAACTCCGACCTCTTTTTCTCTACACAAGCCAAAGCTCTCCGCAAAATCAATGTTTTATAAACGATAGCTACCGTCTTTAGCTATGGTGAGCAGCTTCTGTCGAAATGTAGGTATATGCGCATGAAGTTGATCTTTGCCAAAAACACAAACCGACCGCTCTCGGGGCGAGACGCGCAGGCACTGGCGTCGGTGGCGTCAGTGCTGCTGATTCTGTACTTGCCACAGTAGCCTTGAGTCTGTTGTCGACCTCCGTTCCTGACGGGCGGGGAGTGGAAGTCATTTTGTTACATCTATATGAGCCAAGTGGTGACGGATTTAGACACAGCAAATGGCCAAATATGTAAATGAGAGTTAGGCTACACGTCGTATTAATGAAGTGTTAAAACGGTGTGCTTCATCTGCGAATAGCGGGCACCTCAGCAGCCAGTTTAAATAGTCCATCCGCCCGTCGAAGAGCAAGTTGTTGTTCGACTCCACCATAGCCTTTGTAATGTAGCCTAGTGGTTATGTAATCGACAGTGTTTCGTGTCCATCAAATGATACACACACACACACACACAAAATCACTTCCCTATACACTCAATATACATACATAACAGTTTGGAGTTTAGAGTATTCCCCGGGTTCTGTAGTAGAGGGTATGAAGCAGATGGCTGGCGGGGGGCTCAGACCCCCCCCCCCCCCCCCCCCCCCCCGCGTGCGCCTAGACTAGATTACAGTAAACCCCACATCTACTCCATCAGGCTAGGCATTCACTCGGCAAAGCCCTGACAAGCACGGCGACTCATTCATTCCCAGTTTGCCCGCGGCAAGGCGCTCTCCAACTATACATTTTTTCGTAGTTACATAATTCCGTCGTTGTTTAAACTTTGGCCAGCTTCGGTGAATGTTAGGCGGATATGCCTTTAGCCTAGTACAGAATTCTTCAGTACACGACGCCCCATATCGGGATCGTGTTACAGTAGGTCTAACTATAATGGGATGTAGTAGCCTAGCTAAAAACATTGAAAAGAACAGCCCTCTGTGAAAGGTGCACGGAGAGAGACGGAAGTTTCTCGCGCCTGGGGCTTCTTCAGGTGTGGCAGGTGTGCCAGAACTACTAGCACCGGAGCAGCGTAATACAAGCTAGTTTGTCCAATGATACTTCCGGTCTTTATAAAGCCCCATAGATAAGTAGGCTGAGCGCACCATGTTAAATGTATTTGAAGAAAGAGGCGTGCAATTTAAAAAAAAGTAATAAGACGTTGGACCCTAGAATGGACTTTATCACGTTTTCTTGCACACCGGGCTACCGTTCAGGACCCTTTATCATGTTTAATCTACTAGACTATAGGGGCAACCAAGAAGTCTATTTTGCTATTTTGCTACCTCCCCCTGAGTCCACCACTGATCTAATGTATGTGTGTGCCTGTGCTTCTGTGCCTGTGCTTCTCTGTGTATATATCATATGTGTGTGTGTCCCAGGTAGCAGAGCTGGTGGTGGATAACTGCCGCTCGAGTGATGGAGAGGTGGAGGGCCTGTCAGATGACTTCAAGGAGCTGGAGTTCCTCAGCATGGTCAACGTGGGCCTCACCTCCCTGGCCAAGCTGCCCTCACTGCCCAAACTACGCAAGGTCAGTCCCTGGCATCCCTGCCCCCCAACTACACAAAGTCAAGTCAAATTTGACTGCAGCACAAAAACAGACTTTGCTATCTAGATACAGACTACTGTATCAATGGATTGGTTGATGGATTCATTGATGGACCGAAGAGTTGAAATCCAGTTTCTTGGTCCCTGCTCCTAGCTGGAACTGAGCGACAACAACATCTCTGGCGCCCTGGAGACGCTGGCGGAGAAATGCCCTAACTTGACGTACCTGAACCTCAGCGGCAACAAGATCAAAGAGCTCAGCAACGTGGAGGCCTTGGTGAGCCTACACACACACACACACACACACACACACACACAGGAACCATCCTCTGGGGAACTGTAGGGATAGGTGTAACTCACCTCAGTGGTAGAGTATGTGACGACAGATTGCGAGGTCCCAGATTCGTTTTCCACCATCACCACATTCACATCATGTGTAAATAATAATGTGTACTCAAAGGCCAGTAGAGTCCCAATATAGATGGAAAGAGAGAGCGTGGGAGAGAAAGAGTGTAATAAATACTCCATACTAGCCGCTCTGACCGGCCGTACCTGCACATATGGGTGGTGGGGTGACAAGAAGGATGAATAGTGACGGGAGTTGAACCCTGACCTTTCCACCTCAGCAAAACCTGAAGAACCTGCGTTCCCTGGACCTGTTCAACTGTGAGATCACCACGCTGGAGGAGTACCGCGAGAGCATCTTCGAGCTGCTGCCCCAGGTCACCTACCTGGACGGCTTCGACCAGGAGGACAACGAGGCCCCCGACTCGGACGCAGACGACGACGGTGAGACAGGAAACGCCGCGTCACTAACGGAGCAGAGCTTCGCTAGCCTGGCAGGGGCTACATTTGGGATTGTGTTGGTCTAGCACACGCCTTTATCCAAGGCGACATGCCAATAATGTACATAGAGTAGCGCAGAAGATCAAGGATCAGAAGTGAACGGTATTTTGGTGTTCAAAATGAAGGAGCAGTCTGTATTTACCAGGCACAGTGTAGAGTAACCACATCTCAGCTACCAGACACAGTGTACAGTAACCACATCTCAGGTACCAGGCACAGTGTACAGTAACCACATCTCAGCTACTAGAAGACAGGAAAGGCAGCATTGCAACACTGTTCAGAAATAAAACCAAACCAAATGTCTCTGCACTTCAAGTTTCCTGAAGTATCTGTCACAATGGTACAGCTTTTTTATTGTTTTGGGTTCCTCTAAAACAGAGAACTGGTCGATCCCATAGATCTATCATACTGAAAAAGTCGAGTTCTCAGAGGGGATAGACCCAGGTTCTCATAACAGGAGGGTTCCCTGACAACCTGCTAGACTTCTGGGTTTGCTCAATGTCTATACTCTTGTCTGAGTTCCCGTTCTTCCTCAGATGATGATGAGGATGGTGAGGATGGCGCCGGCCCCACTGGGGACTACGATGACGAAGACGAGGAGGAGGAAGAGGAGGGCTCGGAAGGCGGCGAGGTGGGCCTCTCTTACCTGATGAAGGAGGGCATCCAGGTGAGACCAACACGAGCGGCGCATAAAGGAACATTTCACTGTCTTTAAGAGCCGACTCAAATCAACTCAAATCAAACGTACCAGACGTTTTGGACCGTAAAACTTGAATAGATATTGTAACTGTTCAGTGGTTCATTCCGGTCCAATGACATCTGTGTCTTTAAGATGTGCGTCTTTCATTGTCAGCCAGGGTGAAGGTGTGATGGTCTGTTTTTTGTTTCCTGCAGGACGAAGAGGATGATGATGACTACGTGGAAGAGGAGGAGGAAGGTGAGGAGGAATATTTAGGAATAGTTCGTTTGTTCGTTGTAACAGTTGTGCAGAGTCATGGCGTGACTCAAGCTAGCAACTTTGGCGGTGTTCCTGCCATATCCCACCCGAGGCATGCAGACCAGCTGTGTGTGTGTATTGATCCATGGTAAGGTGTAGGTCTGAGTGACTGTTATTGATCTGACACTGATCCATTTGTCTCTTCTCCCTGTGTGAGACCAGACTCTGGCTTTGACCTACACTCTCTGGACACACACACACACACACATATATAGGCATGTGCACTCATACACACAACCTCACACACATTTGTAGTTATGGTAAGCCAGATAGCATCAGATAACGCATCTTCAGGTTCAATTGACCTGGTTTGTTTTATGTCGTCATCCAGCTACTGCAAGGTTGTTTTCGGCTTCCTGCAGCTGCTCTGTGTGTGTGTGCTTGCACAGTGTGTGTGCCCGTGTGTCGGCATGGAGTGTGACCTGAAAACACATACGCACACACACACACGCACACGTACCATATAGGGAAGTTCATCTACACTCACTGCACATGGTCTTGGAGATGTGTGTGTGTGTGCGCAAATAGGTAATTGTGTGTGCCTTTGTGTGTGGGTAGGAGTGTGCGTATGTGTGTGTTTGTGTAGGCGTGTGTGTGCGTGTGAAGGAGTGTGTGTGTGTGCATGTGTGTGTAGGAGTGTGAGCTGAGGGTTATCAGTAGGCAGCAGCTCCCCCCATGTGTGCAGAGAGTGTAGATGAACTCCTCTATATGTCTCTGCACACACACACAGGAACACACATGCACACAGGAACACACACACAGGAACACACACACACAGGAACACACATGCACACAGGAACACACACACACATAAGCGCACATACGCACTCACACCCACACACTGCAGATCTGAGGTGTTAACAAGATGCAGTGCTTAAAATTTGAAGCCAGAGGATCCCATCAGCATGATTGAACCAAAATGGCTGTCGCAGAACTGCTTCTGCCTCTGTTAATGGTGGACTTGTTTCTTCAAGGAGCCACTGGATTGGTTGGGGGGTGAGACCAGAGATGTAGAATACAGTGGGATTGGTTGAGGGAGGCTGTCTGTCACCTGTCAGACAAGCGTCCTCTCTCTGAGGGTGCCATGACGGCGTGTTCTCACATCACTACGCCAGAACACGTTGTTACCACGGCAGTTGTCTCCAACACAGTAACTGGTAATCTGACGCTGTGATGGGCTGGTTTGCTGTCACAGAGGAGCATGTGATCTGACGCTGTGATTGGCTGTTTTCTCTTCCAGAGGAGCGTGCGCGCGCTCAGGGGGAGAAGAGGAAGAGGGAGGCTGAGGACGAGGGAGAGGATGATGACGACGACGACGATGACTAGGCCGCCCCCCCCCCCCCCGCCCCCCCTCCGCCCTCCCCACCACCCCCTCAGAGCCCCCCCTGGTCTGGACCCCAGCAACTCCCCCGCCCCCCTTAGAAGAACCTGGGAGGAAGACATGGAAATCTTCAGATTGTTTCTCTTTGTACACCTTAGACATTTCACTGTAGAGGCTACATGGGTCCTTTTATATATATATATATATATATATATATGATGAGATATATATGATAAACAACTCCTGATTTTAATGATTCATTTGTAATATTTCAAAGGAAAATGAATACCCCCAAATATCTCCTCGTTGCACCGGGGTCCAGTTGGAAGCGGAGAGGGGGCAGAGGGGGCGGGGCCTGGCGTTCCTCTGCCCCCTCTCAGCTCCGATCCTCTGCTCGAAAAAGTGTTCACCTGGTTCCACGTGTATAAAAAAAGAGGATTCCGTGAAAGTCAAAGCATTTTCTGCATGGTGGAAGGCAACCCTATACACCCCTCCACCACCCTCAGC
Organism: Hypomesus transpacificus; assembly: GCF_021917145.1. Classification (NCBI taxonomy): domain Eukaryota; kingdom Metazoa; phylum Chordata; class Actinopteri; order Osmeriformes; family Osmeridae; genus Hypomesus; species Hypomesus transpacificus. Next base: position 1,183,500 of record NC_061063.1, read on the forward strand.
CCCCCACCCCCAATCAGTTGTTAACCAGATAATCATGCCCACAAGGCAATACAGTAGCCTAGCTGAGTCCAAGGTCCACCCTGTATGTGATTAGCAGTAGGAATTAAACTGGGATGGATAGATAGAGGGAGGGAAGGGGGGGGGAGGTAAAGAGGGGGGGGGGGGGGTTCGTTCAGGTAAAGTTGGTCTCTAGTTGTTTCAATAACAGTATCTGTCTATCCTGGGGAGTTTGGAACATTTAGACCCCTAGAATCTCCGGAACGTTCTCCAGAGAGGTTCCATGTGAGTCGCTGTCCAGGAAGCTAGCCCACTCCCACACCTTAGCAGCTTGTCCTACCACCTCAACTGTCCTTCCAGAACAGACGGAAACAAATAGACTTTTGTACTATTTTTCTGAAAGGTTTAACACACCATATCTGTTACCGGCTTGGCATTCCAAGACTGTAACCAAGGATACTGTTGTCACGGTAGCGAGGTGACCCCAGGGTACTGCTGGGTTGTTTTGATGTCTGGTTAGAGACAAACTGTCAGGAGTGGAGGAGAGAAAATCTAATCTGAAGAACCTTTCTACCTTTCTGTCTTGCTGTTAATGCAGGTTAGTTTAATAAAACTTTAGGTCTGCTTTTGTTACTTATACAGAGCAAGGAACTTTCAATCTATTATTTGTAAGGCAATATGTATATAGATTCAGTTAAAAACAGAAAACAGTTTGGTGTTTTATGTGTTGTTTTTTTATGAAAATAAATTGCAGTCGATTGTTTTACTACGAAGCAGAGGTCAGAGGTTAAACTTCTACTTTGACCCCTAACTCACACTTGATGTTTTTTTTCCATCCTTGGCTGTTGTGACGAGTCTGTGTGTTTGGCGTTCTGTGTGCTGTCTACACGGAGGGGTTTTCAATACAAAAATTAAAAAGAATTACGAAAGGAAAAGACGAAAGCTTTGAAATAAATTAATTGATTGTTTGGCTTTCGGTGTGTGGTTTGGATTACTAGGGGGTAAGAGAAAAAAAACATTGTTTTTGCTGTCTTTGTGGCGCAAGCTGGGTGGGGCCCAGTAGGTGAAAATAAATAAGTAGTCAGAAACACAGGAACACTATATCACTCACTAAAATATTGGAAAAACACGTACACACAGTAACTCAAACCTTTCGGTCAGACCAAGAACATTCTCATAGCTTCTCTGCAGGGTGCGGATTACGGGGGGGTTTGACCCCCCTAACTAAGACTTGGACCCCCCCCACCCCAAAAAAAAAACAACAGGTCGAGGAGGTCGATACACGCCCTGGAGAAGATATTGACCCCCCTGAATTCTGCAATTTCCCCACTGCGGGACAAATAAAGGATCTTATTATCATTGTTTAATTCGCACTCTGCTTCTCTGTGTACCTGAAGAAGCTATGAGCTGCTACAGTAAAGGGTGTGTGTAAGTAGATGCGGTTAGTGGTGTGTGTGTCCAGGGGGGATGGTAGAGCCCACACCGGCACACTGACAGGACCAGGTAGAATGTATTAGTAGAGATTGTCCTGGGAGACGGCGTGGGCTCAGGGTGTGTAACGGGACCCAGAAGGCCGTTCTGCGCGGTGTGTGTTAGCTCACGCTGTCAGTCTGGCCTCCCCACTGGGCACCATGTCACACACACTTGCCTGCCAGCTGCTGGGAAAAACACGGGCATTCATTATGCATGAGATGAGCACACACACTAACGAGAATACACTTCTCACACAGACACTCATGCACTCTTATTATGCTAACACTCCATAGTACAAACACACTCAACCACACTCTCGTGTGGGTATCCTCACTCGGACTCTCACATTTGTATATACACTATACACACAAATATGCACACTACACAAAGACAAACTGATACACACTAAGATGAATTGGAGGGGAGAAGCTATTGGGTTATACCATAAGGGGGGTGTACTTACGAAACTGTACTCTTGAATAAATCATGAAGCTGTATCAGACAAGTTATGAACAACAGAGGGGGCCGGACCACTTAACAAAATCTCTTAAAAAATGTATGAGGAAGATCTCGCCTTGATCACTCAGCGGCAGACGGAGGGGAGGGGACATAAGGCAGTGACGCCAAATGACGAAACGACTTGATGAATCTCAGCTAACTGGTATGAGACGTTACCGTTCACCTCTTCCTCCAGTTTCCGCAACGAATCCAAATCGTTAAAACAGAGCAGAAGCCGGTGCGGTCTCCTCCGTCTTCAGAATCAACGTGGTGCAAGGCGGTTTTAACATGGATACAGCTACAACGTAGTTTAGCTGGCGATACAATAGCACTAGCAGGGTGCACTTTTCGTATGTATGTCTGGAATGCAGAACAGTACTTGTCTATATGTTGAATAATGTTGTATTCAATACTTAATATTTTACTTCTCATTTGTGTATCGCAATGCTTATCCCTTAAGTTATCCCCACTTGATTGTAGCTAGCTCAACACGATTCATGCTAGCTAGAGCTACGTCAAACATCGGATAGTCATTCTGTGGATAGAGCAGTACCCGACATTGGGGCTTATACAACGCACACGTTAGTTTCACACCCAACTTTATTGAGGTTTTAGCAGTCCTAAACGACAGGTCGGGGAGGATGGCGGAGGACAAGTTCTAGACCAACACAGTAAAACGTGCAGCCACCGTTAAGACGACCTCACCACTTGAGTCAAGTTTACAGAAAGAAAGAGCATTCAGTTACAGTACTGTTATACACTGGCAAAGTCTTCAACGACTGGACGTTATCAACTGTGAATGAGTATCGTGTTGGTGTTTTGTGATCCGGTGTTGGTTCAGTCAAACTCCCAGTGGGAGAGACTCCTCACTGGAGGGCACACGACTAGCGTAGATGGATCCTGGTCTGGGAGTGCAGTCAGAAACATTCATAATCACCCACTAACATAAATACTGTAAAAACACACACACGCATGCACACAAACACACTCTCACACATTAACTTCAGTAAACTCAGAAACATATCTGTCAGACTGCCATGATGACCAATGCTACTAACGTGACAACCAACACTGGTACCGAGACAACCAAAACAACTGCCGTGGCAACCAAAACAGATCAGGTGACTGCTGCTTCTTTTGTTCCTCTTCCCTCTCCTCTCACCCCCCCCCCCCCCCTCTACTCTACTCCGCTCCCGGTCCTCCTCCAGTCTGCTCATCTCCCTTCTTCTTGTGGCCAGACACAATGTCGTCAATGCGCAACAACAAGATGGCCGTCTGAGGAAAGGAAATAGACAGGAGGAAAGAAAGAGATTAGAAAAAAGACAGAAAAATATAGAACTCCCAAGGTATGGGATTTACTGAATGAATGATTGTGTGTGTGTGTGTTAGTCCACTTCCTCCTTACCTCCACTGCAGTCTTGTATGTCTGAGCCTTGACGGCCAGGGGCTCCCAGATCCCCATGGCGGTCATGTCGGCCAGGGCTCCGGTCTCCCCGTTCACCCCCCAGGATGTGCTGCCCTCCTGGGTGTGTTTGGCCTGGAGGGGGGAGCAATAGAGGTCAGCATGAAGCATCTTCCACACACCTCTAACCAACACCATACTCTCTCTCACACACACACACACACACGCAGTCTCTCTTACCCGGAGCGAGGTGAGCACCCTGATGGTGGAGGCTCCACAGTTCTGGACGAGGGTCCTGGGCACCACCTCCAGGGCCTGGGCCACGGCGCGGTACGGCCACTGCTCCACCCCGGTCAGGGAGCGCGAGCGCTCCATCAGCCGCTTGGACACGGCCATCTCCGTGGCGCCACCCCCTGGCAGCAGGCTGGGCTCCAGCAGCACGTTACGACACACCTGCATGGCGTCCTGCAGGTTACGCTCCACTTCCTGTTAAGGGGAGAGGGGGGGGGGGGGGGGGGGTGAGTGAGAAAGTTACAAACGCAAAAATCACACACATATGCTGATTGATATGCCTGGAGAATAGTGCAGGGTTAGGGGTCTCTCTCTCTCTCGTCCCCCTACACACACGCTGGACGTACAGCCAGGATCTCCTTGCTGGCCCCCCTCAGCAGGATGGTGCAGGCCTTGGGGTCCTTGCACTCGGTGACAAAGGCGAAGTACTCGTCTCCGATCTTCTTCACCTCGAACAGCCCCGCCCCCGTGCCCACGTCTTCCTCACGCAGCTCGTCGGTCCGGCTGGCGATGCGCGCTCCGCACGCCCTGGACCACGCACACACACACACACACACACAGTTATAGAGCTATAGCTGTATGTGGTCTGGGAGCAGGAGCAAGTTAACTAGCTGCGTGCACATACACACTGCACAAGCACAGGAGGATTACCGTTTATGAGCTCCACATTTAGAGTGCATTATGCATGAGTGTGTGTGAAGATGAGTATGTGTGTGTGTGTGTGTGTGTGTGGGGGGGGGGGGCTGACCTGGCGATCCTGTTGTTGTCAGTCTTCCTGACTCGGCGGATAGCTGTGATGTTGGCCTTCATCAGGTAGTGCTGCGCCAGGTCTGGAGGAAGAGGTATTCATGAGAATACTGGAAAAAGAGTGAGAACAAACGTGTGTGTAGAACGTGTGCGCGCGCCCGTGTGTGTGTGTCTGTGTGTGTATTACCGGAAACTCCCTTCTCGGTGAAGATCAGGTCAGGTTTGAGGCTGATGATGTCTTCACAGATCTGCTGGATATACTCTTCCTCCATCTGCAGGATCCTGGAGAAGTCTTCCTCACGAGTGATCTCTATGTCCGTCTAACACATACACACACACACACACACACAGTGTTGGTGTCATCCTGGAGAAGTCTTGCTTTGTGACTGATCTCTATGTCCACCTGACACAAGCACACACACGCGGTGATAGTGTCTAAGTGTGTATGTGTACCTGGCTCTCTCCCTTCTTGTACTCCAGAGAGCAGTCCAGCAGGATGATGCGAGGGTTCTTGATCATGCGTCTCATACGCGGGTGTGTCACGTCCTTGTTCACCATCACCCCCTTCAGCACGCACGAGTCCTCGATGATGCCACCGGGTACCTGACCACACACACACACACGTTACTCACATAAGGAACTATTCATGTTGCACATGCAAGAAAAGAATACGACTCTTGCTCATGTACTTAACGTCCCACCCCCGTCCTTACCTTCTCAACCTTGGCATACTTCTTGATGTCGATCTCCTTGCGGCCGCTCTCCTCCATCTCCACGGTCCTCACGGCGTCCAGGGCGATGCCGCAGGCCATGTCGGACCAGCGGCTCAGGGCCTTGGTGTTGATGGCTGAGTGGATGATCTTCAGCATCATGGAGCGGTCCTCCGGGTCCACGGGGGTGCTGGGGAGGAGGGGAGGGTCACTGGGTGTCCGGGTAGTTCAGTGGGTGTGTGTTTAGAGGGGGTCACTGGGTGTCCGGGTAGTTCAGTGGGTGTGTGTTTAAAGGGGGTCACTGGGTGTCTGGGTAGTTCAGTGGGTGTGTGTTTAGAGGGGATCACTGTGCGTCTGGGTAGTTCAGTCTCAATGTGTGTGCGTGTTAAGGGGATGCGGATCACTGTGTGTGTGTGTACCTGATGTCCTTCAGGGTGTTCAGCATGTCCTCCAGGGCCTGTCTGTAGGCACTGATGACGACTGTGGGGTGCATCTGCTGCTCCAGGAACTGCTCGGCTACAGACAGCATCTCTCCAGCTGGGGGAGGAGTTCAGGACACGGGCTTTACCTCATCTGGTCCTGTGTGTGTGTGTGTACCTGGAGCTGAGTACCTAAGTGGGTCACAGTCTTAAACTAAACTAGCATGGACAACGTTATATACTATACGTGATGTCCTAGGATGCCGGAATCAGAACTAGGTCGTACGATGTAGGTTTCAGGGCTAGGCACTAGGATGTAGGATTCAAGTCCTAGGATGTAGGAATCGGGGAGCGGGCCGTACCCAGGATGATGACCGAGGTGGTCCCGTCCCCGACCTCCTCGTCCTGGGTGCGGCTGATCTCGATCATGGACTTGGCTGCAGGGTGCTGCACCTGGATCTGTAGGGAGACACAGCCAGACGGGCCTTGGTACACTGCACCCAGTCTGCACACTCCTGACCAAAGCCACATACAAAGACAGCAGAGAATCAAGGATCAGGAGTGCACCTTCTAAGAGAGAGATAGAGAGAGAGAGAGAGAGAGAGAGAGAGAGCTGGGTAGGGAGGTAGGGAAGGGGCAGAGGCCCCCAGGGAGACTAGCCACAAGGACATCCATCACTGCCATCACTATGACCGGTCACAGGTTTCACCTCTGGGAGGAAGACCTCTGGGAGAGTCTGACAGGTGTGAGCTAAACAAATAACAGAGACACTGCCTCCTGATGGCAGCGTCTGGCAAGGTGACCGTAGTAACCGTGTTCACACCTGTCCGTCCCCTCAGACCTGCAGGGATGGGGTGGGTGGGAGACGGCTCTATCCTGACTGTGACCCCCCCACCCACCCTCGTAATACTAACCACTTGACTTAAGTACTAGGTTCTGTAATAGAACAGAAAGGGGACATGCTGGATTGGGGTGACTGTGGTGTTTTACCAATAACAAGACTGCAGAGAATATAGAACACTTCTAAGGTTTCATGTATATGGTGTCCCACAAGCTCCAAACGTACACAGGGTCAGCTACCGTGGAGCAACATCAGTACACTCACCTCTCTCAGAATGGCGTTTCCATCATTGGTCATGACAATACCGCCCATGGGGTCCAACAGCATCTACACACACACACACACACATATTACTCCTTGGCCCGTCATGGTACAGGTGAGTTGATACATGAGCAGTGAGACCTGCAGCTCACCTTCATCATGGCCCTGGGACCCAGGCATGTCCTGATCACATCAGCTATCGTCTGGAACACACACACACACATTAATATTTCTAGCATGGCATCAATTCAATGCCATTCAGGCTGGCTGACATACACACACGCACTCTCTCTCTCTCTCTCACACACACACACAGAGATTTCTCACCTTGGCAGCAGTGATGTTGCCCTTCTGAACCTTACGGCCAGACTCTCTCTTTATATTCTGGTCTGCAAGGGAGACAAAGAAGATAACAGTTTGAGAGAGAGCGAGAGAGGAGGGGTTGACAGAGACAGAACGAGGAGGGTCAATAATTGATCGAAAAACAGCGGCCATAAGGGATGGAAACAAAGCGCTAGTCATATAAATGACTCAATGAGCGACACGGATTTTCTTACATTGCACTGTCAAAACACAAATGAACGCTGGACCAGGTGTAAGTCTGTCAACTACGGATTACAACTTGCTAGCATCGTACCTGATGTAGCCTACGGATGTATAAGTCATATGGGCGAGCCAATGAAGAAGACAGTCTGTTACTTTGTAATAGCTAGCCGTCGGTTTACTGTCAGTCAACTAGCTAGCTACCTAGCTAGCCTAGGCTAGTTAATCGGTCTGAGAAAGGCTCAGTGTCTGTTAGTTCGCTAGCCAAATGTAGCTAAGGATACAATGTATTTCTTGGATTCACGCAGCTTCAATGTCTTGGTTGAAGTTTTTTTTTTTATTTGAATACCGGTGCTAGCTAGTAGTGCCGGGATATTGCAGTATGGTGGCTAGACTACAGCTAGTTAGCATAGCTAGATTTCCGGCAGTTTAGACATGCCGCATCATTGGTGTTGCAGCACATGCTGACTGCTTTGTCGTTCGCTAGCATCCGCTGTGTGTCAGTCGTGTCCAGATATCACACAAAAAACAATACCTACATGGATTTCATTGCAATTTCACACATGCTGTATCTATTAGGCGTATTATTATAATTAATGTGAAGAACTTACTTAACACTAAAACCTGTTGGCCCATCATTTTGTCAGCTCGGGAGGAACAACGGCCTGGAACTTTCTGGTGAGCACGAGAGGAAGGGGAGGAAGAAGCGAGGCACAGGAAGGCGGGTGGCTGCTGACGTCTTGACCAATAGTCTACGACGAAATAATGACTGACTCAAATTTCTACCAATAGAATGAGTGAAGAACGCTTAAGAGGATTAATGGGGATGTGACAAAAAGGCACTCCCTAAACAGTAGCCGATAAATTCCATCGTTGATTTTGAATGACCTGCATTTGTTTGTACATTAATCCAGTGCATGCATTTCACAGGACCATCATTCTCTCTCGCACATACAACATGACCCATGCCAGACAGTCATAGAATGGCATCAGAAGACTTCAGACAAAAGTATCTTTATTTTTATAAACTCTGCACATCTTCGTTTCATTGATAAAGGGCCAAGAGAAATGACAAAGACCCCAGCTTCAGCAGCAAACAACACACTGGTAATGGTTGCTCCTTCACTGGCAAGACAACAAAAAAATCACACTGATAAATTATAAGGCTTTGTCAAAATAGACTATTCAAAATGCAGAGACAATATTAGACAACACAGCGCTTTTATCGATATGTCCAAAAGAGTTTTGTTTGTTTCATTCCATTGTATCGTTCATACTGAATAAATAAATATGCATAATAAAGTAGTACCACACAACAAACACACAACTATAGTATATGCATGTCCCAGCTCCTCACGGTCTACTCAGGGTTCTAGAACTTTTGACCTGGGGTTCAAAAACTGGTGCATGGAATGGGGTTCTAGAACTGATGTAGGACCGGGGATTCTAGAACTCTGGGTCTGGGGGTTCTTAGAATCTGGTGAAGGCCCTGACGTTCCAAAAGTCTGGTGTAAAAGCCAAGGACACGATGCACGCCCACCTCACTAACGGCCTTTGTCCTCCATGCCCCTGGCTAGTATACCTGTCAATCAAGCCATCCACCCCCCAATTATACAGATCTTTGAGGCCTAATATCTACATAATCAAAAACAATGCAGATGGACCACCAGGACACTGATAAGAATAAGGGAATCTAGCTAATGACACCATAATGAATTGTGGACACTTTTTTGAGTGAGAGAAGTTGGTGATATTTGAATGGGAGACAGAGATTTTTGGAGCCAGCCCCTGGCGACCATTGGCGGTATTGCACTTTGAGCCACTTCATTTTTCATCCTTGGAGGTTGCCCCTTGATTCCAAAATAAGAAATCAGTTATCATGCTAGCTGCCAGTGTCGGAGTGATGGTGTGTAAACTGGGACGGAGTTTCTCTAAAAATGATGTAGCTCGGAGGTCATTAATTCGACTTTAAGCCACAACCAATAAAGGAACCAGGATAGGAAGCTTGAACAGAGTCTATACAAAATAATGTGGTTTAGAATGAGAGGAGCAACACTAATATACACGCACCATGAACCCTTAAAGGCAGCTGAGTCTGGTGGCTCCAGGGTCCTCAAGTCATGCCAGAGAACCTACCCACCGGTCTCTGTCCTGGAACTTCCAAGTGTCTGTTTAATCAACAGAGGTCTTCTCTTTCTCTCTCCACCTCCTCTTTCACTCCAAGTAGTCCTTATGTTTCAGTTCCGTGGGAATCTTTTCCACATAACCGGTGGCTCTTTTCCTGTCGAGTCGGCCACGTGTCATCGTTTGAAAACAGTTTTGTCAGATGTTCCATTGCGACTCTACAGTAAGACAGCCTGCGACGTGAGCGCCGGGGGACGTCCCAAACCACATCTCCGCCATGCACCCCGGCCAGTCCTCACGTCCCGTTCCTGCTTGTTCACAGCTCCTCCCTCACTCCGCTCACGACGAGGGCGTGCGAGGCTTCCTTCTTCAGGAAGTTGAGGAAGTCCTTCACCTCGCGAGCTCCCTGGAACCAGAGACAACGGATAAATGAACATGACTGGCCAGGCGCAGGGCTCGTTGAAAGATTGTGATGTGGTGGGTCTTACCTCGTATCGTTTCGGCTGGTTCTTCTTACCGGCTGGGGAGAAGTAGATGGTGGGAAAACTAAAGCGGGAGACAGAGAGAAAGAGATGATGGAATTAGCAACCAAGATGGTCACAGTAAAAGAGGGAGGAGAGAGGAAAGGAGAGACGAGGAAAGGGGGATGCGGCGTCTCACCCTTGTATGTCGAAGCCCTCAGGGACGTCATTGGCCGTAGCGTCCATCTTGGCGATGACAATATTGGGGTCATCGTAGAGCTGCGAGGCACAACACATACAATCCATCGGAGAAAAAGAGAGAGATTGTTTGTGTGTGTGTGTATGTGTGTGAGGGGAAAAAGAGTGTGAGTGTGTGTGTGAGAAAAAGGTGAGTGTGTCTGTGAGTATGCCGTATGTGAGAGTGTGTGTACGTTTGTGTAAAGAGAGGGAGTGCGCGTGTGCGTAAGTGTGTACAAGTCTGAATGTGTGTGTCTCTCACTTGCTCCGCCAGCTCTTTGTATTTGGGCTCCAGGGTTTTGCAGTGTCCACACCAGGGAGCATATAGCTCTATCAGCACGTCCTTCTCTGCAGCGTTCACCGTCTCCTCAAATGACTCAGCTACCACCACCTTGACACGCACGCACACACGCACGATTAGATAGGAACTGTTGTTGTTGAAGACAAGGTAGAGATAGACAGACTGGCAGACAAGCAGGCAGACAAACAGACAGACACGCAGTCAGGCAGGCAGACAGACATGAAGACAGACAGACAGACATGAACACACAGACAGACTGGCAGACAAGCAGGCAGACAGACATGAAGACAGACAGACAGACATGAACACACAGACAGACTGGCAGACAAGCAGGCAGACAGACATGAAGACAGACAGACATGAACACACAGACAGACTGGCAGACAAGCAGGCAGACAGACATGAAGACAGACAGACAGACAGACATGAACACACAGACAGCCAGACCGACCTTCACGGGTCCCTTGTTCTTCTCAGGGACGGGTTCAGACTTGATGTAGCGTTTCAGTCGTCCGGCAAAGTACTCATCCAGGAACCTCTCCAGAGACTTCCCGTCCCTCCTGCAGCACGGGGGGGGGGGGGTCAGAGCACGCCTCCACTTGAACCCTCAGCTCCTCCAGCAGGCAGAGTTCTCCACACCCTCTGACCCCAGCCCCCTAACCCAGCCCTCGCACTCACGTGAACTCCTCCCTCATGGTGTACTTGTGACCGCGGGCTGTCCGGATGGTCACAAAGGGCAGGTCCCCCCCGTCGGACGCCCCCAGGCCAAATTCCTGCTCCAGCTCGTCCACAAAGTCCCGCCGATTGGCCACGGCGAAACTCAGACCCTGGGAGAGGAACTGGGAGGCCACCTTCATCGCCCTGGAGGAGGAGGAAGAGAGGGATGCAGGAGAAGAAGGGGAACGAGGAGGAAAAAATGGAAGAAATAGACGAACAAGATAAAAAAGGAGTAAGAGAAGAAGGAGCATTCAGGTTCCACTGACAGACCAACGCAGATTGGTTTCAGGATTGGCCAGTGGCTCTACCTGTTCCTCCAATAGTTGGAGCCCTTGGGGTTGCGTAGGTAGTCCAGGTCGTAGTACACTGTCAACAAGTCCCGCCCCTTCATCCTGTCCCTGTTCTCATTGGTCAGGTGCGGGCAAATTCCAAAACTGTTCAAAGAGGGAACAGGGACATTTAGTAGACAACACACAGAGAGATACTGTATAGACATTTACTATTGAGACAGAGAGAGTGATAGATAAAGGCAGAAGAGAGATATACATACAGTACAGAGAGATCATCAACATGAAACTATTACTTTGTCCACATAAAATTGTTTCCCCATGGGTTCGGTAATAAAAGCCTCTACGACGGCCCCCCTCCAGTGTTTATGGAGCTGCTGGAACAACCAGAACTAAAACCAGAACCTAGACACTAAAACCAAGCCTCACATGTTGTCTCTGATGAAGCGTCGAAGAGAGGCTGGGGAGATGGTGTCGGTGAAGTGGACCACGCCGTCCTCAAACTTACTGCTCAGCCTGGGGGGCCGGAAAAGAAGCACGCCCCTGGATACACATACACACACACACACAGACACACACACACACAGACAGACACAGGTGGAAGAGAAGGTGAGTGCGTTGGTCTGGCTGTTAGACAGTAGATATAATCCTACATGAATGAAAAGTATGAGTTCAGAAAGCTGTAGTGTGTCGCCTGGAGGGGTTTTAACACAGCCACCCAGCAGTGACTGTGGAAGCGTGTTGGTGCTATGAACACGTCCACACGCGTGTCTCACTTGGCGGCCACGCCGTACGGAGCTCCCAGGCTGAGGTCGGACGTGTGGGCGAAGCGGAAGTGCTCCCTCATCATGCTGGCCGCCTTCAGGAACTCGGCCAGCTGGCTGACCTCCGACCCTGGGAAGAATCCTGGATGGGAGGGGGGGGGGGGGGGGGGGGGGGGGGGGGGGAGATCTGCTGTGTTAGACATGCACACAGAGCCATCAAAAGACCAGCAAGGAGAAAATCCCTGACTCAACTCTCTTTCCTCCCCTTTTCTCTCTCTCACTCCCTTGCACACTCACTTACACACTGTCACTCACTCAGTCACACACTCACCCCTTCGTACCCCATTCCTCCCCAGCTCACCAACAACGCTGGCATCAAAGTGGTTGATGAAGGCCTCAAGGTCAGCCTGGTTGTGCAGGCTCAGAGAGTTGGGACCGGCCTGCTTCTTCATGTGGTGCACTATGCCATCTGGAGGCACAGCCGGGGTCAGAGTTTACAACAACGGTGGTGATCACACACACACAGACACACACAAAGTAGACATGCACACACACAGACACAAATATGCACCTGCTGTTCGTGGCCCATCGTAGCTTGAGGAATCTTCTCCGTTCCGGAAGATTTTGAGTGTGGGATATCCTGTTACCCCAAAACGACCACATGTGTCTGGGTTGGCAGTACAGTCCACCTGGGGGGAAAGGAGAGCAGTGGGTGAGGGGGTGGGGGGTGAGGAGACGGGCAAAGAAGATAGAGAGGCAGGAACATTTATAAAACTGCTAATTAAGGAGCAAGCACAGCAGAAGTTTTAGTGACAGGATCCCAACCTTGGCCAAAGGAACAGTCCCTTTCAGTCGGGTTGCTGCCGTCTCAAAGTCTGGGGCGAGTTTCTTACAGTGTCCACACCTGCAAACACCAAGCAGACGTCTCGTCTAACCAGAATACAACAACTTAAGGGCAGGAAAATACGGTGACTGGGAATGTCAATGTTTGTGGCATTTATTTATAAAGATAGCGTCCGAAGTTAATGATTATACATTAATTAGCCTGTTATTAAGGACAAGATCCGCGGTCTTGGATCTCAAGCTAGCCTCCAAGTGATTATGATGGGGATATTCTTGTCAGCAGATGCTTCTGGACGCCCGCTCCACCGGAATAGCGGAAAGTAAGACGCAGAATTGCAAAACAAGTGGCACAAACGCCGTATTTAACCCGTTTCTTTCATAGCATTTTATCTTACCACGGAGCGTAGAATTTTACTAGCATTGTCTCGTGTTCCGATGCCAGATAATCGAAATCCCCGTCTCCGAGCTCGAGCACATCGCCCTTGGCGAGAACCGATCCGGCGAGCATCCATAGCGATAACGTGAGAGCAAAAATGAGAGATGAAGACAATGCCATGTTTTATAGATGTATAGCTGCAAATAACGCTATATGTATAGTAAGGAAAGTAAACCAGAAAAGGTATATTTACTGTCACAGCGGATGACAGAACACCTTTCCCTGATTACGATCCAAGAGGCACACTGAGGGGGCGGGGCATAAACAGAACTTGCCGGACAGCAAGCGTGTGATTGGACCGGAAGGGTCAACGTTGATGCGATGTAACAATTCAATTGCGCTACTCGGATGCCTATCACATTACAACCTGTCATGTTGGTTTATATTCCAACATTTGTACGACTTTGCAATTATAACAGTACGCTCCACATTGAACCCTTCCAACTTTAATATTAAAAAAAGAGTGGTTGTAGCCATCCATACACACGTTTTTACAGTACATCATATTATACAGGTTGTACAACTATCAAAATTATTGTTCAAGCGCTTCCCGTTAGACAAATACATCATCAGCCCAGTCACCAGGATTTATTGTTAACATCAGCTGACACTTGTCTGTGCATGAGCTATATGTAAGCCCTGCACACTCCTTCACAGGGCATATATACATCCTAAACAATCTCCTCCTGTCTTTAAAAAGCTTTAAAGAGATTGAAACTGTCCTAAATCAAAGTAAAAGATAAGTTGCTCCCTCCCACAACACAAAAAAAAACAAAAAAAAAATTGAGTCTCGGAAAACACACATCCAAAGCCATGCAGAATCTGTCCCATGTTGGCTGTGTAGGCTTGTCTCCGAGGAAGCACCCGCTAGCTGCTGGACAGCTAAAACAGGAAGCCTAACATGCACCGGCACTGCTACTGTGGCACCTAGCCGACATGCTGGGGGTATAAGGTGCGTTTTTGTAAACATTTCTCCCTGAGAGAGAAAGACACAGTCCTTGATGTGTCTATTTAAACTCTCTCTTTACCTCTCGCTTCCTCTTCTTCTCTCACTCTTTCTCTCCATCCCTCCCTCATAACCCGCTCGACTCTCTTGAGTCCAGGTAGCTAAGCTGTTGTTATGGTTCTGGTTCCAGCTCTGAGCCGGTAGAACACTGGTACTTTTCCTTCTGGGGTTCCCCAAAACACGTTCAGTCTGGGGCAGGTTCTGTGGAGCTGATTTCCTGCTCAGTGGCGCTCACTTCCTCTTCCTGGTCTGAATGTGGTCTTTGATTGGCTGAGCGGAACAACCGCATGAGGTCCTTGAAACGTGCGCTCACCTAGACGCAAGGAAATATGGGTAAACAGAAGTTGTTCAAGATGCAAGCTGCATTCCAAAAGCAATCATTCATGGTTGAAACCAACTACACCTCTAACCTCATTGGGTGTCTTGTTGCCGAGTTGGGCGGAGATGGTCTGAAACGTCCTCTGATTGGCTCCACTCAGCTGGCAGGTCGTCAAGATTGTTCGATCTGCTTCTCTGTTAAATGGAAAAAAAAGTTTGTTCAAACTTGTGTTCAGACCTGCATTTAAAAAAGTGCAACAGTTCAATCTTCATTTAATTGTTCAATTTAGGAGACACCTTCCAAAAAATCGTCTTGACAAATTGTTTGACGTTGCACTTGACACATGACACAGTTTTTGTTGTACCGCATTATGTAATATTGTTGTTGAGATGTTATTGTTGCATTATAGTTGCGTTGTACCATTTCTGGTAATTGAGATGTTGATATTTATCACTGTGCCTGATAAATACAGATTGTTCCTGGACTCTGACCACCGATAACTATGCATTTCCGATCCTTCATTTTCTGCTGTACTTTCTAAATGCACTTTAGGAAGGAAGTGAGGAGGGAATGAAGGAAGAGGAGAGGGGGGGATGAAGGAAGAGGAGAGGATGGAGGAGGAGAGGAGGGCTTTGGTTCTGACCTGGTCCAGAGTATAATCTTCTCTCCCGTGGGGGTGAGGGAGATGTTTTTGGCACAGACAGGATTGTCCCAGACGCAGGCCTGCTCATCCATGTCTCCCCCATCCTCCCCCTCTTCCTGCTCTCTCCGTTTGGTTCTCCTGGGATTGGAAGCCTGTCTTCTCCTCCCTCTTTGTGGTGCATTGTGGGAAGTGTAGTTTGAGGTGTCCTGAGGCTCTGCCTCAGAGGACAGGGAATATAACATGTCGAAAAATACCCAGAATTCTTCCTGGAGGTGGGTGTGGCCTTTGAGAAGGCCCGTGATCTGTGCTTTCATCTAGTCAAAGAAAGAGACGGAGAGAAACAGAAGAGAACCAGAAAGAGAAACACCAGGAAGAGAGAGAATGACAAAAAGAGAGAGAAAATGAACAGGTCGGGTCATAAGGAAAAGGCAGGTCAGCTGATATCAGGTATACAAACATTTATGTGAGTTTCAAACTTCAATAGTAATATCTAGTGGTTGGTTGGTAACCAGGAAGTAGACGAGTGTACCTTCTTGATACCCAGAGGGCTGTGGGCGTGGCCTCCTTGGAGGATGCTCACGATTTGGCGGTAGTGGGAGGAGTCTTCTCCAAAGCTTAGTTCAAGTTGCCGTAGGAACCGCCGACTACGCTCAAACGCCTGCTGCTCTGCCAACTGCCAGGAGAGAGGGAGGGAGAGAAAGAAGGAATGAGGCCAGGAAGGAAGAAAGTAGATGCTAAAGACATGAACAATCTCAAAAGTACAAACTCCGGTGGTATATCCTTAATAATGTAAAACAACCTATGTATTTTACTGACTGTGTACTGCGTTTCAACACAACTCCTATGTACAAACACAATTCACTCAAAGGCTGAGAAACGTTCTGCATTTGGGTGTGCACAGCTGCGTGAGGCCAATCGGAGCACATATTCTTTCACAGCCCCTGAACAGTAGCCAATCAGCGCACATATTCTTTCACAGCCCCTGAGCAGTAACCAATCAGAGCACATATTCTTTCACAGCCCCTGAACAGTAGCCAATCAGAGCACATATTCTCTCACAGCCCCTGAACAGTACCCAATCAGAGCACATACTCTTTCACAGCCCCTGAACAGTAGCCAATCAGCTCGCGCCACAAAAAAGAAACGATCTCCTGTAAACATGACGGAGTGTGTGAAACTGCGCTGTGATGAGACCAGCGGTGGCGGTCGGTGACATGCGTGGTCTCACCAGGCCGCAGTGCTGAGCCTGGTCGGGGTGGAGGAAGGCAGCAAAGTCTCGCAGCAAGTCGGGCCAGTCCTGCAGAACCGGCCTGATCAGGGAGAAGAGCTCCACGGGGCTCCGCCCCCCGCCACGCTCAAACTCACACAGGGCCGCCAGGAAGTCCCCCAGACGCCCCGGAACCATCTGGAGAGACTCACACACCTGGAGGTGAGGAGGGGAGGCGAGAGGAGGAAGGAGAGGGAAGGAGGGAGCAGAAAGAAGAGAATCCGTCGGAGAGATGGCAGGTAAAGAACGGCCATCTGAAAGGTTCATCGGGACGATCCACGTTAAGCCAGAACGTGTTCACGAGAGGCTGAGCTTACGCTAGACGGAGATAGAGTAGGCTAAACTAGCATAAAGGAAGTTAGGTCAGCTCACCCTGTTGAGGTAATCCTGTGCATACGCAAGCTCTTCCTTCTCCCTGTGGGGGTCACACCCCTGTAGCTCTGTGTCATCATGGGGGAGGGGGGGCACGGGAGGGGGAGGGGCCACGGAATCTGGGTTGGAGAATGAACTCTCTATGACCTCGAACCTCCCTTCAGATGCCAGCCAGGAAAGCTTCTCCATTGTCTCCTACGAAAACACACACGCACACACAAACTGTAATGTCTATCTGCATTCAAGCACACAGCCTGAAATGTATTCGGTCGATTTACATATCGGCCAATCACATTGAAGCAGCCTCAGCATGTGACCTCACCTGTAGCTCCGGCACTGAGAGGGTGGACTCGTCAGAGAATGGTGACATCACTTCCTGTTCCTGTTGGCCTTGCCGCTCTCTCTCCACAGTCCCTCCATTGTGCCCCTCTTCCCCTTGGACTTCCTTTTGTCCCTCTCCGATTCCGCCCCCCACGTCCGACTGCCCACGGCACGGCACCAGTGTGACCTCTTGACCTTTCTCCGACTCCGCCTCTGTGAGGTCACTGGGGTCGATGCTTCCTGCAGGACTGGCGGAGGACTCTGACAGTGCCAGGAGGGGCATGTCATCGTAACAATCCTCCTCCTCTTCTCCCTTGAGCACCTCCTCGTCCTCCCCCACCTCCTCCTCCCTCCTCACCATGACGACGGTGACACATTCCCCGTCCATCAGGGTTTCCAAGAGGGAGGGATGAAGAGTGGAGGTCTGGATCTGGATGGAGGGAGGAGGAGGTGATGGAGTCTGAGTGGTAGCAGGGGGCCGGTCTGGGCCTGTGGTGCCCCTGCTAACTGCCTCATGAGACCCTGTAGCGTGAGGGTGGGAGGGACATGCAGGGGTGTGGAGGAACCTGGGTAGCCTGTGCAGCCCAGCGAAGGTGCTGACCCTCTGAGTGACAAGCTCTTTAGCCGATAGGGCAGACTCTGACCACTGAGCATCCAATGACGAAGCGCCCGAGGCGGGCCTGTTGAGAATGACCTGCATTGGATTCTGGGAGGTCTTCGAGCGAGACTTCCCCCTCGTAGGTTTTGACTTGGGTTTCGACGCGCCCTGGACCGCCCGCTGTTTCCGTCCGTTGTTCGCGTGCTCCCCCGGGGGCGCAGTACCTCCTCCGGTCCTGTTGGGGGCGCTGTCTGAGACGAGCAGGTTTTTGAAGCCGCTGGGTTTGAGGATGAAGCCGTCGGGGAGGTGGGCTGGGTAGAGGGTGCCGGGGGGGTAGCTGTAGTACTTTTTGTTTTTGGAGCTTTTGGGATCACCGGCCATGTTCCATTGTCTCACAGCTGGGTAGATGACTGGAAGACTCCTCTGTGGATGAAGAAAGACAAGTTTAGACACAACGGGAGCTTATCACTGCTAATAGCCACTTTAAACAGCTTGTAACCACTTAATTCTGCTAATTAAAATATCTCAACTGTTGATACAGCTTCTAACCATGAAAAAACACTGACATACACGGGGGCATTTAAACCTGCAACCTCTTGCCCTGCAGTCGAAGGCTCTACCACTGAGCTAAAGCTATCAAACAATACTTTCTTCCTGCAGGCCAAGGAACAGCCACTAGTAGATGACAGGGATGCATCTGGCAGAGGGGGTACAGTGCCTGGTATATCCATACCGTTCCTCAACTCTGACCACCAGTTAGAGCTATGCACCCCTGCTCCTTGACTTTCTGCTGTACCTCCTGCATGCAGCAGTATTTCTATGTTGCTTTGGAGAAAAGCATCCGCTACATGAATACAACGTGCAATGCGGTTACCCTCAGCCAGGCTGGCATGATGTCCTCGTCTCTCTCCACCGGGGGGCGCTGGTCTCCAGGCTCCACCCTGCGACAGGCCAGGGGCATGGGCAGCACCACCCTCTGCCGGTAGTACACCTGGACACACACAGGACCACTGGTGGTTAGGACTGGTCTAGGAGTTAGTCTGCAGTAGTCTCTACCAGTCTGCAGTAGCATTCTCTACCAGTCTATAGTAGTGTCTACCCGTGTCTACCAGTCTGCAGTAGCATTCTCTACCAGTCTATAGTAGTGTCTACCCGTCTCTACCAGTCTGCAGTAGTTAGTAGTCTCCACCAGTCTGCAGTAGTCAGTAGTCTCCACCAGTGTGCAGTAGTCAGTAGTCTCCAGCGGTCTGCAGTAGTCTCCACCAGTCTACAGTAGTCAGTAGTCTCCACCAGTCTGCAGTAGTCAGTAGTCTCCAGCGGTCTGCAGTAGTCTCCACCAGTCTACAGTAGTCAGTAGTCTCCACCAGTCTGCAGTAGTTAGTAGTCTCAACCAGTGTGCAGTAGTCAGTAGTCACTAGGAGTCTGCAGTAGTCAGTAGTCTCCAGCTGTCTGCAGTAGTCAGTAGTCTCCAGCAGTCTGCAGCAGTCAGTAGTCTCCAGCGGCCTGCAGTAGTCAGGAGTGTCCAGCCGTGAGTGCATGGTGAGAGCAGCAGCCCTACCTTGAGGATGCTGTCGGGCCTGCGAGGCGTGCTCTGCTTCAGCAGGTGTCCTCTGGTCTGTGCGGGGGCCTTGGCTCGGAGCAGGTACTGACACAGGTTCTCCATGGGCTTCAGGGTTCCCTGCATGTTCCTCATGCCCAGCACCAGCAGGCTGGAGCACACGCACACACATAGAATCAACATAAGAAAGTATGGATCTATAACTGGACCTATGAGTGTAAGGATGGTCGCATAAGTTGAGGTCGAGGTCAAATCATTTGTGAATGGCACATATGACTGGACGCATGTCCACACGACTGGCCGGTCTGACTGGATGTGTGTGCAGGGGTGAACGTACCAGTCCTCAGCTGGGATGAAGGAGTTGAAAGTTCGCGGGGCTAAGAGGGCGGGGTCCAGACTGACCAATGGCAGCAGCTCTGGGTACAGGAAGACGGGACGTGTGGCGAATAGCCAGGCCAGCTGGGCGGGCATCAGAGGGTACCTACGGACTGACGGATACAACAACAACGATAACAACGATGACTGACAATCATTTGTCAGTCATATGTAAGTATCGCCCCCCCCCCCAAATTTAATATCCATCAGGCTCTAGTACTCATGGATCTATGATACTGCTTAATAACCACTGAATATATGTACATCCAAGATTTACAATCCATAGCATATCCAAACAAAGACAACTGCAGATCCTCTCGCACACGCCGACCCTATGCTGGCGCCCACCCCTCCGCCCCACTCACTGCGTCCCTGCGAGGTGGGCTGGGTGATGTTGGGGCTGTAGGGGATGGGCTGGAGGCGGAGCTCCTCCAGGAGGGACAGCGCCCCCTGGAGGTTGGAGGCCCTGAACATGCTGCCTGGGCCCTGGGACAGCTCCCTCTGCTGGGCAAACACCTGCAGCTCAGTCTGGTGGGGGAAGGGAGGAGGGGTGAGAGGAAGAAAAAAGA
Organism: Hypomesus transpacificus; assembly: GCF_021917145.1. Lineage (NCBI taxonomy): Eukaryota > Metazoa > Chordata > Actinopteri > Osmeriformes > Osmeridae > Hypomesus > Hypomesus transpacificus. The sequence goes on from NC_061063.1 coordinate 1,203,880, forward strand.
AGAGGATATTAGGAGGGGGGGTCTTCCCAGGAACTGCTGGGTGGTGTGTGGGTGTCTGACCAATAACTGAAGGGTAGTGTGTGTGTGTGTGTGTGTGTGTATCTCGCCAGGAACTGCTAGGTGGTGTGTGTGTGTGTGTGTATCTCACCAGGAACTGCAGGGTGGTGTGAGCTTCACTGTGCAGGGCTGCTACTGGGCTAGCCAGCATGTAGACCTGGGTGAGCAGCTGGACATGCTGCAGGACGGAGACACACAGTTAGAGAGGAGAGAGAGAGGAGAGAGGGAGGGGAGAGGAAAGGAGGAGGAGGGGAAAAAGAGGAGAGTGGGAGGAGAGGAGTGTGTGTGTGGGTGTGTGACCTGCTGTATCTGCTGCTGCAGCTGAAGTTTCTGGGTGGCGTTGACGGTGGGGGTGAGGGTGAGGGCAGGGGTGAGGGGTTGCGGGGTCTGGAGCCTCTTCTTCCTCATGGCTGCCAGCTGCTCCCTCACAGTCTGGAAGCCTCCGTCCTCTTCTTCTTCCTGGTACACGGGCTCCTGCCAGCGCCTGGGGGCACAGGTCAGGGGTCACAGGTCAGGGGTTGTGTGTGTGTCTCTCTGTAATATTATTGGACAGGGTGGGCCACAGTGTGTGCGTATGTGTGCGTGTGTGATGTGTTGCGTTTGTATGTATGTGTGGTAAGTGTGTGTGTGTGTGTGCTCACGGGCAGGGTGGAGCGGGCGTGGTGAAGGTGTGTGTGTCGCGGGATTCCTCCTGACTCTCCTCCTCTTCCTCATGTCCTTCCTCATCTTGCTCCTGAGAGCACAGGTCCTCCTGGAACTGGACCACACACACACACAGTTACCACACACACACACAGTTACCACACACACACAGTTACCACACACACGTTACCACGCACACACGTTACTACACACACACACGTTACCACGCACACACACACAGTTACCACACACACACACCCACAAGTTACCACACACACACAAGTTACCACACACACAAACAAAGACACAGGTTCCACACACATACACACAGGTGGATGTCTTACCGTTTCAAACAACTCCTCCATCAATTGGTTCACTTCCTTCTCTGGTAGAGGGAGAGAGAGAGGTTATAGCTCTAAACAAACACACGTCTACAACTTTTGTCTCCAGGTTGCCGGGGTGACTTACTGGTGATGCGTACGGCCCGGTCGTTACGGTAATCCTCCACGTCAGGCTCATCTGTGTCAGCCAGGAAGTTATACTCTGGATCATCATCATCATCAGCTTCCTCTGAGAGAGGGGGAGGGAGATACACATCATCACACACACACCCAGACGACATTACACACACAGAGAGACATCATCACAGACACACCCAGACGACATCACACAGACACAGACAGACATCGTCAAACACACACCCAGACGACATCACACGCACAGAGAGACGTCATCACACACACACCCAGACGCGTCATCACACACACACCCAGACGCGTCATCACACACACACCCAGACGCGTCATCACACACACACCCAGACGCGTCATCACACAGACACAGACAAGACATCATCACACAGACACAGAGAGACATCATCACACACACGCACGCACTGAGACATCAAGACGCACGACGTCACACACTCTCTCTCTCACACACACACACTCAGGCTTAGCGTGCCCTTCAGTCTGTCTGAAGTGTGTGTGACACACAGCAGTCAAGTGTCCAGTGTGCTGATCATGCAGAGCAGTGCAGTCTGTGGCATGCACTAAACTGGAGTTACATGTCACACACACATCGTACATCCTGCTTGCGCGCGCGCACACACACACACACAGGAGGAATTTCTATTGACCCAGTTCCGCAGGCTGCCTGTTGACAAGGATTTTGCTCACGCAAGGGTTAGACACTCACTCACACACACACACACACACACTGTATCCAACACACTCTCACAGACCATCGTTCTCGGCGTCGGAGCACATGAGCCCTCTCAGCCAATGGGTCCACTCGCGGTCCTCCTGGGCGGAGCCACACTCGTACATGTCGGGCGTGATGTCAGGGGCCCTTAGCTCCGCTTCCAGGCGCCCCAGGGGGACGTCCCTGAGGGGACGCTTGGAGCGAGTCCTCCACGCCATCACACTGTCCTCTGCTGGGGCCAGAGGCTGGGGCGGGGGCTGGGGCAGGGGCTGGAGGGGGGGCAGGGGCTGGAGGGGGGGTAGGGGTTGGGGCTGGAGGGGGGGCAGGGGCTGGAGGGGGGGCAGGGGCTGGGACTGGGGGGGGGGCAAGGGCTGGTGGAGGATGAGAGAGAGGGAGGAGGAGGAGTGGGGCGAGGAGAAGAGGAAGAGGAGGTCAACTCAAATGGTCAGCTTCCGTTCGGGGAATCTGATAGGTCCGTCTCTGGGACGGGGCGGTACCTGAAAGGGTTCCATGCAGGCGGGGACGGGACCTATGGCTAGCTCCTCCTCCACGGCGTGGAGCTTCTCCAGGAAGCTGGAGTCTGGGGGCGGTCTGATGGGCGGGCCAGGGGGAGGAAGGGGCGGGCCCATACGACGTCTCGCTTTGTGATTGTACACCTGGGAGGGGGGGAGAGAGAGAGAGAGAGAGAGAGAGAGAGAGAGAGAGAGAGAGAGAGAGAGAGAGAGAGAGAGAGAGAGAGAGAGAGAGAGAGGATAAAGGAGGGGATGTGTGTGTGTACCTAGTAGAACTAGAAAATGTTCACGATAACAATGACATGTTTATGAGATTGATTTTCGTTGATTGGCTTTCCTCAACCTGCAAAAACACTACCAGCCAATCGTTTAGTAGAGACACAATGGCTGCCCTCAGTTTTATACTGAGTGGGAGCCTGAAAAATGTATGAACCACATCCGTTTTTGTGTGAGCGTGTATGTGTGTGCACCTGCAGGGAGCTGTGTGTGTGTGTGTGTGTGTGTGTGTGTGTGTGTGTGTGTGTGTGTGTGTGTGCGTGAGTGTGTGTGTGTGTGCGTGTGTGTGTACCTGCAGGGAGCTGTGTTCCTCCTCCTGGCTGGCAGCTCTGAGGATCCCTGCTCTGACTCCCCTGGGAGACGAGGCTGTGCTCTCCATGTCACTCTCCTGGAACGTCTACACACACACACACACACACACACACATGTAACAGTGGTACAGTCAGTATTACTTCCTCCAGATCTTGCCCCAACCGGTATTCGAACCCGGGTCCTCTGATCTAGGAACACAGTAACATGAAGCTCTTACATCTTCACACGTCTCATCCTCCTCTTCCTCGTCGGGGCGGTACTCTTCATCAGAGGAGTCCTCGTCTTCCAGGGGGATGTCCACAAACTGGGGCGCCTTCGACCCACACACACACACACCAACATCACACACACGTACGGTGATCTTTAGTGCAGTGGTAAAGCCTTGTGTGAGTGCATTTACATTTACATGTATTCATTTAGCACACGCTTTTATCCAAAGCGACTGCCAAGAGAGAGCTTTATAAAAAGTGCATAGGTCAATGATCATAAACAACGAGATAGCCCCCCAAAATATATTGTGTGAGAGTGTATGTGTGTGTTGTTCTCTTCAGCAGAGCAGGAGGGCTGGGTTAGGTTACCTTGACTTCAATGGCCTTCTTAATGGGGGAGATGTTCCATGCTGGGATGACCTGGGAGGCAAATCAAGCATACTCTAAACACCATCTGAGCCCTTTAACATGCTTACTTATGCCTTCACAAAAAAAAGAGAGTGATAAGAGAGAGAGAGGAGGGGTGGGAGAGAGAGAGAGAGAGAGAGAGAGAGAGAGAGAGAGAGAGAGAGAGAGAGAGAGAGAGAGAGAGAGAGAGAACTTACCACTCCTTTCTCCACCACCTCTTTCAGTTTAGAGCGGGTCATTTTGGGCTCCTGGGAATAATATGAGGGGGGGGGGGGGTTGAGGTGAGAAACCTAGATGAACCAGGAACAGGAATTGAATAAACTCTTATTCTTGGCTTGTATCGGAGTGACACTCACAAACACAGGCACAGCCTCGGTCTCGTTGATGGCAGCCTTCATCATGGCCACCACATGCTCGTTGGTGATCACTTCCTGTATTGGGTCAAAGGCCATTCAATTCCATTTAACATTCGTAACACTGAATCTCGACATTTTAATCATCCCCTCATCGCCACGCTGATGTCACCGCTGGTTGCCGTGGCGCAAAGTCTCTGTGGACACACTCACATGAATGATGTTGCGCACGTTGGTAGTGGTGAGGTTGTGCTGTTTGGACTTGTTCTCCAGCTGTTGGTCCAGCTGCCTGTCAATCTCCACCTCTGAGCCCGGCTCTTCACTCTGACTTTCTTCTGATTGGTCCTCGGCCGGTCTCCTCTTCCTCTTTGCCCCGCCTCCTTTCTTTCGGACTCCCTGGCGCGTCCTGCACTGTTCCTCTGAGGGAGAGAGGAAGAGAGGAAGTAAGGGAGAGGGAGAAAGGGAGTAAGAGAGAGAGGGAGTAAGGGAGAGAGGGAGTAAGGGAAAGAGCAGGAGAGAGTAAGGGAGAGTAAGCGGGGGGGTAAGTGAGAGAGTGTGTGTGGGGGTAAGAGAGAGAGAGTAGGAGAGGGGAAGGAGTCACAGAGAGAGGGGGCAGGGAGTAAGTGAAAGGGAGGAGTAAGAGAGGGAGTGTGTGTGTGTGTGTGTGGGGGGGGGGTAGAGAGGTTGAGCAGGACAGCGGTCTTCCTGCTCACCAGTGACGATGACCAGCAGGTCTGTGTCAGTCATCTCCTCCTCGGTCGAGGGGCGTGGCCAGGAGGGGCTGGAACAGAGGCGAGACCCCCCCTCTCTGCTGCCGTGCCCTGCATGCGAACACACGTTACAAACACACACATGCAACACTCACACGATACAGTATATGCTTAATTCACAGCCATCCAGGTGCATGTTGGCTCAACCTGCTATAACCTGTTTTCCTTCCCGCCCTCTTCAACCCCCCAACCTCCCTCTTCCCCTTTGCTCCACCCGGTCCGCCGGCCCTTCATCTTAACCCCTCTTTCCCTCCATCTGCCCTCTCCTCTTCCCATCCACCCTTCTCCTCGCCTCCCTCTTTCCTTCCTTACCCCGAGCATCAGATTCCTGAAGGGGGCCCTGGCCTTGACCCCTGACCTTTGCCCCGAGTCGGCATGGCAACGTGCTCTGTCCCTCCTCCGGGCTCCTGTCCTCTTGACAGTCTTCAACTGTAGGAGGCGATGCATTGGTGGATGCCGGAGGTTCGGGTGCCGGTAGCTTCTCTGCGCGCGTTGCCTTGGAGGCTCCGCCAGCTTTGACGGAGATGGACTTCCGTTTGCGGACCAGGCTCATAGCGTCGCTGCATCACCTGGGAGACGCGACAGGCGAATATGAGGATGTGCTCAATTTATATGTTAATTCGGATAAAAGCATCTTATAAATGAAAAACATTGAAACTGAGCACCGACGAAGTGCCTCTGCTCGGCCATGCTTGAGTACAGACCGTGTGACAGTTTTTTTACAGTACTAGTAGTTACCTATTCCAATATCCATTCCAGTGTTTGTCTTTTAGGCTACTCGAAACACATCTCACATTTTGCCATTGAATTGTGTAGGGAAACTACACGTAGGTAACGTTAGCTAGCGTGCTTCCGATGTATGTTACAAGCTGTTTACGTTAGTCAGTGCCCTATTCAACCAGACAAAAAGTCTAAATATGCGTGACCAAGATCAGACAGTCTGGTTTGATTCTTAGCACGCTGAAATGAAGTGAACAAGCAGGTCAGTACACGCTATAAGACAGTGGAACAAACGTTATCACACTGGTTTGTTGTTATGTGTTACATTAGCCTCGTTTTTCCTGAGTAACTAGCAGTCTAGCTAGCGAACAAGCGAACTTAGCTACGAATGACTTCCAGGAAACTAAACCTGTCCTCTACCTCAAGGACGAAACAGATTGCCCAAGTACTATTATACAGGGTAAATGTCATTATAAATCTAGATGTTCAACGTGTGTTTTTCAAAACAATAGCTCTTACCCGCCACAGCGCGAGCTCCATCAGCAGTGAGCTGAAAACTACATTCGTTATTTCATTTCCGGGCGCAGCACAAAAATCTTTCCCACTCTACGTCCTACAACAAACACCACACGATGTCTTACCGCTTGCGCACAGTACCATGTTTCGTGATTTTAGGGTCACTGTGATTGAAAATATGGGTCACTGTGATGGGATGTGAATATAAAAAAAATAACAGAAGATGATTGGGGCCGTCTTTTACTGAAATACAGGGTGGCATAGTATCAAGACCACTGTTGTTAACCCAGACAGAGAGACCAATAACTAATTTGATTGAGATTGGCAACACCTTGCATGAACCTGTATGCTATAAAACACGGTTGCGTCAAAGTGATACATTGGTACGACCATTGAAGAGATCAGTCCATTTGCTTATGAAAAGAAATATCCTTGTTTCGATTATCTTTTACTATTTTACGCAAGTATATTCAGCATGTATGCGTCAAAGGCTAGTGCCTCTGTGCGAAACATTGTTCTGACACAGGAGAGAATCCCCAGCTTTAATATACCGTCTCCGCAATTTCGGTCTCCCCGAGCACGACTGCGGGATAGTCATGAATCGGACCGCTCGAGGCTGCTTTCTACGGACAGCAACAGCCCCGAACAGCTCTCGCGCACTGCATCGCCATTCGTTCCAACCTCCCAGTTACTTAAGGTTTCTTCACCAGCAAGGAAGATGAGGCTTTACCACGCCAACAAGGACCTCGTGGACCCGTCCACACAAGCAGCCATGTCCATGCACGTGAAGAAAGTCTCCACACCGTATGGGTTCTGTTTGCTAGCCGAACGTCCGGCCACGCGGCGACGGGAATCACTGTTTCACAAGCGTGCACCTGCAGAAAACACGGATGGAGACAACTATGGTATTCTACAGCCCTGTCCAACGGAACAAACAAGCGGGCACAATCGAACGCGCTTGGTGGTGACTGCTTCCAACTCAAATTTTGGTGATAAAATTCACAACTCCATGACCCCGGAGGCGCCCTGGTCTGCCCAGAAGACTGGTAGAGCGGCCGCCCTTCAGGCGTTCCTAGACAAACCACTCATTGCTTTAAGAGCCTTAACACCAGGGAGAAGGCGAAAGGACCTTAGCGAGATTCTGGAACAATAGATGTTCCCCATGTGCCAGTGTGTGTGTGTTCTACGTTTTTAACATTTGTCAAAATAAAAAACTTTTATTACACCAAGCTGTAACTATTCAAGTTAATACAAGAGGGGGTTGAGTGCAAAATATCTGGTTATTGTTGGAAGTGTGAGGACAACCAATTTTTAGGTTCCAGCATGGATATGATTGGGAAGGAAACCTGATTTGGATGTTAATCCCAGATTGGTAGACTGTTCTGATTTAGGTTGCACAAGACGTTTAAGTGGTCTGGAAAAGTAATCAGATCAACTTGAAATATGTACACTGCCAACATAAGTGAACCATTGAGGTCTTTGACTGGTGGTCTAGGAAGTTGAACATGTAGCATGGGTCTCCAACCTTGCACCTAGAAATACCCTCCTGTAGGGTAACACTCCTGTACCTTTCTGTGACTCTCAGACAAGTGTTAGTCCACAGACTCCTCTGGGGGGCGACCTCCCTCTGGTGTTAAGTCTGGTCCAGCTCCTCGTTTATCAGACTCCTCTGGGGGAGACCTCCCTCTGCTGGTAAGTGTGGCCCACGTCCTCGTACTTCTGCTGGACGGCCTTAAGCTGGCCTTCCATCAGGGACTTCTCGCCTCAGAGGTGCCACTTTGAGTTCTAAATGCTGCCATTTCCCCTCCAGGGCCTCGCGAGACTTCTGCTCATTGTCCATCCCGACCTGGTAACAGTCAAGCTGCTGCTTGGCAACGGAGAGTTGGGTCTGAACCCTGGAGATGTCAGTCGCCAGCAGCTCCATTCTGTTCTTCGAAGCGGTGGCTTGGTTGATTACTGCAGCAACCCTGTCATTGGACACTGCTCTGGAATCATGCCCCTGGAGGTCGTAGGTCATCTCCAGGTGAACCAAAATGTCAGAAAGAATCTGGAAGGAGAGAGATACAGCTTGTTTGATGCATCCATTAGATACACAGAGGAAGGTATGACAACCGAAACTAAAGGTGATGAATAATAACAATTAAGGTCACGTCAATCTTTTACAGCAATGGTCTCCTCAGTGTCTCTCAGGGTCTTCAGGTATTCTTTCACCCTGCTGACGGTGGCGACGGTGTTTGCCCTTCAAAACCTTGGCAGCATTGCGGAGGAAGCGCTGCTGTTTCCTCAGCGCTCCGTTCTCCTTCTCTAGGTCCCTCCAGCAGGTGTGGAAGGCCTCCTCGTGGCTCCTCCTCTCCCCTGCGGCCGCATGCGCCCTAGCCAGCTCCTGCTTGGTCGCCACACCAAGTCCCACGGTCCAGAGCACTCGCTCCACGATGACCAGGTACGCTGGGTCCCAGGCAGGGGCGGTTTTAGGCACGGGCAGACTGGGCAGCCGCCCGGGGCGGAATTTTTTCATGTCACGTGGGGGGCACACGAAAATTTAAAAAAAGAAATCTCTGCGTGGTTTTCTCTTATTTATCATTTCAGTTTGTGGGGAATTGGCATATTGGCGCCCCCTGGTCCCAGGGCAACACTACTGAAGAGTCACCCTGTATCCATGGGAACACGGAAAATGACAAGTCCTGAATCCACGAGGTGCTGGAATCTGAGGTGCTCTGATAGGACACGGCCTGGTCCAACACAGCTGGGTTGAAGACGGTCAGATAAATCATGTTTGGGTCGAACATGGTCACAGACATGATGGTTGGATCAAGACTGTATGATACAACCCAGTGGTGTTAAAAGTGCTCAAATTTAATATGGTTGGGTTCAACCTGTTTTGATTGAACACACTGGCCAGTTTATGAAATCTTCTCCCTTCCTGTCACTGTTCGTTCGCTAGATGGCGACATATGAATGAACAACCTGCTGTTTTTCCAGGAATATTTCTATGCATGCCAGTTTTTAATGTCTCCCAGTCAAGCCTGCCCATAAGAGGGTAAAGCTTTCTGGGGCCCAGCCGCAGTGCCGGCAATAATCACGTTCATCCTAAATATTTTGCCAGCGCAGAATTCCTTAAAATCTGCAGATTTTGTTTGGGTTTGCTCATCACTGAGTACATTTTTCTCGGTAAACGTAATGTTTTATGTAGGACAGAGAGAGCACATACACGCATGCGTTAATATGAGTAATGCCGATTAGGGGTGGGCCCATTCATTGAACCTTTTCAGGGCCCCAGCTATTTCAATGGGCGGGCCTGCCTCCAGGTGCCTTAATGTCTCATCATAATTATCATATCTTAATTGTATTCTAAAACAGAAAGCATCTATACTCTGTTACCTTCTGATCAAACCACACAAGCTGAAATATGCAGCTAAAACAGTGACAGTACATTTAGGTATAAAAAATTGAAATTGGCATTGAAACAACCAGTATTGGCACTGAAACATTTTCAACTGAAGAAAAGAAATCTGCCAATCCTATTATTTTATTTTGATATTTGTATGCATCATGATGTGTTTTTCAATTTCAATCTTGAAATAGGATAGCAAGATTTTATTTCTCCAGTTGAAAAATTTTCAGTGCCAATTTCTATTTTGAATACCTCAGTTTACTGTCACTGTTTTAGTTCCATACTTAAAGCCATTAAATCAAGAGGAAGGGATGCAAGAAACCATGTAATTTAAACAGGGTCTTAAACTTCCTGTTTTTAAAGCATATCCTAGTTGTTATTCTGCAAAAACTATGTCCATCTGGTGTGCGTGCGATGGAGAAACAACTATACCAGGCTTCCAAGTGCTTAGCCAGGACATTTGGCGATCACCCCACCCTGGAGGTGAGGCTATACAGACACCACCAACTAAACTAACCCTAACTTTACATGTTTCTACCCGTCACCTCTCTGTCAGGTAGTTTCTCAAAGCTCAAATATCCTTTACCGGTACTGTAGCACACATTTTATTTCCAGGAAATAGTGATAGAGAGAAAGAGATTTTTATTGATTATTGACAACAAAAACATTGCAGTGATTTGTCATATAAATATATATATAATAAAATGTAATGCTTTATAATGCTGACATGACCAATAACTGAAAGGTCCAGCTGCTAAATTCCAATAGAAGGAGTGCAGGAAAACATTCAGTTCCACTTCTGCCATTGTTAGGCGTTGTACAGTCTTATAGCCAGGGGGACAAAAGACTGTTGAGAAGAACCAAGACAGAAATCTTCCAATAAACACACTCCTCTGCCCAGTGAATGTGCTGTGCAGAGAGTGGTGGGCATTGACCAGAATAGAACAGCTTATGTAGGGTCCTTCTCTCCACCATGGACATAAGGAAGACCTCATGCCAACCCCAGTCAGCTCTCCTCACCAGCCTGTTCTTCCTGCTGCTTCCCCAACACACCACAGCATAGAGGAGAACCCTAGCGACCACTGACTGGTAAAACATCAGCAGGAGTTTCCTACAGATGTTGAAGGACCGTCAACCCTCCATAGGAAATAGATCCGGCTCTGCCCCTTCCTGTAGAGACTGTCAGAATTCGCCGACCAGCCCAGTCTATCGTCCAGCAGCTGCCCCAGGTACTTGTTGGTCTGGACCCCCTCCACATTGACTCCCTCAATGGACACTGGTAGCATATGAGGCCTAGTCCTCCGGAAGCTCACCACCAGCGCTTTAGTCTTGGAGCTGTTCAGCTGCTGACGCTTCGATCTGCACCATAACACAAAGTCCTCCACAAGACTCCAGGACTCGCCCTCCTATACACCCCTGATACCCCACACAATTTCGATGTAATCCGAGTACCTCTGCATGTGGCAAATCTCAGTTGTACTTGAAGTGGGAAGTGTGCAGGGTGAACAACAAGGGTTCACCATGGCGTGCCTGTGCTGCTGACCACTGTCTCAAAGGAGCTGTCGCTCAGCCTGGCATACTAGCGTCTCCCCGTGAGGTAGACCGTAATCCAGGTCACCAGGTGTTAGTCTACCCTCATATCTGTCAGCTTGTCTCTCAGTAGGAGAGTTTGGATGGTATTGAAGGCACTGGACAAATCTAAAACCATGATCCTCGCAGCACCGCTCCCCTTGTCCAGTTGAGAGGAAGCCCTGTATAGGGTAGACAGAAGATGGAATCTTCCACTGCCACCTTCTCCTGGTAGGCAAATTGCAGTGGGCCAATTGCACGACTATCCTGGGGTATAAAGAGATAAAGTAGAAGCCATTCCAAAGTTGCTACTCTGCTGACTTGGATCTGGAGTGGTGGGGTGGTGGGTCACCTCATCTGTAGGCAGCATGGGGAAGGAGAACATCTGTTGATAATGTAGATAATGGGAAACATGCATCAACATCAGCATCTGTGGGGGGTGGGGGTGTGGGGGGGTTCCACCTGAACACACTGCAGCTCTGCCTGATTTCCATATTTGAAGGCTCTCTTTGTCTTGGTTATAGAAGTCCTTGACGTCACTGCTAGGGCTTGTTATTTGGGAAGCATGCGTACAGTTTTAATGGGAACCTACGCCCTTGCAAAAATGGGGGTTGTCAGGGATGCAGTATTTGCTTAGCTATAAACACATGCTTTCTACTTAATTTGATCGAAGATTTCATTAACCCAATAATGTTAACCTGACCAATAATGTTTGTATAACATTTCCTGTCTGATATTTTAATTGAAATCTGTGATCGGATTCCCCCCATTGTAGTTCCTGGTGGTGCTAATTGACAGTCAAAGTTGTTCTCCATTTAAATGTAATTCGACCTACTTAAGTATTAGAATCAACTTTTTTCTTACTTCCTAAATCAATTTCAATTTGAAATCTGGCGAGGCAAAGGAAACACCATTCCATAAGAATAGCATAAATGTTGACTGATATTAAAGAAAGAACATTTCCCGGAGGTGGAATTAACCGTTTAGCCTGCATCACTTGCTTGTGTTAGCCTACATTAGCCATGTTCCCATTAATCTAATATGGTATATGTACATTAAATGTATTACATTTAATAAGGTATTACATTTTCGATCAGGCTAAGTCCACATTATTATGAAATTATTCAGGCGTTATTACATTTTCAGGAAATTATTAGATGGATGGATCTATCGATATCGATCTTTCGATAGATTTACATTATTAATCCCCAGGGAGGAAATTAAGGTGTCTTCGCAGCCAGGCACATATATAAGAATAAAAACAAATACAATCACAATAACATTTCTGATAAATGCAATAAGATAAATAAATTCCATCATGCCACAAGCTTAAAGTCCAGTTTCCTGACCATAGGTTTAATAATAGGCACTGGTGAATTTACAGTGTCTAATAATAGTCATCTAACAAAGGGCGAGTGAGGTCTGACGGGGCCAGATGAGTTGTAAAGTTTGATGGCAGCAGGCAGAAATGATTTCCTGTAACGTTCCTTTAAACACTGTGGTTGGATGAATCTGCTGCTTAAGGTGCTCTTTAGTACATCAAGTATTTTGTGGAGGGGGTTGGATTGTAGGTCCGGACCCTGGCTTCTACGGGGACCCAATACTTTCCATATGACAGAAGCCTTTCGTTAAAGGTAATTAAAAAAAAGATAGTTCAACTGCTGCAGGGATCAACAATAAATCAAACGTCTCATGATACTTGACCCAGTGTTAGCCAACTAATTATTTGTCATTATTATCAGTAAAACTGTTTTAACAGAAAATACAGTTGTACTTTCAGGCAAAAGCTTCATGTTTTTTTCTGTAGGTAAATGGACAGTACTTCAGGGGGCCAAGCTGCCACCCATACATGCAGTTGCCTAGGATGGGCCTATGGGGGCTGCTGTTGCGTTGTTTATGGTCCAGTTGGCATCTTGAATGCATTTACAGTCTGAATCAGTCCCATCTGACTCTTGCCACGGTTCTGTTTTAAATAAGGTGTTATTTCCTGTTCAACTGCAACACAGAGATCCTATTCAACATCACATGCCTGCTAACCACAATGTTCTGTGTTTTCAAGGGAGAGATAAAAATGGTGTATTTACTAAACAAATTCTATATACTTAGCACAGCTTATTATAGACCAGATGCAAAATGTGTGCGCACTACAAGCAACACGTAACACCTGTGCTGCTTTACACACAACATTTACATTTTTGGTGACCAAAATGACAGAGTGTATCCTATTTTGCCTATGGTCAGGCATTACATGGTGCTTTCTGTGTGTGTTTCACAAAGAGGTTATAAAGTGGTGAATGCCTACATTTACTAAACAAATTAGCCTAACAATAGTCATATGTCAAATGACATTAATTTGAAGCATGTGCAGCATCCTCTTCTGTGCATCTTTGAATCAAATCCAATATTAGTTGTTATTATTTAGCCAACTTTAACGACTTTGGCCAATTTGTCCACTGGGCTACCTTCCATGACATTGTACTTCACATTTACAGTATGATATTGTTTTCTCTTCTATGTAATATCGTAGTTGAGATATTGTGGTTGCACTGTAGTTGAGATATTACTGTGGCACTGTGCCATCATGGTGAAATGTGGTTACTTTACACCGTGTGGTAAATGCAAATAATTCCTTGACTCTAACCACGTCAAAGCTGACAGGTTCGCAGATTTTTGCTGCACTTTCTCTGTACAAAAGCATCAGTTAAATAAATAAAATGTACAATCTGGGAGCTGTGTTCAGGAATGAGCTAAGTTGCTGAGTCAGGTCAAGTCATGTGGTTTTTAATGTCATTTCAATCACATACATACAAACGACGCTCCTCCAGGACCATGGCGTTACATAAAACAACACAAAATTCATGAGACTACATCTATTTCTGAACTACATGTAACTAAATAAGACTTGCATTTCTACATACAGTGCATGTGAAAACGTGTGCCAAAGGACAAACTGTAACCTAGTGCAACATGATAAAATAATATGAATATTCCAGTAAAAATGCTTACTTAAAATAACTTACTCTTAAAAACACTGGGAGGTAGATTTCCTAAGACTGCGCAGTTTACGCTGCGTCTGTTAATGAAAGTTCGGTAATAGCGCCCGCTATGCTTCCTCATTTTGTGTAGTAGGCTATTTATCAAACCTGACACTCATCGGGCAATCAGAGCATACTCCACTCTTTAGCGTAATTAGCGCGCCTTTAAAAGAGGAAACAATGGGCCCACGTCACGTGTATCTATCATGGATCTTCCTACTTTAAAAAGAGAGCGCAATCTTATATTTCGTGACGATAAAATTGACCTATTAGTGGATGAAGTAACAGCAAACCTGAACATATTACAGGGCAGAACATCCACACCCCTCGGAAAAAAATGGTGTATGTCTTCGCCTTGCTTGGATCATTGCTGCCATTGAATACGGTAAATTTGTACACACGGGAATACGCGCTTACACCTGCTTATAAGAGGCGAAGAATTTCCCCCGCAGAACAGAGGCTCGCTCTTACTGGCAGTCTTTGTAAATACCACTGAATATATAATCAGGCGCACTTTACGAGTATCCTCCCACCTTTTTGGATGGAATTCTCACTTTCACTATGACCCTCCCACGAACGCATATTGAAAGCGCAACTTGTCTGTAGGCCCACTCGCTCATGTGGCAGGCAATCTGCGATTTTACCCAAGTGCGCCCTGTTTGTAAATAGCCCGCATCGGTTAAGTCAGTCTTTGCGGATATTACTCCTGCTCTGAAAAGGGGTCTGTAAGGAACTGTGAAGGGGTTCTGCGTGGAACAATTATATTTAGTAATAATCAATATTTCAGTTAGGTTGGTATTTTCTTTGTTTCTTCAAGGCCAATCCTCATACCTTCTGTCTAGAAAAAATAAACATAATCGTATTAAAAGTACACATTTACATATTGTACTTTTATACACATTGTACTTATTGTGTCAGAGATCTTTCTCAAGGAGGATTGTTGGGGGTCTGTTCTCTTTCGTGATGGATGCTCGCTTAACTCTTTTGCGGTGTCTGGGGCACCTTTACACCATTATAAATGTATGTTTTCTCCACACTTGTCTGCCCACCCCTCTCCATAGAAATATGACTCAATACTGTAACGCACTCGTATGCAAGTAGGCCTAATCCTGTAGGCTACATCTAGGCAGATGTGTGTGTGTTTGTGTGTGTGTGCGTGTGTTTGTGGAGGAGCAAGTAGACCATAGTCATACTGTACAACGTGTTAATATGTTTACCATCAATGATAAATAGTTACTAAATTGATCATTACCAGAACAATGGGGTTGATAAACGATCTTTATTGTAAACATTATTGAATAGTTGATGGCGTCATCATGCAACAGTGTATTAAATGTATACTAGAGAAAATGAGGAAGATTTGTAATAAATACCATAAATAATAAGCATACCTTCTATGAGCTATTATAACATATTTACCTCTTCTTTACTTTTGCAAAGTTTAACTAAAGTATCTATTCTCTCCAGCTTCCACTGCAGTTTATCTGCAACCAGAATCCGCAATTTCATAAAAGTCTCTGGTAGTTTTCTAATCTGATCAACAGTGGCCATATGAACCCAACTTTTTATTCGTCCGATAAGGTCACTCTGGTTAAGTCGCAAAATGCTGGCACGTGTTGGTCTGCTGGATCCCGCAGGTGGATAATTCTTCACAAACCGACGCATTTTACTAACGCTCATCTTGTGGTGAGATACGAAACCTGGAAGGATTTGTCGTAGGAATTCGGCACCATCTGAGAAAAGAATACACATACAAAACACAATGACTAAAAAACGTTTGAATGGTGTTCGGAAATGATTCGTTAATGTTTATAAACGTCCTTACCGCGGCTGATGATCTCAGCGCATGATGCGCAAATGACATCGTGCCAGGTGCGACCTTTTAGCACCACGTGTTTATCCGCGGCAGTGCACGAGGAGTGAGGTGTGCACGGAGCGTCAGAGGATAATTCAACTGAAAAGAATCCACTCGAACATTGTTCACATTTGGAATCTTTTTCAGCTGTGCCTGTGGACACAAAAGGCAGTTAGTTTGTCTTCTATAGGCCTACAAGGTAGAAGAAATGGTTAGCCTATAACTAGCCTACAGTTTGTTAAAATTGTGTTGCTCTCGGCGTTATATCTACCTTTAGATATCACACCGTAACCCGAAGAGCATTCTGTGTGTCTGGTGCAGTCTTGAAGCCACTTGTTAAAGTAATGCCCTGGCTTGCACTCGCACACGCAGTTTTGAGAAGGGGTGCACTCCTTTTTGACTACCCTGTTCCCCACGCACATTCCACAGCGCAGGCACTTGGGTATGTAGTTCCAAAGCTCCGTGAATGAGCCAGTTGGGCACTTCGCGCAATCGCTTTTACCGTTGTCATCACTGCAGGCTTTGCGGAGGTAGGTTCCGGGCGGGCAGAGTTGACACTCTAGCAAACGGCCGCTGTACGGGTCTTCATGCTGGAAAGTTTGCATGTGAGGTTCCGTACTGGCACCGGAGCGACAGCCTAAAATCAGCATCGTTGTCAAAAGGAACTGTGGACAGAGAAAGGGTAAAACAACGAAGAGTCAGTTAAAATTAGTAATATAAGTTTGTCTTAGACTGTAGCCTAATATTGATAAATAATGTTGATAAAATGCCGCCTTTGCCTCTAGCAGAATCAGGACCCACCATGTTTCTAGGTTATGTTCCACCGCTGTAAAAGCGTTGCGCTCTCTGGTCCTGATGGGAGCTCTTGGAAGGCTAAATCCTTTTATAAAGGCATACCTGACGCACATGTGGTGGGAGGGGCTCAGTATTTATGAATGGATACAACATCTCACAGCATCAATGGGCATTAGGCAAAGGCGGGAAAGCCTATTAGGAAAAACATGCAACTTATTTAGTTGGCTAAATGCTGCGTCAGGGTGGTCAGAAGATAGGCTGCCGGTATATGATAGAATGAATTAGGATAATTCTGCTTCCGTGCGGGAACATGTTGCCATTCAGTCGTAACTAAAAATAAATAACTAAAAACTTCCGTGAAGCTTCAAATCGAACAAGGATGTGATCTCCAGTTAATGAACACTGAAATCACACTGTCTTATGTAGCCTATTTGTGAGAACGGAAGTTGAAAGATACCGGACTCGAACAAATATAAGGCACTACGCATAATAGTCAGCAACAAAACAAAATGAACCAAGTAAATTGTGGTTTAAAAATCATAAATGGTCTGAAAATATTTTTCCTTTCCAAAAGGGGCAGTGAATGGGTCTAACGACATTGTTACAGGAAAGCTCTAACTGGG
This sequence comes from Hypomesus transpacificus, assembly GCF_021917145.1. Lineage (NCBI taxonomy): Eukaryota > Metazoa > Chordata > Actinopteri > Osmeriformes > Osmeridae > Hypomesus > Hypomesus transpacificus. Next base: position 1,221,126 of record NC_061063.1, read on the forward strand.
TAGGCTATTAGTTGTATACAGTTTTGTTTATTAGTTAGGCCTATATAGCTAATCCATCTCTACCACTCTTAGTTCCAGTTCTATTACTGTAGCCTATATTAGTTAATCCATCGCTACCACTAGTACAAGCTCTATTATTGTATATTAGGCCTATACCATGGTCTGGGTGAATACTCAATTCTGATTGGCTGCAGGGGTGTACATTATAGGGATAATGCCCGACGAGGTGTCCAATATCATCTGATAATGGACGATGCGGAGGCGTGAACCGTTGCTTCCGCGGAGTCCATTATCAGATGATATTGGACACCTCGAAGGGCATTATCCCGCTTAAACCATGGTCACTTGCCAACGATTTTTATGTGTTTTAAGGCGTTTTGCAATAAAAATCTAACGTTTTTCAACTTTAACCAACTCTGATATTTCTAGTCTGCTCAGCTCAAAGAACCAACACCGGCTTTCCCTTGGCTGAGCTATTAGCCCAAACGATAACGTTATGCTAGCAGGATTCAAAGGCAATAACATTGTGTACGGTTGACAAACAGTAAATATAATTTTACAGTATGTTTGACAATAAGATTTGCTAGCTAACCAGCCATGTCACTGTCCCAAAATCAATATCAAGATTTTCACGAACAATATCGGCCGCATACTGAAGTATGGTCGCAGCCTGTGGAGGGAGTTGAATAGCAAATGGATGTGAGATGATCGCATGAAAGTTGAAATTTTCTCCAAACAGTGATTATAATTTGACAGTATGTTTAACAACAAGACTAGCCAGCTATCGAGCCATGTCATTGTCCCCAAATAAAATCAAGATTTTTAAGAAGAAAATAATCGGCCATGTGTAGAGTTGCTGCTACTGTCGTGTTGGCCGCAGCCTGTCTGAGGTAGATTGACTAGCGAGCTGAATAGTGAATGGGATGTGAGATGAGCGGTTACGTGACACTGACACACTACATTCAGAAAAGAAACATTTTTCAAAAAGGTTAAAATAAATATTGAAGTCACTCATTGTTGTTGTAAGTTAGCTTGTTAAAGTATTTCACAATTGTAAATGGAGGCTTTGACTACGTCACTGTTGTTATGATTACTTATTTAAGACATTTTGTACAGGCTCTTGTGTAGCCAGCGGAATAATTTAGAACGGTAAAAAGACAGTTTTTCTGCAATGACGCAGTAGGTGTCCGTTATCATTCTATAATGTACCCCCCTGCAGCCAATCGTCGTCGTCGTCGTCATCTGCCGCTTGTCCGGGGATCGGGTCGCGGGGGCAGCGACCTAAGCAGGGAGGCCCAGACTTCCCTCCCCCCGGCCACTTCCGCCAGCTCTTCCTGGGGGACCCCAAGGCGTTCCCAGGCCAGCTGAGAGACATAGTCCCTCCAGCGTGTCCTGGGTCTTCCCCGGGGCCTCTTCCCAGTGGGACGTGCCCGGAACACCTCACCAGGGAGGCGTCCAGGAGGCATCCTAATCAGATGCCCGAGCCACCTCAGCTGGCTCCTCTCAACGCGGAGGAGCAGCGGTTCTACTCTGAGCCCCTCCCGGATGACCGAGCTTCTCACCCTATCTCTAAGGGAGAGCCCGGACACCCTACGGAGAAAGCTCATTTCGGCCGCTTGTATTCGCGATCTCGTTCTTTCGGTCACTACCCATAGTTCGTGACCATAGGTGAGGGTAGGAACGTAGATCGACTGGTAAATAGAGAGCTTCGCCTTTCGACTCAGCTCCTTCTTCACCACGACGGACCGATGCAGAGCCCGCATCACTGCGGACGCCGCACCGATCCGCCTGTCGACCTCGCGCTCCATTCTTCCCTCACTCGTGAACAAGACCCCGAGATACTTGAACTCCTCCGCTTGGTTCAGGATCTCCTCCCCGACCCTGAGATGGCACTCCACCCTTTTCCGGTCGATTACCATGGCCTCAGATTTGGAGGTGCTGATTCGCATCCCAGCCGCTTCACATTCGGTTGCGAACCGCTCCAGTGAGAGCTGAAGGTCACGGCCCGATGAAGCCAACAGGACCACATCATCCGCAAAAAGCAGCGACCCGATCCTGAGGTCACCAAACCGGACCCCCTCAACACCCTGGCTGCGCCTAGAAATTCTGTCCATATAGGTATTGAACAGAATGGGTGACATAGGGCAGCCCTGGCGGAGTCCAACCCTCACCGGAAACAAGTTCGACTTACTACCGGCAATGCGGACCAAACTCTGGCACCGGTCGTACAGGGACCGGACAGCCCCGATCAGGAAATCCGGTACCCCGTACTCTCGGAGCACCCCCCACATGAGCCCCCGAGGGACACGGTCGAACGCCTTTTCCAAATCCACAAAACATGTGTAGACTGGTTGGGCGAACTCCCATGTACCCTCCAGGACTCCGCGGAGGGTATAAAGCTGGTCCACTGTTCCACGGCCAGGACGAAAACCACATTGCTCCTCCTGAATCCGAGGTTCGACAATCCGACGGACCCTCCTCTCCAGGACCCCTGAATAGACTTTCCCAGGGAGGCTGAGGAGTGTGATCCCCCTAAAGTTGGAGCACACCCTCCGGTCCCCCTTTTTAAAGAGGGGAACCACCACCCCGGTCTGCCAGTCCAGAGGCACTGTCCCCGATGTCCACGCGATGTTGCAGAGTCGTGTCAACCAAGACAGCCCTACAACATCCAGAGCCTTAAGGAACTCCGGGCGGACCTCATCCACCCCAGGGGCCCTGCCACCGCGGAGCTTTTCAACCACCTCGGCGACCTCAGCCCCAGAGATAGAAGGGCCCCCCCCGATGTCCCCAGACTCTGCCTCCACGTCGGAAAGCGTGTTGGTGGAATTAAGGAGGTCTTCGAAGTATTCCTTCCACCGATCCAGGACGTCCCCCGTCGAGGTCAGCAGCGCACCATCCCCACCGTATACAGTGTTGACAGAGCACTGCTTCCCCCTCCTGAGCCGCCGGATGGTGGTCCAGAACCTTTTTGAAGCCGTTCGGAAGTCATTCTCCATGGCCTCGCCGAACTCCTCCCATGCCCGGGTTTTTGCCTCCGCGACCGCCAAAGCCGCGTTCCGCTTGGCCTGCCGGTACACATCAGCTGCCTCTGGAGTCCTACCAGCCAATAAAGTCCGATAGGCCTCCTTCTTCAGCTTGACGGCATCCCTCACCTCCGGAGTCCACCACCGGGTCCGAGGGTTACCGCCGCGACATGCACCGACCGCCCTGCGGCCGCAGCTCCGGTCAGCCGCTTCAACAATGGAGGCCCGGAACATGGCCCATTCGGACTCAATGTCCCCGGCCCCCCCCGAGACATGATCGAAGCTCTCCCGGAGGTGGGAGTTGAAGCTCCTTCTGACAGAGGGTTCCGCCAGACGTTCCCAGCAGACCCTCACATTACGTTTGGGCCTGCCAGGCCTGACCGGCGTCCTCCCCCACCATCGAAGCCAACTCACCACCAGGTGGTGATCAGTTGACAGCTCCGCCCCTCTCCTCACCCGAGTGTCCAAGACATGCGGCCCCAAGTCCGATGACACGACTACAAAGTCGATCATCGAACTGAGACCTCGGGTGTCCTGGTGCCAGGTGCACATATGGACACCCTTATGCTTGAACATGGTGTTCGTTATGGACAAACCGTGTCTAGCACAGAAGTCCAACAACAAAACACCACTCGGGTTCAGATCGGGGGGGCCGTTCCTCCCAATCACGCCCCTCCAGGTCTCACTGTCATTGCCCACATGAGCATTGAAGTCCCCCAGGAGGACGAGGGAATCCCCAGGAGGAGCGCTTTCCAGCACCCCCCCCAGAGACTCCAAAAAGGGTGGGTACTCTGAGCTGCCGTTTGGTGCATAAGCACAAACGACAGTGAGGACCCGTCCCCCCACCCGAAGGCGGAGGGAGGCTACCCTCTCGTCCACCGGGGTGAACCCCAATGTACAGGCGCCGAACCGAGGGGAAACCAGTATTCCCACCCCAGCTCGACGCCTCTCACCAAGGGCAACTCCAGAGTGGAAGAGAGTCCAGCCCCTCTCAAGGAGACTGGTTCCGGAGCCCACGCTGTGCGTCGAGGCGAGGCCGACTATATCTAGCCGGAAACTCTCTACCTCGCGCACCAGCTCAGGCTCCTTTCCCGCCAGCGAGGTGACGTTCCACGTCCCTAAAGCTAACTTTTGCAGCCGAGGATCGGACCGCCAAGGCCCCCGCCTTCGGCCGCCGCCCGTCTCACACTGCACCCGACCCCCATGACCCCTCCTGCGGATGGTGAGCCCACTGGAAGAGGGTCCCACGTTGTCTCTTCGGGCTGTGCCCGACCGGGCCCCATGGGAAAAGGCCCGGCCACCAGGCGCTCGCCATCGAGCCCCACCCCCGGGCCTGGCTCCAGGGGGGGGCCCCGGTGACCCGCTTCCGGGCAGGGGCAACTGGGAACCATTGTTGTATTTCTTCATGGTTGGTTTTTTGAGCCACTCTTTGTCTGGTCTTTCACCTGGAACCTGTTTGCCTTGGGTGACCCTACCAGGGGCATGAAGCCCCCGACAACATAGCTTCCAGGATCACTAGGACACGCAAACCCCTCCACCGCGGTAAGGTGGTGACTCAAGGAGGGGCCTGCAGCCAATCAGAATTGAGTATTCACCCAGACCATGGTATGAAGGGTGATAACGGACACCTACTGCGTCATTGCAGAAAAACTGTCTTTTCACCGTTCTAAATTATTAGACGAAAATGTCCAATGATACTAGACACAGAAATGGCTATATTTGATTGGCTTAGATGGTTTTGGGAGCAGTGTTCCTGCCTTCTTCTACGGAGACACTAAACTTTTTTTTTTTACAAGTACACAAATCTTTTTCTTCTACGGAGACACAAAACTTTTTTTTTTACAAGTAAACAAATCTTTTTCTTCTACGGAGACACAAATCTTTTTTTTGCAAGTACACGAATCATTTTCTAGAGAGACACAAATCTTTTTTGCAAGTTACAAATCGTTTTTACAGAGCTCGCTCTCCTGGCACTAATTTCACGCCATATGCAAGACCATTCTCGCAAGGAGGCTTGCCAGAACGTTCTTCAAAAGAATGTACTTGCGTTCTCAGCGTTCTTCGGATTGATAAACAGCCAGTGAATTCTGGTTAGACTTTTTGTCCGACTTGAGACGGCGCCGATGATACGTCACTGTGACGTCGCCTTCAAAGTACCGTGATATCGATTCGAGAACTGCCGGCTGTGTAGCCGAGCGCATTTTCTCAAGAGCAACTGCACGGGTTCAAGTGACGACACAGCTATTTCATGATTGGCCAGACTCACACACGACTACTTTGACGTGTGTTTTGTAATATTCGGACATCTTCAGTTTCGCCAATGCTCAAATCCGGACCAAACTGTTGAATTGAATGAAACATTTCTGGAAGAAAGGGTTTTACTCCGCCTCTTCACTAATGTAAAGACTACGTTTAATTATAAATAGAGTAAAGTAAGCAAACAGCGCTTAATCGGCCGTTACTGACATCAACGCAGCAAACCACGAGAAGCTGAAATGTCCGACTTCACAGAGCCGTTTTCAACTCCTCCCCAACTGCAAGCGGCCACTTTCACCGGTCGTTTCATGCAGCCGCAGTCGATGTCGAACGCACCTATTAATCCGTATCAGACTGCGGACCGGTGATAAGGTCAATACGCAGCTGGCATGACTACCTATTAGCCAATCAAAACAATCGTACTGTCGTTGCCATATAATAATAGTTGTGTACATATATGTATGTATGTATATATATATATATATATATATATATATATATATATATATATATATATATATATATATATATATATATATATCATATTTAATCACATTATTTCATATGATTAATTGCAAGATTATTAAATCTTTTTAATCTGTTAAAATGTTACCCCAATAAATGATTTTTTTGTGGAAATAACAATAAAATGGGTGTACTTAACTTCAGATAGGCCTAACTGGATGATAATGTCCAGGTAACAAGTTCAGATGGAACACAACTTAAATTGTAAGGGAGTTTTATTCACTATACTGCTGTATAATAAACATCCACTAAATTAGACTTATTCTGGAATATAAAATATATTTAAGACATTTTGTCTCACAGCCTATTACGGTATCCTGCTCCATAATATTCAAATCTCACTCAAACATACTTCATATACTTAAGCAACCACAGATTGACCTTAATATAGAACAATACCGTTTTTATCTTGTTGAACCCAGTCAACTGCTCGCTTCTTTTGCAAGTGTTGTCTGCCATATATTACTGGAGCAAACGCTGCTGCTGCTACCTCTAACGCTGCTAAGGCTGCTGCTAGCTGTGTGCTTTGCTTGCATGTGATAGCAGGGTTTTTCCTACATAAGAGAACATTTATGCGCGCGCCAAAGCCGTTTTCCCAAGCGCCAATGATAAATCCCGAGCGCCAAAGGCAAAAAAAGTCTGCCATGAAAAAAAATAAAAATAAACCTGATCATCACGCGTGTAATGCATGTCAGCGAATATGTTCTCAATAGTATGTTTCAAGTAGGCTACAGACGAACCCTTGTTCTGTTTTGATCAATAATTAAGTTGATAAGCGTGTCTTCTTGTCTGATCAATACGCAACTGTGAGGTGCGCCGAATGGACAGAGCGGCCACTAAACTGTCGTTCCGCTGAGAGGGCCAGCCCGACGTGCACAAATAGTACACCTGTAGCCTAAAAATGCTAATTACATTTCCACTCAAAATGCTGACAAAAGTTTGATTTCAAACGCAGCCTCCATTGGTATTCTTAACCTGGAATGATAATATATAGTGCAGTGTTTCCTCTATGGCTAAATTTCTGCCGCCACGGTATTAGAAATCAGGCTGTACAAAAGTTTAGTCTGTATTTCAGCAGTGATTGTTAGAGTGCATGTCAAAGAATAGCACGGACATGCGCTTCACACCGCAGTTGAGATAGTGTGTGTGCGTCCTTGAGAACTGTAAGTCGTATAACTTGTGGTGTCAGTTCTTAAGCCCGTTAGTGTATAAGTCTATAGTTCTTGCTAATTTTAATCAAGTTAACTGGTGATTTTCGTTGTTTGTATTCTTCCCCTGCTAGCTAAATTGCACATGTCTGTTGATTTGATAGCGATTGCTGCCTTTTCTCAGGTTTGTATTTTAGGTGCATAATTATGCTGAAGTAGTTGTAATTATTAAAAGTGGGTTTATTGTTAATATTTGTTACAGAATGCTTAGCCTATCAAGATCAAATGAAGCAGGCAGTGTACATGCTGCAGAGTGGCTTCCCTTAATCATAGGCTAGGCTACTGACCATTTACAATAAGTTGTTAGTCAATTATTAATTGGCAGCATTTATACAATTTAGAACATACTGTAACGATGGCGCTAGGGGTCTATATTGGAGTGGATGCGTAATAATCGGACGCAGAGAAGAAGACCTTTTTATCCTGTGTCCCATACACCGCTCGACTACAGGTTTTATTACTACACCACCAATCACATGTGAATGCCAACAACAAGTCATTAACTCACATACAATTCACAGTTATGGCAACAACGATAACTTATAGTTACTAATATCCACACATCATCCACTGACAAACCTAATTGACAGAACAACAACACTCAACTCAAACATGCATACAACATTAACCAAACATGAAACAAGTATGTGAATTGCGCCACCCACAATCCTTTGCGCCAACAGCGCGAGTTAACACGCGACCAATCCGTGGGTCGCTACATAGCCCCCACCTGAGGGGTCAGTCGTCCCCGACAACCCCATCACCCAACAGGTAGTCTCTTAAGTGTCCTGGCCGTAACCGCCGCCGAGTTGGCCTCCTGGGACTGGTAGAAGGTGCCATAGGGGGGGGGTTACATTGTCCAGTGGGAATGGTGCCGCTGGTGTCGTTCTCTGCTCCACCCGTCTCTGGAGCAAGCGGGCGATATGGTGATAGTCTGTCCTGGTGCAGCACCACCACACGCCCCCGACCAGGCATGCGCACCCGATACACCACCTCAGAAACCCGTTCCATAACCTCACTGGGCCCCTGCCAGTGACTGCATAGCTTGGGTGACACCCCCTTCTTACGAGTAGGGCAATACACCCAGACCTTGTCACTGGGCTTGAAGGTCAGCTTCCGACACCGGGTGTCGTAGGCTCTTTTCTGCCGCACCCCAGAGTTAGCCTGGGCCTGACGAGCGTACTCATGGACTACTTGGAGGCGATCTATCAACCTCCGGTAGTAATCCATCTCCTTTCCTCCAGCAATCTCCGGCTCGGGCGGGGTCCCGAAAACCAAGTCCACCGGTGTCCGTAATTCCCGCCCAAACATGAGGGCAGCTGGTGTGCACTGGCTGGACTCTTGGACGGCCGTCCGGTACGACCACAGGACCAGGGGCAGGTGGCGATCCCAGTCCCGCTGATGTTGGCTGGTCAGGATGGCGAGCTGGGTAGCCAGGGTGCGGTTGAACCGCTCCACCAGCCCATCGCTCTGAGGGTGGAGAGGTGTCGTCCTCGTCTTGGATACTCCCAGCCGTCGGCAGACCTCGCTAAAGACCTGGGACTCGAAGTTCCGCCCCTGGTCACTATGGAGTTCCGCAGGGACCCCGAAGCGGGCAAACATCTCCTCTACCAGCCTTTCCGCAGTTGTGGTGGCACTCTGATCCGGCACCGCGTATGCCTCCGGCCATTTGGTGAAATAATCCATGGCCACGAGGACGTAGCGGTTGCCGGAATCAGTCGCTGGAAAGGGCCCAAGTATGTCCACCGCTACTCGCTCCATCGGAGCCCCCACCAGGTACTGCTGCAATGGGGCATGGGAGCGCTGCGTTGGCCCTTTCTTAGCAGTGCAAAGGTCACAGCAGTGCACATACAGCTCCACGTCCCGTCGACAACCTGGCCAATAGAATCGGCCCCTGAGGCGGCGGAGGGTCTTGGCGATGCCGTAGTGCCCCGCCCCCACCGAGCCATGGACGGTCTGAAGGACCTGTTGGCGGAGTTCACGGGGTACCAGCAGCTGAGCGGAGGTCCATGGAGAACTCCCCTCGCAGTCAGCTGTCTGAATGGCTGCCACCGTCAGTGGTTGGTCCCGCTCCTCTTGTCGTTGGCAATACCGACATTCCAAGACTGCACAGGGGCGGCGGGAGAGGGCATCAGCATTAGCATGCAACCGCCCTGGTCGATGCTGGATCTCGAAGTCATACTCCTGTAGGGCCTCCAGCCAGCGAGCCACCTGGCCCTCCGGGTTCTTAAAGTTCAACAGCCAGGTAAGGGAAGCATGATCGGTGCGCACAAGGAAATGGCTGCCATGCAGGTACGGCCGGAATTGTCGCAGTGCCAGGACCACTGCCAGCAGCTCACGCCGGGTCACACAGTAGTTCCTTTCAGCTCGGTTCAGAGTGCGGCTAAAGTAGGCTACTGCGCGCTCCACCCCTCCAACACTCTGGGACAGTACGGCGCCAACTCCCACGTTGCTGGCATCAGTGTCCACGATGAAGGGCTGTTCCGCATCTGGGTAGGCCAAAATGGGAGCCTCGGTAAGGTCAGTTTTTAGCTGGGTGAAGGCTCCGGCACACACGTCGTCCCAGTCAAAGGGCTGTCCCTTGTCAGTCAGTCGATGGAGGGGTTTGGCAATCGTGGCGAAGCCCCGGACGAAACGCCGGTAATAGGACGCCAGGCCCAAGAAGCTCCGCAGTTCGGTGACGTTGGCAGGGGGTGGCCAATTCTGGACTGCGGCCACCTTAGCGGGGTCGGTAGCTACCCCGTGCGCGCTGACCACATGGCCCAAGAACTGCGTTTCTCTTGTCAGCAGGCGACACTTGGCAGGGTTCAACCGCAACCCAGCCTGACGAATGGCTTCAAAGACCTCTTGCAGGTTACCCAGGGCTCGGTCAAAGTCGCTGGCATGCACCAGCAGGTCATCCAGGTATACCACACAACGACTCCGTGGTATTTCAGCCAGTACCCTCTCCATCAGCCGTTCGAACGTCGCTGGTGCATTACAGAGTCCAAACGGCATAACGCGAAACTGCCACAGTCCCTGTCCAATGGTAAAGGCAGTCTTTGGTCGTGCGTCAGGGGCCAACTCCACCTGCCAGTAGCCACTACGCAGATCAAGGGAACTGAACCAGCTGGAGCCTGTGATATGGTCGAGGGCGTCATCTATGCGAGGGAGGGGGTAAGAGTCCTTCTTGGTCACCGCGTTGAGACGTCGATAGTCCACGCAGAACCGCCAGCTGTCATTCTTTTTTCGAACCAGGACAGCTGGTGCGGCCCACGGACTGTCAGAGGGCTCAATTACCCCAGCAGCAGCCATCTCCCTAACTTTGTCTTCTGCCACCTGTCGCTTGCCGAGGGCCAGCCGGTGAGGCCGCAGGCGGATGGGTTGGGCGGTACCGGTGTCAATGGAATGCTGAACCAACCCCGTCCGCCTACAGTCCTCATCCTTTGCTGCAAAGATATCTGCATAGTCCTCTAGGAGGTGCCTCAACTGGCCGCACTGCTGTTGGTCAAGGCCATCACTGCTGCGGCGGCAGAGTTCCCTCACCGCCTCAGACGTCTCCGCCGATGTATGGTTGGTAGGCTGACCTGGCATGGAGTCGCTGGTGGCAGCTGTTTGGCAGCTGGCTTGCTGGTCTCTGACCTTTGTGTTCTTGTCCTGGCCGGCCTGGAGCGCCACAGTCTCCCCACCAAGGGTGATGGCTGCCCTCAGGACATCAACATAGGCACCCCAACGGGACAACAGGTCCAGGCCGATAATGCACGAGTCCTGAATATTGGCAAGCCAGAACTCGTGCTCCGCCTCCTGGTTCCCAGCCTGGATCCGCAGATGCTTCTTCCCCTTTGTAGCAGCCTTCTCCCCTGTCACCGTCACCAGGTTCGTGTCTGACTTTGCCCATGCGCCGGAGAGCGTCCCCATGGTTCCTGGAAGGACGCCAGGACGCACCAGTGAGACGGTAGACCCCGTGTCTACTAGAGCTTGGCAGGGTTGGCCATCAAGCCAGCAGTCCAAATACAGTCCCTTAGTGTTGCCTACACGACCAATCAACAGTTCTTGGCTTAAGGGAGGGGCCAACGATTGGGGTGGCGGGCCCCTCACTGCGCCACCCCCCCGTCGTTTCCCGTCTGCTGTGGTGCTCTGGAGACTGGTGCTGGTGCTGGGCAGTCACGGGCAATGTGACCAGGTTCGTCACAACGATAGCACCGAAGAGTGGATCGAGGTCGACGGTTCCCAGCTGGGGCTGGCCGCCGCTGAAACTGCACCTGACAAACTGGCTCGGCCTCCTCACCCTCACAGTCGATGGCCCGGACGTGTGGAAGGGACAGCCGTGGGGCAGCCTGAGTGCAGAGCACCGCCTCTGCCCGTACCGCTTCTTGAAGAGCCCCCTCCAGGGTTCTGGGCATGGTGAGACGCACATGCTGGCGTAGCTGCTCTGGCATAAGCCCCTTGAGGAATGCATGGAGAGCCAGCTCCCCTCTTGCAGCGGCGTCGAACATTGGATAGCCATGGCGGGCGTAGAGCTGGATATCTGCGGCGAAAGCGCCCAAACTCCCTCCCTCCTGGCGGCGACAGCTGGCTAGCCTGTCCCTACTCTGGTCAGGGAATGGTGGCTGCCCGAACCGCCTCTCCAAGGCCCCGGTCAAGGTCTCCAGGTTCCGCTGTTCTCCCGGGGTCAGATCCAGGAGCACCTGCAGCGCATTTCCCTCCAGCGCCAGGGCAAGATGAGTGGCGGCTTCCTCGCTGCTCCAACCACCATGCCACACTGCCAACTGGAACTGGGCAAGATATGGCTCCAGGAGCGTCTCTCCATTGAACTTGGGCACCTTCGCTGGTGTTCTTGGCATGGCAGTGGAACGGGGCAGGATGGCCCCAACATCCACCTGTGGGGACGCCCCAGGTAGGTCAGGTTGGATGTCCACAGCTATGGCTGTGTGTTCTGTGGTTCCACTCCCGGCCTCTAGGGGGCGACAAGGCCGTGGCACACTGGACCCATCAGCGTGGGACGACGTTCTTGCCCTGGAACGCTCCATCTTCAGCCTACGTTTCTCCAGGTGTAGCTGAGTCCTCTTAATGGTCTCTTCAAGATCTGCGATTTCTTCCTCCATCCTGCGTGGTTGCGCCATCCCACTTCTGACACCAATGTAACGATGGCGCTAGGGGTCTATATTGGAGTGGATGCGTAATAATCGGACGCAGAGAAGAAGACCTTTTTATCCTGTGTCCCATACACCGCTCGACTACAGGTTTTATTACTACACCACCAATCACATGTGAATGCCAACAACAAGTCATTAACTCACATACAATTCACAGTTATGGCAACAACGATAACTTATAGTTACTAATATCCACACATCATCCACTGACAAACCTAATTGACAGAACAACAACACTCAACTCAAACATGCATACAACATTAACCAAACATGAAACAAGTATGTGAATTGCGCCACCCACAATCCTTTGCGCCAACAGCGCGAGTTAACACGCGACCAATCCGTGGGTCGCTACATAGCCCCCACCTGAGGGGTCAGTCGTCCCCGACAACCCCATCACCCAACAGGTAGTCTCTTAAGTGTCCTGGCCGTAACCGCCGCCGAGTTGGCCTCCTGGGACTGGTAGAAGGTGCCATAGGGGGGGGGTTACATTGTCCAGTGGGAATGGTGCCGCTGGTGTCGTTCTCTGCTCCACCCGTCTCTGGAGCAAGCGGGCGATATGGTGATAGTCTGTCCTGGTGCAGCACCACCACACGCCCCCGACCAGGCATGCGCACCCGATACACCACCTCAGAAACCCGTTCCATAACCTCACTGGGCCCCTGCCAGTGACTGCATAGCTTGGGTGACACCCCCTTCTTACGAGTAGGGCAATACACCCAGACCTTGTCACTGGGCTTGAAGGTCAGCTTCCGACACCGGGTGTCGTAGGCTCTTTTCTGCCGCACCCCAGAGTTAGCCTGGGCCTGACGAGCGTACTCATGGACTACTTGGAGGCGATCTATCAACCTCCGGTAGTAATCCATCTCCTTTCCTCCAGCAATCTCCGGCTCGGGCGGGGTCCCGAAAACCAAGTCCACCGGTGTCCGTAATTCCCGCCCAAACATGAGGGCAGCTGGTGTGCACTGGCTGGACTCTTGGACGGCCGTCCGGTACGACCACAGGACCAGGGGCAGGTGGCGATCCCAGTCCCGCTGATGTTGGCTGGTCAGGATGGCGAGCTGGGTAGCCAGGGTGCGGTTGAACCGCTCCACCAGCCCATCGCTCTGAGGGTGGAGAGGTGTCGTCCTCGTCTTGGATACTCCCAGCCGTCGGCAGACCTCGCTAAAGATCTGCGATTTCTTCCTCCATCCTGCGTGGTTGCGCCATCCCACTTCTGACACCAATGTAACGATGGCGCTAGGGGTCTATATTGGAGTGGATGCGTAATAATCGGACGCAGAGAAGAAGACCTTTTTATCCTGTGTCCCATACACCGCTCGACTACAGGTTTTATTACTACACCACCAATCACATGTGAATGCCAACAACAAGTCATTAACTCACATACAATTCACAGTTATGGCAACAACGATAACTTATAGTTACTAATATCCACACATCATCCACTGACAAACCTAATTGACAGAACAACAACACTCAACTCAAACATGCATACAACATTAACCAAACATGAAACAAGTATGTGAATTGCGCCACCCACAATCCTTTGCGCCAACAGCGCGAGTTAACACGCGACCAATCCGTGGGTCGCTACATAACTTAATAACTTTATTGGTTATAGGCTGGAAGTACTCCGGTGATAACTAAACGCATCCTGACAATCAGTACAGCCTTCTTTTTAAAGAGGAACTTCCCATCTAAATTCCCTCTCTCCATCATTCAGCTACCGTTGGCAGTCGAAATAATGTGACGACAAGTGATTCAGAGGGTCAAAAAGAAACCTGCGTTAACGGCACAATTTTTTTTGTCGCGTTAGTTAACTTTGACAGCCTATATATATATATATAGTTGTATATACCAGCTCTTCTACTGTGTACAACTATTTGTTAAACTCTGTGTAATCTAATAAAGTTATTATGAAGTAAGATATTTTGGAGGTCATGCTCCTCTTCATGTTTTAACTGATATTTTTCACACTGTACCTTTCTAATTTGTCTTGTCAAATCAAACTTCAATTACGCAACCCTTTTTTCTCCAAAAGAGCGTCATAAGTGCCCACAGATCAGCACTGATAACCAACCTAAACCCTCAGAGAAAGCAAGAAAAAACTCTCAGGGAGAACAAGTGAAGAATCCTTGTGGAAGCAATTCAGTGAGGGATCCCCTCCTCCAGAGGTCTGTTGACATGCTTGAATTCATGCTTGAAGGTTAAAATCATGAAGACCAATGAGATGTCAGCACACCGTCAGATGCACGCAAGTAACTTCAACAGCTATTTTTTTATGACTCTCTACCTTTCATTTTTAGAGAAAAATATCTCCATGAGTAGCTTTAAAGGCAGACAGTACCATAATGTACCTTACAACACATAATTACGGCTTCCAAGACAATGAACCACATCGCTTAAGTCTACTTTTCTTTCAAACGAAATGGTCTCCTTCTGGCAATAGAAACACATCTGGGTTATTATATAAACTCTGGGGGTCGAGGAAATCATACTGTAGAGATCTGAGGTAAACATGTATCACCAGTTTCCATCTTCATGAAAGCCTTTGAAAGGCAAGACAAACTGGGGTGCAATTAGAGCCAATGGAAAAAACCTGAAGCACATGACCTTTATGCAATGAATTGTGCCCTCAATTTATGGTAACTTCATTTTAAAGAGAGATTCTGTGGTCTGTAGATTGTCAACTATAGATGATGAAGGGACAGTTACGTGGAACTTGTCTTAATGTCTTTTTTTATTTTTATAATGAGACTTTCTGGATGTTGACTGGCAGTGACACATTCAGCTGATGTCTGTGTTGTTTCTGTGACCAGTGCTGGTCCTAGCAAATTCCGCACCCTAGGCGAGATGTATGAACAGCTGTTGCCCCCCAACCGCAACACGGATGTGTCTTTGCGCCCTCTGCTGGTGATGCGGGACGGTTAATTAATGGGTGAACTTCGGAATTTGCCGCCCCCTCTTGATGCCACCTAGGCGGCTGACTATGTCGCCTATGCCTAGGACCAGTGGCGCCTTAATGCACGGGCTTACCTGGGCTTAAGCCCAGGGCCTCGACCAATCAGGGGCCTCTTAATAATAATTCAAAATAATAATGATGATAAACGTTCGTATTCGCGGTGTGTCATTAGTATTCTAAAACTGGTTGTTCCCATCCTTGATTGTGATTGGCTATATTGTGTTCCATGCCGTTGTAAAATCTCAACATTCTTTAACATTCCATATTACTGCGCATCGAATATTTCAAATTGAAAAAGACGGCAAAGATGTCCATCTGGCTGTTGCGTGGCAACGATTTATGTAGGAACTATACTTTGCAGTAGCGGAAGAATGACGGTTTATTATTAAACTATTTTGTTTCTAATTGTTTTTATTGATGAAACCATATCAAATATTTAAAGTAACAGTTTTAGAAAAGCAATAAGCCCCGCGAGTCCGCTTCGCGTCGTGCCTAACAACTCCCCTTACCTGTTCTAAAATCAGCGTAAACCACGGCCTCTTGGGGCTTATTGCTTAAATAACTCATTACTCTCTCTGCTCTACAGTGGCATCGGGTGGTGGATGTGGAGGGAGGCACCCCTCCCCCTCATCTAAACAAAATGTAACAAAAACTATAGAGGGTAGAGTGTGCTTGCTCGCGTCGGTTGCAAATGGGTCCATTTATGAAACAAGTTGAACCCCCTTTGAGACAAGCTACTTTAACAATGTTGTCACCACCGGCAGTATTTTACAGATGGAATCGCGATTCAAACAGTAGCTACTATCTGCTAACTGAAAATATGCCCCTAAACGCGACTTCATTTAGTCATTTAGCCAACAGTTTATAGACTTATTGGTCTCAGTCAGTCTAGAGCCCTGCGTGGAGAAGCTGAATTGTGCTATGAGCAAGCTAGCCTAGCTGCTGTTGCTAACCAAACTACACTGAGGGGATTGTTTGAATACACCGGAAATTAAAAACGTTTCTTTTGACATACATTTTAGGCTGTGTCATCGAAGACAGTGACGCACCACACAAGTTTGAGTTTAAATACATTATTTAATGTGACATTACTTACTGTACATGCAAGTCTTGAATTGCTTAAATGTATAATGCTGCTACACCATGGCACGATACAATACTTGCTGTGAGTGCAACTGTCAGGCCAAATGGTGTCCTAGGGCCAAATAGTGTTAGCCTGGTTCTGCCGACCTACATACTCTATTTGGATTTTGCTTCTGTACTCGTACAAATGAAATGTGTACTAAATAAAATGTACGAGAGTCTGGTTAGGACCTAAAAGGATTCTTTATTCTCTGCTAAAAGTGTCCTACCTGACGTCACAATGCTGTTCCGAAGCAAGGTCCGTCCCTATGCCGACTTAAAATTCCTGAGATATCTACGCGTGCTAGCAGGAAACTGTCATGGTTGCTAATACTGGTTAATAGGTAGGAAGTTTTGGATTAAGGTTTATTTAAACCAGTTTATTCTACTCTACTATTTAAAGTTTTCACTCTTTCGACATTCCCGAGACAGCAACGCGCGCAGGTAGAATACTATACGTATTTTTTTACGAAAACAACTAGCTACCTATGGAACGCCGAGTTATTTACAATTAAAGAAATAAAGAAGTCGGTAAATGACTAGATAAATACATACATAAATAAATATGGCTATGAAATTAATTCTGAAATAAAAAAAGATGGCAATAAATACATAAATATGGCATTATATAATTATATAGCCGTAGCTAAAATGGCCACGCTGATGTTCTTTTATTATTTCGCCAGCTAGCTAGCCGGCTAGCCAGCCACTTGGCCTACAGTTGCCAACTTCGAGACCGGTGATACTGCCAACACACCACCTAGGAAGACATAGTGGTGACAGTGATTGTTAGCTTTGCAGACGAGTTAAGGCCGATTCTGCGTTTTTCGAAAAACGGACACATGGGAATGCCCTCGTCTCCGTGGAACGCCCTCTACGAGCTCTCCGTCAGCCCACGGAGAGCCTCGGGGAGCTTGACGTGCACCTCCTGAATTTTCTAACTATCCTAACTATGACGCAAGAACCGCTTGCGTCAGGGGCGGGGTTGCCGTGAAAAACAGGACGAACAGAATCCTTTGACCGCCATTTCTGTAAGTTTTTACAATTCATATTTCAGCTAAACAGTACATGTAAATCAGCATCTGAATTAAAATGTGACGAGAAATGGGCAGTGTAGTTGCTGAAAATGTGCATATTTTATTGATGAAACGGCTAATTTAAGAAATAAGCCCCAAGAGGCCGTGGTTTACGCTGATTTTAGAACAGGTAAGGGGAGTTGTTAGGCACGACGCGAAGCGGAGTTTAATAGAAACGAAATAGTTTAATAATGAACCGTCATTCTTCCGCCACTACAAAGTATAGTTCCTACATAAATCCTTGACACGCAACAGCCAGATGAACATCTTTGCCGTCTTTTTCAATTTGAAATATTCGATGCGCAGTAAAATTGAATGTTAAAGAATGTTATGAGGACAACCGCTGAGGTTATGCTGGATTTTACAACAGCATGGAATGCGATGTAGCCAATCACAATCAAGGATGGGAACAACCAGTTTTAGAATTGTAAATTTGCTCTGACTTCTCCGTAACCTAGGTAAATAAACACTCGACTACGTCTCACAAAAAACGTTGCGCCACCTGGTGGTTTTCAGCACCCACAGCCTACGTAGAACCATAAACGCAGTCTATCTGTCCGTGTCGTGCGTATCCATGCGCCCGCCCATCCGTGAACGGAGACGCAGAAGCATATTTCGGCCTTTACACGTCACACGAGCGAAAGCAATGTTTACAAAGGTAACTTCAGCGCGACCTCGTAGCTATCAAAGACCAAGTCCCCACACGTAGGCTACTGGTCACCACCATCACTCCCATTGGGAACCAATAAAAAGGCACAGACGACACAGACATTAAGGGCAAAGCTTGTCTACATTGTATGCTTTTCGGCAGTGCGATGCCACTGTCACCCCCCATACAGGTAGGTAGCATAGCTATCTAGAAATCTAGGTGTGCAGCTGCGTTGGTCTGAAGATAACCACGCCCCTCTCCTTTGCATGTGAGATCAGAAATAAATGTGGTGTGGAAATAAAAGTGGTGTGGAAATATGTGGAAATAAATGTGGTGCGTAAAAGTCTCCAAAAATTTATAAATGAGGCATTAGGAAATAAAAGTCCCATGAAATAAATAAATGTTGTCTTTACAAAAACGTAATTTTGAAATAAATAAATGTATTTATTTATTGATGTCGGTAAATGGATTCAGCTATATAATTATAAAATGCTTTATTTATATATTTATTGGCATCTTTTTTTATTTCAGAGTTAATTTCATAGCCATATTTATTTCTGTATGTATTTATCTATTAATTTACCTATTTCTTTCTTTATTTAATTGTGACTAACTTGGCGTTCCTTGGTAGCTAGCACCAGCTATCGAACGAGTTTACAAACATTCTGATTAGGTCTATTTGGCCTGACACAACCATAGACACAGCAATGCACGTTGTATCCATGCGTTGTTGCTAACGTGTGCTGACGTTGTGACGGATGCTAGCACAGTACCCTTCGTTGACACAAGGCACTTTTTGACACAAAAACGAAATTTCAGCCTAAACCGTGCAACGGAACGTAAATAAAAATACAAGCAACTCAATCGCTACCAAGACTAAACTTTTGACATTTGCGATCAGCGGGCAGGGGGCCTCAAAAAAAATAAAATCCATAGCCCAGGGGCCTCAGGTGCTATTAAGACGCCCCTGCCTAGGACCGACCCTGTCTGTGACAAAGCTGACCAGAGCTGACCTCTACATACCAACTCAATTGTATTCCTCATTCAGAGAGAAAGGAAGAGAGAAGAGTTGAATTGCTAAAGGACCCTTATATGGACTCGGCAGATAAGTCTGTTTCTGGGGGGACTCCAGGCTTGGTCATTGCAGTGATGGTAATATATACGTCTAGCCTTGATTCCAATCCGGTGATACAACAGATGACAATCGCTGGATATTGTCACTGAGACAACATCCTGTGCTTAAGTGCTTCTGTTGTCCTGTGTCTGAACTTTGCAGCTCATAACGTTGAATAGGCTAAATAACATTTGCGAATGCACTTATTTGGACTAAATCCATCTCTTGCATTGCAATCCCTAAATGTTGACAACTTTCTAGAAAGGATTTTAAAAGCTTCAGTTCTTGTGGGAAATATTGTGACCGGGAAACACTCTGGCCACACATACTCACAACATAGTATTTAGGTTAACTAAGTAAAAAAAAAAATGCTAACTATGTTCTTGTTTGTATTTTGAGAACAAATTAGACCTTGTAAATCTTTGCCTCCATCTGCTGGTTAGACCAGCCTTTCAACCAGGCTTACTCTCAAACAAGCACCACAATATAACATATTCTAAACATAGGACCCCCTGTCTGAGCTCATAGTCTGTTTTTAAATATTCTTTGAGTACATGTCTGTCACTGATGGTGAGGTCAGAAACCTCACATTGTTTTGTGAGTGCGAACCGGAGACTGCTTGCTTGTCATGTTTCATCATCATAGAAACGTAAATATGTCCTTGTTTTAGATGGAGACCAGAGGCCTGTTCGATAAAGCGAGTTTACCGAATAAGCCAGACTTATGTCAGTTAGTCTGACCCATTTCTAGTTCATTCGGTTCCATAAAGCTAGCTCAACGTAGTTCGAACTCGGTTACCATGGCAACTTAGGCTGCGAAACTAGTTTGGTCAGGGTCAGTCTAACTGTCAGGCTTAGCGTGACTTGGTGCTTAACCAGACGTTTCTCCAACAATGACCCAACGGGAAACGATGATTTACCACATATATTCTCATTTTCTTATTCTCATCAGTTCAATATGTTCAACATTGATAGAAAATCAACTTAAATAGCCTACATAGGCTACAACATTTAGCCTAATGCATTAAACAATGATGAACAATGCTTTGATAGACTACACACCATAGCCGTTAATGTATGAATGTCAGTTTGTGATTTCAAATGTTTAGGCATCAGGCAGGCCTATATCTCAATCTAAATTATCCAAGTATAATTATCATAGCAATATAATTGTTAACAGTAGCCTACAATTGCAAAACAAACCTAAATCCACCCTACATTTCCCCGACACAAAAACCATGTTAAAAAGTTAGGCTACTGGATAATGTAATGATTAATAGTAGGCTACTCAATGTCAAAAAAGCCAATTTAGATGAGTTTAGAGGGTGTTTTTTAATCAGCGAAGTAAAGGTCTAAAAAGGTCCTCGACCTACGTAGCCTATCGTTCACGACGTCAATCATGGCGTGTCATTTTATTTTGATTGAAGCGGTGGATGAGGGAGCTGTCATGGTACACGTTTTAAGGGAACGTTCTTTCTGGAAGAAGTCACGTGGCCGTGTGCATTGCTTTTGCCGTGGTGGATTGTATGATCCATGTTTTACCTCTCAGGCTGCTTAAGAATAGGGTGCACGCGCAATTAGCTTGACTACTTAAATCTGACTTGAATTAGTAGGACTGCGTGAGCTGAAATTGGCCTTTATGGAACCGCTTTTTTTACTTATTAAACTTATTCAATTCTGGTTTAGGACTTTAAGTCTAGCTTTTATGAGCGGCCTTTATGGAACAGGCCCCAGAATGGTTTGAACAGAGCGCTCATTATCAGGCCTCGTTATACAGCAATAAAATAAACATGACATCATTGCCTACACATTCAGCACACAAGTGTATCCACAGCCAACAACTGACCATCTATCTCTCTTACTGGCAGAGATTTAGTATAGATTTGAGAGCCACTCAGTTGTGCTAATTAAATATACCTTCACCTACTGACATTAACAATGTGTTAAAATATATGAATTTTATTTAAAAAATCATCCAAATATGGGGATACCAATCAGCTCATGCTTCTGATGATTGAGGAAAGTGGAGAGAAAATTATTTCTTTAGGATTGTATTTTAATTGATGTTGTTACACAAGTCTGAAAAATCTGATATGAAGAAATGTGAGGTTGGAAATGTACTGGACGCAATCAACCAACTGTTACTACTAGTACCAGTACATTTCAGTACATTCCTTACAAATATTGATGTGAGTCACCAATCCTACCGATGCAAACTCTGAGACAACCATACACTATTTGGAACAACTTCAAACATTTAAGTATAAGGAAGGGCCTGATCTGGGGCATGTACAGTTAACAACACATTTAATCACTGTACTGGTTTTGAATAAAAGTGTCTACTAAATGAACATGTACATTATTACAAGAAGGCAATCAAAAGACATGCAGATCTAAGCTGTTAATACAGAACACACATTAGCAGTCTAACGGTCTACAAAACCTGAGATTATAAGATATAAAGAAAGCATCACTTTTACATCATTTCTTTGTCGTTATTGTACACTCTCCAGCTATGCATTGGCATCCCATGTTCAAATAGGTTCTATATATACACATTGATATCATATTGGACATTTTATATAAGTGAACTTGTGTATTATTACAGTAGCAGAGTCTCTTTACTTATCTAATAGTTTATAACTATGTTTAATTTCAGGGTTTCCTGTGAATAGCAGCCGTTGGCCATGTCTTCATTTGTAAAATCTCAGGGATTGGCCGGGAGCTATTTTGGTAAAAGTCCAATCCCGTGATCCACTCTACATCTCTGACGCGTGATTGGTGGAACCACATGACATCCTCGACCCATAAGGATTCAGAGTCTGCATTCTGGGGGGGTTGCCAGAGAACATAATGGTCAATGGTAGGAAGCAAAGATTCTAGAAGTTTACAAAGATGGTCCACTTCGTTACCAGTCAATGGGAAACCATAAAAATAAATAAAAAAATATGTATTTTTGAAACTTTCAGAAGATAACCATTTGAATTGACAATAACGCAATTTGAAGCAAGCAAATACTAATATCCACCATCCTGCTTTCTACGCATCTCAAAGTTTTTCCCTCTCTATCACAACCTCTCTCTTTGTCTCAGTCTCTCCTCCCCTCTGTCCCTCCATCTCTCCATTTGCCGGTCAGACTTACGTTGCAGCTCTCTGAATTATCTGGTCGGTGGGGAACCAGGAAGGAGACGGTTTGAAGCTGCTGGTCGCAGCTGCTGATTGGCTGAGAGGAGTTCCGACAGCTGGTTAGCACTGCAAAGTAGTGTGTGGGGATGGGAATGGTCGTCCCAGACACATAGCTGAGGAGCAACGAGAAGAGCACATATAAACAGGGATTATTATAGCTCCACGGTAGAACATTTGACCAAATATCAATGGGTCACAGGTTCAAATCCCCCCTGTACACTGCTTTGGAAAAATGCATCTGTTAAATACATACATTAGTATTATTTTAAAACGTATACTAAACTTTAGCATTTCATTTCTAGGGTTAGCGTTCACTTAAGTCCCCAGACTGCCTACTGTTGTATCTGGTCAGCTGAGTCATAGTGGCCGTCATAGTTGTAGTCAAACGCTGGCCCTGTCACCACGTTCACGCCATTGTACTGACTGGCGTACTTCCTCAGCAGAGTGGAGTGGAAAAAGTCCCATAACTCTGGGGAGGGAGGGGGAGACAGAGAGAGGAGGAAGTGGAGATGGAGCAAAGAATGAGGTGAGGGAGGGGGGGATATGGTGCAGATAAGAGAACATAACCGAATAAGCAAGTGATGTGATATGAGACTAGGTGAGTGATGGAGGGATAAATGGAGGGGAGAGTGTTTGAACTGGTGTGAGTGTGTGTGTGAGTGGTGCAATACTTACTCTTGAACTCAGGGTACATGGGAACTATGTTGCTCATTGTTAGTCCATCGTACTGCTCCTCTGCTGTTGTGTTTAAGTCTGGAAAGCACAAACACACCCACAGTTGTTCTACTATCCTAGTAAGGACCAGCAATTCACTTCAATTCAAATATGAATAACCCCTGAGTCTGACCTTGAACAAAACAATACAAGCACACCACACCAGCTAAACCACATTAGTTAAATCAATGTGGTCATGTCAATGCTGGGCAGCCCACGCACATGCCAATTGAAGTAGGACTGAGGCCCTCTCAACCCTATCTTGTTGAAGGAAAACTCCCAGCTGCATTCTTTTGGAGAGTGGAGTGCGCACATCATGGTAGAAAATATTACACACCCACTGGCAGGGATGGAACAGGAGGAGGATTGGGAGGGGGGGGGGGGGGAGAGAAGGTAGAGGATGAGAAGAGGTGGATGAGGAGGAGGAGACGGAGGAGAAAGGGAAGGATGACTATGACAACATTGGATTAATAGAATTCGTTGTGTGTGAGACACCAGAGAATCTGGTGGTGTGCCACTTGACGTAGACATGCCACGTTGCCATACTCACTGGGCGGGTAGAGGAACGCGTGGGAAATGTTCCCGGCTGCTGGCTGGCTGTACTGGTCACATCTGGGACTGTTTGCGGGTGGAACACGCACATCTGCCCTGAGGCAGTCTGGGGTTACCACGGGTAACGGGCCTATGTCATCCTGTGAGGGTGGGGTGAGGTTGTGGGAGAAATTTTAGTTAAGTTAAACATTTACATTTAGCAGACGCTCTTATCCAGAGCGACTTACAGTCAGTACAGGAACATTCCCCCCGAGTCAAGTAGGGTGAAGTGCCTTGCCCAAGGACACAACGTCATTTGGCTTGGCAGGGAATCGATTACTAGTCCGACTCCCTCACCGCTCAGCCATCTGACTCCCTGAACCCAATCGGTACTTACAATTGCAACCACAAGCCAATGGACAGGTCGCGTCGGGTTAGCAGTAGGTTCAGGGTTAGGTTTTGTATTGGGTTAGGTTCAGGGTTAGGTTTTGTACTAGGTTAGGGTTCACAGAAACACAAAACTCGGAAAGCACATGATTCCTCACACCATAACCTTACTGGTTTGTCCAGGTTGAAGGAGCTCCAGAGGGGCATGAGCATCCTCTGACTGTACCCGCTGACGAAGCCCTGATGTGGGAGCAGACAGTAGTCCTCCCCTCCCTGCATCATCCTGGGACGACCAAACAACATATGCCTCCATTCCACCTCGGACACTGAAGAGATTGGGATTATGGAATTATATAGTGTAACTATATAGTTATGTAGTGCCACTATATTATATATTAGTAGAGTTTGTGTATACGCGCCGATAATATCCTGTAGCAGAGGTGTTTTATTCAAATCCAATACACATATGGAATGGACTAATCTGTTGTGCATTTCTGTAAACCCTGTCTGCCAACCAATAGTCTCAAACGGGATCAATAAACATTTCTGAATTGAAATACAAATTTTGGATAATGCTTTATTTTGATATTGTTTGGTTGGGTCAGTTTATACAGTAAATGCTCAATAGATGCTTGAACCAACATGAATTAAGCACATTTGATATCAGCTAACCTTCACCCTGAATTCTTATTAGCTAATCTTCAGATGAAAAGGTTTACCTTCTGTTGAAGTTAGATTCAGGCGGCTATTAACACTGTTCCCGGACTGAGGAGACAAAAAAGAAAGAATATAAGATTAGGAACAACATCAAAGTTGAAAGCGTAATGATCTCAAACCCTAACATCGTTAGGTTAACTAAACAAACTCAAGTTGGAAAGGTTTCAGTTTGAATCCCAGGGTTGACTGTCCACTTTGTCAGAATTACAACTGTGGACACTGTGGAAAACTCAGTGTCTCATATAAACAAACTTACACAAAGTCACCATTCACAGAAACGCAAGGTCAAGAATTGGGTAATTTATTCCCAGTTCTGAAATCACTCTTGCCAACTGAGTCAGATTCTCAGCACAGCATACTATGGAGTGTATGAAGGTATCGGTTTTGACCTTTTATGGATTGATTTAATTTGATAGAGACAGTCAGAGACAGGAAAGCAGGGAGAGAGAGGGGAGGACATGCCTGAACCCCCACTGTGATATGCACTCTACCCTGTGAACCACACGGGCGGCCCCCAAATGTTTTGTTTCAATGTTTTTTATTTCAGCTGTGATTCGGGGTATAGACCTGTTTTATTGCAATCCATTCCATGCAGGAAAAGGGACAAAATACTTTGGTCTCGTTTACTTGGAAATGTCATATTATTTTGCAACATGTTTGATTTCCTCATCCAGAAAGTCAGTGGTTCAACTCTCAATCAGCGGTTCCTTTCAAACAAATATGTAAGCAAAGATATGAACACACATCATATATAAACCAAAACACTGTATATGAACAAATCTATCTCTATATATTTTTATAAATAAATACATTCAAAGTACCAAGGCGAGGCAGGAGCAGCCCAGGTGGTCTGTGGGTTCGAGGGCCAGGAGAGGGCACTGCCCCGGGGGGGTCTGCTCTGGGGGGGGTGTTGGGGTGTGCCAGGGCACCCTCAGCAGGTGGTTCATACTGCCATGGGTCCCGTTGTTTTGGTACGGAGAGATCTCCAGCACGTCTGTATACACACACACGTGCGAACCACACGCATTAAGATGGACACACACACACCAATCCATGCATAAATACACAAACACGCGCACACACAAATGCACACACAGACACAAGCACACACACACAGGACCTTATGAAGCACAATCCTGTCCTCTCTGTTTTGTCGTTTTTCTACTTTCACCTGCCACCTGCCATGT
Organism: Hypomesus transpacificus; assembly: GCF_021917145.1. Taxonomy (NCBI): domain Eukaryota; kingdom Metazoa; phylum Chordata; class Actinopteri; order Osmeriformes; family Osmeridae; genus Hypomesus; species Hypomesus transpacificus. The sequence continues at coordinate 1,246,920 of NC_061063.1, forward strand.
CCTGTACGTCTGCCTACAGCCATGTCCTGTACGTCTGCCTACAGCCATGTCCTGTACATCTGCCTACAGCCATGCCCTGTACGTCTGCCTACAGCCTGCTTGTGGTGGGTGGACCCGGTGGAGACGCACTGCCCTTTGCTGTTACCTTGGCTGTGTTGGACTGCTCTCTCGGTTTTACATTTAGTCACTTAGAAGACGCTCTTATCCAGAGCGACTTACAGTAAGTACAGGGACATTCCCCCCGAGGCAAATACGGTGAAGTGCCTTGGACGCAACGTCATTTGGCATGGCCGGGAATCTAACTGGCGACCTTCAGATTACCAGCACGATTCCCTCACCGTTCAGCCACCTGACTCCCTCATAGTTATGACTTACATACATAGCCGCTCCACTCCACAAGGTTGTACTGTACTGTAGTACTCACCACACATAAGGTTGTACAGCTCAATGCTGGAGAATGGTTGCACCTCCGTCTTGGACAGGAACTTTGGCCCGTAGCTCAGGAACATGGCCTGGGAAAGAGAAATACATGTTTGCCTTTAAGAATAAACAAAATACTGTATGTACGCTAAGGTATGAGAGTCCAGGTAAGGGTATATGGGGTCAGGATAGGGGTCAGGGTATGTGTTGGGGTCAAGATTTGTGTTGGGGTCAGGGTATGTGTTGGGGTCAGGGTTTACCCCTCCTCTGTACTCACATGCATGCTGTCTACATCGTTATCCCATCCATGATTCCCTCCAGAGCAGAACTTCAGAGAACCTGGGGTCCTTTTACATCAATAACAAGTATCAGACTACACTAGGGACCTTCCATGCACAATCCACACTGACATAATAACAACTTGCAGACTTCACACAAAAACAATAATTATACAAAGCTATCTCTTATTACATCCTTCCTGAAAATGTTGGTTGTCTGTCTGTCAACCACAACATAAGAGAGACCTCCAAGGTACAGATCATGTATACAGCATCTTTATGAATATAGCTTTTATACATACTTCTGAAAGACTTTCAGACACACTTAATTTCCGGTTTAACTCTTTGAACTGATGTGAATGAACTGTGTGCAACATATGTTGCCAGGCCAACAGATCTTTCTGCTGTTTTGGAAGTAAGGGAGGCCAAATCATCCACAAAGAATGAACAATAAGCTTGTTTATTCTTTGAATCAAACCCAAAACAAAAGAGAAAAACCCCTGTTCCTAAAGAGACACCATCCTGTGGGGGTTTTCCATTCAACCCCAGTCGTCATTGACCTGGTTCAGCTTGTCAACCAGGTAACAATGAGAAACAGTTGAGGTAGATTAGGATCGATGGAAAACCTACAGGATAATATAACATATCTATCCAGGAACATAGCTGGGCAGATAAACAAATGATGAGAATAGTCATGTATGCTAGATTTGTGTGTGCTAGCTAAGGTTTCCATAGAAACCTACAGTGTAATCTCTCTTTTCAGAAACAAGGTGGGGCAGACCTGTCGGGTAAATCGAATGGATAGGGCAGGAGTGTTCAATCCTGGTCTTCTGCGTCCACCCTCCTGTATGTTTTCGATGTTTACCCTGCTCCAACACACCTGATTCCAACGAATAGTCATTCAGACTTCCACAGAACCTGATAACAAGCCATTCATTTGACTCAGGTGTGTTGGAGCAGGGAAATATCTAAAGCATACAGGACAGTGGACCCAAAGGACCAGGCTTGAACAGCCCTTTGATAGGGTCTGAGATGTACCTCTCTAACAGCCATTGAGGTGTGACCAGTACGGTGACGTCCTCGATGCGTCTGTTGTTGGCATAGTGGAAACGTTTGGGCAGATGTGACTTGAGGTAGGCCTTGATCTTCTGGTCTGGTTTCTTACACTGAGGAACAACCAGCAGCAGATGACAAGACTGGATTCATTTCACTTTCATCCAAGGGGACATACAGGGGGTGATTTGAACCGGTGACCCCAGTTCAATGCTCTACCGCTGAGATATACCCATCCCAACCCTTACGAGATGGAGAGGATAGAGATGTGTCGTGTTTCAGTTCATTGAACTACATTGTTGCCAAATTAATTAATTGAACGATGTGTGTGAATAAAGTGTGTGTGTGTTTGGGAGTTGTGGGCACACACTGTGACCGGATCACAACTGCGCTTCACACTCACCGTCATGTTGGCCACAAGACCTTCTGAATCCACTTGCAAAAAGATACCAGAGATACCAGTTTCAGCTCAAGAGTAAGGGTCAACATTTTACCAACAGAATTTGATTGTATTGGACGCTTCCAACTGGTGCTCACAGGTTTGTGTCTTGTCCCTGGCCCGGATACGTCCGAACGGACCTTCAGCTACGTACAGGTGCCCGACGTTCCCCACCAGATCCTGCAAGACCTCTTTCCTGTCACAGCTCATGGCTTCCATACCTAGGGGTGGGAGGGGACACACATCAATCCCAGTACGCACCCCCACAAAACTGTCATATAAACACACACATATGGTCATATAGACATATACACCCACAGTTTTTGTTCATCCACACATACTTCCACACCACAAAGGCTTCCCATTCATAAGACATATAAAAAAAGGAATGTTTTTTTTTTGTTCTTACAAGGGTGTACAGGTTTGTGGATATACACCGTTTGAGAAAGTATACAGCTTTGTACTATGAGAGAACATGTTCTCATTGTACTCAGCTTTGTACCATGAGAGAACATGTTCTCATTGTTCTCACGAACAATGTTTGTGAGAACATTGTTTGTTTCAGAATCATCCGCCTGAAACAGTCACATAAGTGCACTTGATTCGTGCTGCCTGTTCCAACAAAATCAGTGGATCAGTACTAAAGGTGCTGAACTGTGAGGTGAATCAAAGCACCTCAAAGTTGTTTGAAATTGACTGTACCATGATCAGCCACGATGATGATGTTGAGACACTGGTGCAGGTTAATCTGCTTCAGTCCGTTCATCAGCTGCCCGATGATCTGGTCTACGCCCTGGATGGCCTCAATTAGCTGGATAACACAACACTGGTTCACTCACAGAAGTACAGTTTGATTGGCTGGAAGTAGTGTTTGTAAGTCTTCTGTTTGTCCATCCTGCCTCCCTGACGACAATATAATCAATTGTCAACTTAAAGAAAATAAAAATGAATCTTTTTATACCACTGCCTGAACAGTTTGCCTTGAAGAGTTCCCCCACATGCATACTTCAAAGGGTCTTACATAGGCAAGTACATTTATGGCAGAAGAAGATCTTAAAATGCATATTAAAAGGCTGCTGTGTTTTGTTCCTTGGCAGAACAAAAAATTAAAGGGTGAAGGCGGAATCCTTTTTAAATGTGCCTGCTAGTCTAACGGTGAGTCCCACTGCCCATACTACCATACTACAATATTTCATACCAGGGCTTTCAAGTCTCAAGCATTCGCTGTGAGACTCAACCATTTCAACACCTTGTATTTCTCACGCTGAGAAGTAAGGGGTAACTTGCCCCGCTATAATTAATGGACAAGGCGCAGGCATACGGAGGTAAGTTTTCTGCCGATCTGAGAGCTGTTTGCCAATCAGAAACACAGCAGCCATCACTCCAGGATTTTCGTACACATTTTCGTTTTCTGTATGGGAAATTCCCACTTTTCCCTTGACCCTCCCTTAAATGCATATGCATGCTACGGAAAAGGGCAATTTGACATTTTCAGTTCCCGCTGCAGGCAGTCTGCGCTTTTACCTCAGTGCGGCATGTTTGTACACACCTCGCCATGCTTTTACGCTCAATTGCGAAACAAATACGCCTGAAGTGGGCGCAAAAGCGTTAGTTCATGAGGCCCTCAGAATCAGAACATGCGATCAAGATGACTCGTGATGACAAAGGTAATTTGTTTAGTTGACCGACTTGAGGAAGCACCCTTCCATAAACATCTCAGCTGTTAAGCGTTCTGCTGTTTAGGATGTGGCATGTGAACCTGAGAGCCTGACCCCTCCTCATCCTAAACAATTTTCTAAGCCTCAAAATACACGTGTGCACTGGTACATAAACAGCAGTATAGTCACCAGCTGACTTTACTCTACACTCAGCAACAGTTTGTTAAAAGCTCTATAAATAAACACTTAACGAAAACATTAAACCAACGTCATGCCATCAACCATCGTGTGCTTCACATCCTGTTTTGTTGACAACAGGTCTTGCTGCATTAAACAACATGACATGCGAACAGCATATGTCCCTGAGACAGTTAACACCCCATTAAAGCTCTTTCGTGATAATCCTTTATGGTTTACAATCACCCAGATCGGTTTCATGGAGGTCTATTCAAAGGACTTTAGCCCTGTCCTTTTCAGATTATTGAAACTGCATCTTATCAGCGCTGGAATCTTTAGCTTTTAGTTGAGCCTGTGTTGACAGCCCTGTGGTTACAAAACAAGAAACAGGGTTATACTGTGAGGGAGACTTTATGCTTTCATTCGTTTTTTTGGTTGCTTTCTCTCTGTCCCTCTCAATCTATCTGTCCCTCTCTCCTTCGCTCTCTTTGTCCCCACACTTCTAAATCTCTGTCTCTCTTCCTCTCTGTTGGTCTTGTACATGCAAGGGCCGCCAGGAATTTTGGGCCCCATGAAAAAAAAGGTTTGTATACAGTATGCAGTTCACTATTTGATGCAAGATTAAAAGCCACCATAAAAAATGTCCTTAAGACAGGACCAAACCATTTCATGAAGATACAGGGGGGTGGTCGGTCAATATGGATGTTTACTTTTTGGTCAAAGGGGATATTTCATTTTTATTGCCAAAAACAAGTTAAAAAAAAAGACATCATTAATTGTATTAGTATATTTGAAATATAGATATACACTCAATGATGATGGTTTATATAATATAAAATATAATTTTATATCAGTTATTACCTATTTTTGTGGGCCCCTTTTAGTCAGGGGCCCTTGGAATTGTCCCAACTTTTCTATACGGCGCCCCTGAGCACATGTAAAGTAGGCTGCTACATCTTGTTTACCAGTGGTGTGTATAATAGTTGACCAGTTATGGGACAACTTTTTTCCTGGAGAGGATAAGAGAGCAGATGTGAGGACAGAGGAGAGAAGAGATGTGAGGAGAGGCGAGAGGGGAGGAGAGGAGATGTGGGGATAGAGGAGAGGGGAGAAGAGGTGTGGGGAGAAGACATAAAGGAAGATGAGAAGGAAGCTAGTTCAGACATCCAGAGATCCTATAATTTGGGCGTCAGTGTGTGTTTGCAACCTTCAACCTGCACACTTTTAGAGATTAGATTAGTGTTTAAACCTGTTTGCGTGTATGAGCATGTGTGTGTATCCGTGTGTGTTTGTGTGTGTATGTGTGTGTGTAAGCATGTCTGTACGTGTTTATGGGTGTGTGTACTGTATGTGTAAATGTGTGTTTGTGTGTTTATGGACTGTTTGAGGGAGGCCTATTCAAAGGACGTTTTCCGTTAGTTGAAACTGTTATCAGCAATGACGGCTTTAGCTACTCGTCCGACATCTTTTGAACAGTTGCAAAAAAGTCAAACGAGGTCAAACTGTAAGGTGGGAAATTGTTTTTGCACCATTGACTTCCTCCTCTCTCACTCTCACTCTCACTCTCTCTCTCTCTCTCTCTCTCTCTCTCTCTCTCTCTCTCTCTCACTCTCTCTCTCTCTCTCTCTCTCTCTCTCTCTCTCTCTCTCTCTCTCTCTCTCTCTCTCTCTCTCTCTCTCTCTCTATCTCCTTTTGTTCCATTATTTTTGTCTTTGTATCCTGTCTGTCCTTCTTTCTTTCTCTCTTACCCTCCCTCTCTCTGTGGGATTGTGACCTTTAACCTTTGACCTTACCCCTCCACTGACAGGTCCGAAGCTGTGTCCTGATTTGTCTGGTTCCTCCAGATACAGGGTGAAGAAGTCTGGTCTGAAGAGAACAACAGGCGTTACCTTGGCTACATGTATGTTGTTCAAGTGCTTGATTTGCCTGTCCCAGCAGTGCAGACAAGTGGACTAGAGAACATGCATGCAACATACAGCAGCACTGTACGTTAGATGAGAATGTTAGTTTATTTCTAATATTTCTGTACTGTACACTTATTGCTTCAAAGTGTTCTACATGTTGCAATTTCAACAAGCAGTATTATATTTGTACATGGCTTTGGTTGAAAGGGTTCTGCTGAATCAATCAAATGTAAAAAAAGAAAAGATTATAGTTTGATCTGTGGCACTGAGTTCTAAATAGATGATAGTCATATCTGGGTTTGTCGGAAGTCCATCAGTAAGTCATAAGGTTAGAACAAATGCCATAGTGGCCGGCAGGGGTGTGTCCAGTTACCAGGAACAACGAACATATGTTCCACTGAGCACTTAAAAATAGATCAATGGAGGCAAGTTCCCCCCCCTCGCACTCACACACAGAATTTATGATCATTACCTCTCATTGTCTGGCAGTTGCAGCCACTTAAGCAGGGTGAAGACTCTCTCCTCAAATGGGATTTTACTGGAACAAAGAGCAGTGATAAAAGTGGGCTCATTCCTTTAAAAACAGGACTCAACCATTTTAAATAACTCATGGACACACTTAAAGTGCAATAACTACAGTACAATATGTATATGTGTTTATTTATATTAGGTCTCCATATGCAACTGGTGTTATCTTTTCATATCTTTTTTATTATACTTTTTTATCGTACTAACTTTTTAAATTTCTATGTATACTTCTGTGCACTTTGCTGCTGCAATGCCCAAATTTCCCCATTGTGGGATGAATAAAGGTATATCTTATCTTATATGTGAAGTCATTTCAGGTTGATTTCAGGTTGAGAGAGAAAGAGAGAGAGAGATCTATAGAGAATGAGAGAGAGAGAGATGTAGTAATCGAGAAGTCATAAAAAGAGAGATAGAGGTTGAAAGAAGCGAGGTGGAGGGAGCAGGATATCATCTTTGACCTGCTTTATGAGGTCATCATACCCATTGTAGGGAACGTAGATGTCTGGGAAGCTGCCATTGACCTTTACATCTGACCCCGGCCAGAAGTAAGTTCCCGACCCTCGACCTTGGTACTTGGCCGTGAGCCACACCTACAGGAAGGAATGTTGGGTCACACGTCCTACAACCACAGAGGAAGAACTCGCAGTAATACACAAGGTTGAAATAAAGTTTCATGGCACACAATATACTGTACCGCATTCTTTATTAGCTCAATACTTTCTCTGTTTCAATTAAATAAACGGCTCTGCTACTTCTAATAAAACGAACTGGGCAAAAACACAGTTCTGCTAAACACACATCCGCAATAACATAGATCTGCATCATAGATCTGATATGACATAGATCGGCTATCAACTGTCACATAGATCAGACTGATTTGCTGATTTCCCTTGGAGCACTGCTATGGGGATACTTCACTAGACCTCTGATGATTGTCCTGCCTAGCCAGTTGGGTTGCCTGTTTAAGAATTGCTTCTGTAAAAGGAAGATAAGATTTTTCCTATCTTTGAAACTGAAGTTAAGATAGGACAAGCAGTTAGGATATTTTTCTGTAATGAGGCCCCTGGCCACCAAATTCCTTCAAGTGCAATAGCAGAAAAACATTCAATTCTGGGCAGAGTCTCTCAAGTTGTACTGCAAAACATGACCAGACCGTACAAAAGAGCATAGTATTCTTTAGTATACTCTTATGCAACATTTTTACACATTTAACATACATTTTTGATGTACACTCTACCACTGAGCAATGCCTAACCCTTGTACAACAAGACAGAACTCACTGGCTGTCCCTGGTACCACCTGGGGTTATCCTTCTCCTGGTTGGAGAGGCTGAAGGAGGAGTCAAACACTGGGTCATACATGGTGTTATCCACCAGCCCATGAGACTCTGAATACAGACCCTGGGTGAGGAAGGGGGGAGGGAGGTGAGGAAGGGGGGAGGGAGGTGAGGAAGGGGGGAGGGAGGTGAGCAAGGGGGGAGGGAGGTGAGGAAGGGGGGAGGGAGGTGAGCAAGGGGGGAGGGAGGTGAGGAAGGGGGGAGGGAGGTGAGGAAGGGGGGAGGGAGGTGAGCAAGGGGGGAGGGAGGTGAGGAAGGGGGGAGGGAGGTGAGCAAGGGGGGAGGGAGGTGAGGAAGGGGGGAGGGAGGTGAGGAAGGGGGGAGAAAAAGTGAACACAACATCAGTTTGTAGAAGGTCAGCACTTCAAATTCCCAGGGTTCTCAAATAGAACCCTTGAAAATAGGTCATGTATTTATTGACTTATCTTTCCCCGGGGGAAGTACAGATTTTGAACCACAATAATGTGAAACAAGCCACGGTGTCTTGATCGACCTTGTTGTTAAGTGACTGATTAGAAGTGTTGCAGGATATTTTCCCACTAAGAGAGCAGCATATTTACTGGTTTAGGACCACTTCCTGTACAATCTACTCCAGATAGCAGACCATAATATTTCTCAGCAGTGACTCACCGTGGCAATGGTGTAGTGGTTTGGGAAGGTCTTGCTGGGGAACACTGCCTGCATGAAGGGGGTTGAAGTGCCACAGGTTTCTGGACAGAAGGATGTGGAGAACCGTTAACTCATATATAGGTGATTATGATGTGGAGGTGGTGGTGATGACGATGGTGGTGATGGTGGTGGGGATAGTGATCATGATGATGATGATGATGATGGTGATAATGATGATTATGATGTTATGGTGACGATGGTGGTGGTGATGGTGATGATGGTGATGATGATTATGAGGATGAGGTGATGATTTTGATGATAATGGTGATGATGGTGGTGATAATGGTGGTGGGAGTGATGATGATGATGATGATGGTGATAATGAGGAGGATGTTGGATCACTGTTCAACTACGATCCCTTACACAATGTAATAGAAATTACTATTCTTTAAGATGTCTTTATATTCTTTGGCCTAGAACTATTATTGATGACGTTTTAACTTCTTTAAAGCTAGCATAACCTTTTGGCCTAAGACAGTATTGTTTAAGTTTCTGTTTGCTGACAAATGTCTAACACGTTTGACTGTTTAACCCTGGTTGTTTTGCCCATACTCTAGGGATTTTTGCTGACAAGTTCTCCTCTCTTGTCTCAAGCTATGTTTTTAATATTGAGCATCTGTATTCAGTTCTGAAACCTATTTCCCTTTTTACTTTCTGTTTACTGAAGAGATTCTCTTTCGATAGACATAAACCATTGAATAATGTAACTGTCTGGAATGACCGTATAAAAGAATGCTCTGATCATGACACTTTTAGAGAGCCTTTCTACTCCAGACATCATTTAAGATCCTGCTTTAGAACTGCTCCTCCTCGGTTTCAAGAATAAACAGATACAGACAAATTCTTCTGACCTCAGACATTCAATCATAGAAATTCCACCACACACAACATGTGGTGGTGATGATGATCTTGGCAATTCTGATTACAGTGATGGTAATGGTGACAGGTATGGTGATAATGACGATGATGGGGATTGTAACGGTGATGGAGGTGATGAGGATGTTGATGATGAAGAGAATGATAATGAGGATGATGATCAAGGTCAAGGTGGTAAGGATGGTGGTGATGATGATGTTGACAATGAGGATGAGGATGGTGATGATGATGATGATGGGATGATGGGATGGAGAGACCAAGCTACTCACTCAGTTTGTTCAGGACCGGGATGAGGGAGTGCCACGTCTGAAGGTACTCTGCTCTCAGGCCATCCAGTGAGACCAGCAGGAGAGGCTGCTGTTTGAAGCTGAGCAAATCACAGAAGAAGAACCAATCAGAGAAGCTCTGGAAATACTGGAAATGACTGTAAATGCACCAAGAGCTGCTGTTGCTGGACAGGGATGGCCGTACCCTGCGGGACACTTGGGAGCGATCAGATCCACACACTCGTCCGCCACCCACTCCGTCTCTCCTGGATTCATCAGAGAAAATGCATACAACAAGAGGTTCTTTAGTACATGGAAACATTTACACTTGAGCTTGTACTGGAAGACTGTCTTGGCTTTCCTCAAATCCAATTAAAATGCAATGACATGGATCAGATCTGTACATGATCCGTCTGGAAAGTATTACTTTCGAAACATTCTGAATCTGAGTTCAAAAACTACGGCCCGCGGGCTGAATATGGCCCCGCCCACACATTTGGACCGGCCCTCTGAACAATGTCAGAGACATTTCTTTATTATTACATTTTTGTAAATGTAAATAAAAATAATCCCTTTACACTGATTAATATGCATAAGTAAGTAAATGTTTTGATTTCAATAGCAATGAATATGAAAAACGATAATTACGATAGTAATAATGCTCTTTTAATAGGCTATATATCCCTTCATATGTACAGATGTATGGTGCATAACAAAATAAATAAACTAATCTAGCAGAATAAATACATTTTAAATCATAATAAAATCTCCACAATAATACTGGTAGTCACTCCGGCCCATGTAATTTTCTATTACAGACCGACCCGGCCCCATATTAAAGAAAGGAAAAATGATCTGGCCCTTGCAGAAAAAAGTTTGGGGACGTCTGTTACTATGAACATGTTTTAGGCTGCAGAAGTGAAAGGAAAGGACAATTATTTAATTCCAAGATCACAAAACAGCTCCAATCCATCTAAACTCCAAGTCCTCACCCTGGCAGACATGTTTGTAGTTGGAGTATTAAAACCACAAGGCCTCACCCTGGCAGACATGTTTGTAGTTGGAGTATTTAAACCACAAGGCCTCACCCTGGCAGACATGTTTGTAGTTGGAGTATTTAAACCACAAGGCCTCACCCTGGCAGACATGTTTGTAGTTGGAGTATTTAAACCACAAGGCCTCACCCTGGCAGACATGTTTGTAGTTGGTACAGCAGTCCCCTGCACCCAGACAGTCCTCGGAGCAGTGGCACCGGCTCTCTGTCAGTCTCTTCTCTCCACAGCGCAGCTTGGTGCACTCCCATTGCTGAACTGAAGATGGAGAGGGGGAGAGGGGGAGGGGGGGGGAGAGGGGAGGGCGATGGGGAAAAGAGAGATGGGGAGAAAGAGCTAGAACTCAAATGAAAAAGTCATTCAAATCAAAATGATTCTCTGTGGCTCCTCAATGGAATGAACAACATATGGATCCAAAATTATTTCCGTCAGTTTGTCCCAATGATTCGCGATGATTTGGGGTTGTCTGTGGTTGTTTCTTTCTGTCATTGTGATTGTGGTCGAGAAGCTGTTCATGCTTTCCTGTCTAACTAGGATGACTCCAGGTACTGCAGCTTTCCATTAATTAAACAGACAATTAAAGGTCCCATTGCAAACGTAGAATCGGCTGAAAAAGAGCAGCCCTCCAGATCCTTACTTCCACAAACTACAGCAGAGCATAACATAATTCCACATTTCATTGTTCATATTTCCATATGTTATGGATTCATATTCATATTTTCAAGTCAAATCCAATTTGAAGTGAATTTGCGGCTAAGACAAAGGGGGACAGTGGGTTTCGTGACTCACTCGGTTGGAGACAGATGTCCTGGAAGTCAAAGCAACAGTTGTCGTTAGTGACGCACTGCTGGTCACATCGGCAGCCGGGCGTCTCTTCATCGAAGGGCTCATAACACCTGTTCCTACATGACGTACTGGGGATAACTGGGAGAGGGGGGAGGGAGGGAGGAGACAGAGAGGGACGGTGGTGGGAGAAAGTAGGTGGATAGGACAGAGGGAAGGAGAAGTGGGGAGAGAGGAGAAGAAAGAGGAATGGAGAAGATAGAGGGAGGACGAGGGGATGAAGGAGAAGCAAATGGGAGGAAAAGCCAAGGAGAGATGGAGAGAGGAAGGGGGGGACACACAGGGAGATGGAGGAATGGTCTTTTTTTAAATCTTACTCACACCTGTTATCTGCTCTTATCAATTGGTTTCTCTACTTCTCTTTTCTCCTCTTTCACTTCCTCTACCTCCCCTCCCCTGTTTCACTTCCTCTACCTCTCCTCCCCTCTTTCACTTCCTCTACCTCTCCATCTCCTCCTCCTTAGTCCAATAACTGGTTTCAGCGTTTCTGTCACCTAGCCTTTGGGACCAATGAGGAGAGCATGAATTCATTACCTTTATTGCGACATTTCTCAAGTTGAAGCCCCAAGCCCAGTCCGAGCCCGAGGATGATAGTGACGATTGACACTGCCAGGGCACCTATCTGAAAACAAACACACGCATGTACAAAGAGCATTCACACAGTCTTAGGTCGAGGCATGTCCCGTTGAACTCGTAAGCAAGGGATGTGTGTGCCTGTAGAATCACTGAAAAAGACCCAGTATGAGTTACAGTACTGATAAGAACCCAGCTGACCTACGTGTCTGTACACAGCAGAAATCCTCAAGGTCTGTAGTGGTTCTTTGGTAACTTATTATACATTTCTTTGTTTAGTTTGATTAGTCAAACTTCCTCCTGTTTTCCTCCTGGATGCTCGGTTGTATCATGTCACCAGACACAGCTAATCCAACCATACCGGTCACTAGACACTAATCCAGAGAGGAAATTGTAGGGTGGGAGTTTTGATAAAAAATGACTCAACATTTTGGAACAAATCATTGACTTTCCGCCAAACCATACATCCTCATACACCTTCACCCGTAAACAAAATCTCATCCTTCCCTGTTTCCTGGGAACCATCTTGCCTGAGGTGCAGTCAGAGTTGATGAATCCCAGCTAACCCTAACCCCAGTCATCCTGTCATATGAGAACAGCCGAGGGATACTCACAACAACCTTCTTCCTCTTCAGCAGGTCCTTGCTGATCCCCATGATGACTGCGATCTCCCGCGGCTCCAAACAAAGCAGAAGCTCTCTGACCCGCGTGCGCGCGCAGACTCACGCACTCTCATAACGTCTCCCTCTGACACCTGACTCAGCTCTGCTCTCTGTGAACTGGCGGACAAAGGACAACCACCTCTGGAACTCCCGAAAGAGTGGCAAGGTTACTGATTACCCGCGGGAGAGACCACACGTTTCTTTGACTGCTTTATGGGCCTGTCAAGATCCCAGATATGAAGAGGCAAGGTTGTGGACAAACGGTTACCTGTGACACAACCCTGACCCATCTACACCAGCAGGGAGATCTGGTTCCTGCGCATATATCAGGATTGTATTTTCATCCTTTGTATTTGTTTACAGCTTCCACTTTTAGTTCCCAGATTGTAGATCATGGATAATCCATTTATTACCCTACGTTGAAGTCATTGATAAAGGGTGTGTTCACTGTGAGAGGGATGGGCAGCTTGCTTCAGTGTTGACTTGCTTTGTCCAAACAGAGGGCACAAAACAGCACTGGTAACATCGCCAGGACCTGAGATTGCGGTCTCTATGGGATGTGCCAGTGTATTTGAGGACTAGCTTGTCTCCTCGCTCACAGAGGTTACACTGTAACAGAGGTGGTTTGGATCAGCAACCTTGTGATGGGTCTGCCTGTGACTGAAAATCACGACCCTACCACCGTCCACCACTGATCTTGGGGAATCCTCCCCTTCGGACGAGTGGTCTGGGTTCCCAGGCGGAAGGTTAGTGGTTCAATGCCCACCTGGGTTCCACACCATGCTCCTTATCACACAAGTAAAGAGATGTAACCCTGACCAAAGTAATAATGTCTGATTGGATAAGAGTAGTTATATATCAATGGGAGGACCTGACCTTTATACCTCCAGAGAAAAGTCGGTCTTTCAAACTAATTTAGCAGAACAACAGTAGATCTTTATTTACAGTTCTTTAACTCTGACCTCCAAATGTCCTATTGGGGAAGGAGGAGGGATAGTGATAACAAGAAATGGGGAGAGGCAGCGCTAGACAGAGACATAAACCAACACAAAAAAAACAGAGAGAGAGAGAACAAAGGGTATGAAGACACAATTGGACCGACGGGTGGAAATGGATGTGCACTTAATCACTGACAAAAGATGAAACCACAAAACTGCCTCGGACGTAATCTATTCCTTCCCATTGATGAAATAGTTGATCAGGGTTGTTTGGCAATGTTTTTAGTTGATTGTACAATGTTTTCACAAAGGCCCTTTTCTCGAAAAAGACAGCATCCAGCGTCACTGAAAGATTATCTGATCGTGCCTCCAAACCAAACAAGCCCCCATATGTTCTGGATACGCCCGTTTTACTGTGTATCCAGATGTTTTGATCATTAACCAGATGCTTTTTCATTGATAGTGTGTGTTGCCAGTCTGGTTTTTCCAAATTACACTTTGACTGTGTTCAGGATGGCTGTATTACATATGAATTAGGGAATAGCAGAGGCTTCAATCGTGGTTGTAGATCCTGGTAAATTGTTGTCCACAAGTCCAAGACAGCAATACGGTTAACTCCTGCTCCAACCCTAACCCCATCATACCCTCAAATGCATGTGTCACTGTCAGGATGTGAAATAACCACACCGAATACAACACTCTAAGAATTTATTCGGATCGGACCTTTGGCCACATGGTTAATGAGCAACTTAGAATAGAGTGGAACAGAACATTTTCAACTGCAAACCAATGACCACACCAACCGTCAGGAACCGCGTCGAACGAAGGTTGAGGTGTTAGAAGGATGAGAGGTAAGTAAAGTCACTCAGAGAGACCATTAGTCTACGTTCATCGGAGAGAGACAAACAGCTGGGATACGAACCACTGGAATACTGGTTAGACCTGTGCACTTCTAGTCCTTGATTATCTGCTGCATTTCCTATATGCATCATCCATCCATGGCTTTGATGAAAGCATCTGCTAAATGAATCGATGCAGTGTAGTATATTAAAAGCGCCTTCACATACAGCTGGGCAGGACTGAGATACATGGTCTTATCTGACTTCTAAGGAAATATGGTATGTCCTCATTGGAACCTAATCCGAAACACTTACTGAACCTAGACAGAAAACGTTTCAACACCATTACGCTTTCAGCTTCCCAGCAACTACACACAGCAACACACACACACACACACACACATACACATACACACTAACACACACACACAGGCCTACGTGCAGCTCACTCCCCCACACAAGACCTCTGTTACAATGGATTAATATAGTAATGAATGTGGCTCTATTAACTGCTACATAATAAATATGACAAATTGTATAAAAATATACACCTAAGGATCAGAGATGTACTAGGGAAGGATGGGGGGGGGGGGTGGAGAGAAAAGGGTAGATAGACAGGCACCGAGATCCAGGCCGAGAGAGAGAGAGAAGCGGAGAGGGAGAGGGATGAACGGCGACGGAGAACGATATCGAGCCAGCCACAAACAGGGAGAAAAGGCACCGTTGGACAGGAGGGTGAGACGGAGGGGGCGCCCGCGTGTTAGTCGTCCGCCTCGAAGGTGCGCAGGTACGTCTTGAGAGAGAGGGCGTGGGGCAGGGTGAGGTTGGTGCCCCTGTAGAGGTCCAGGCCCGTCAAGATCTCGACGTCTCGGACGCGCGCCGTGTGGAGGTGCAGCAGCTCCTCGACCCACTGGGACTCCTCCTCAGCACTCTGGGGAACACGCACACACACGGAGACACCCACACACACACAGAGAGACACGCATATACACACACCCAGATAGATGTACACACAGAAGCACACACAAACAGATGAAGACAAATATAGAGACACACACCACACGGAGACACACACACAGACAAAGATACACACACGGCCAGATGAAGACACAAATACAGGCACACACACACACACACAAACAGGACATGGTGAACAAACAATATATGCCTCAACACGAGCATGCCAGTTTTGTAATGGTGATATTAGTTCAACTCTGCGGAAAGGTGTCATAACACAGAAACTCTAAACAAAGGCCTTGATTGCCTTCATAAATCTTTTTGTTTCACAAGTTCGTCGGAGCAACCATGGAGGGTGGATATTGTTTGACAAAAGAGTCAAGAGTTGACTTGTTCCCAAGAAGAAGAAAAAAAGTCTGGCATCTAGGAACTGTACTGACAACAGATCAACACCTGCATGAAGTGTAAATGGTCCTGAGCCCACGTAAAACATAGGCCTTATTACGCAATGTTTCCATTGCCTCTATTCGTAACATTTCAATCTTACAGGGTGTATAGCTCTGCGGAGTGTTGGGGGGGGGGATGTGTGGCGGGGGGGGGGTAAGTGTGTGTGCATGCGTGTGTGTGTGTATCAGCACATGACAGTAACATGAGTCAGCAAGTTGATGAGGTGGTGGGGGCAGGGGGTCGTGACTGTAAACATGGGTTGTTACCGGTCCGTTGTAAACGGTCATGGTCAGATAACAGTTATGGTCATTACACATAATAGTCTATACAGACAGGCAGAAAGGCAGGCAGACAAACAGGCTGACAGACTGACAGGCAGGGAGACTGACAGGCAGGCAGACAGGCAGGGAGACAAGCGGGCAGACAGAGAAGAGCAACAGGTGGTCCATTCACAATGGTTGCACCAAGTTATTCCTTCACGATAAAGATAAGATGCATAACTAGGTTTCCTCGATCTCCCTAGAAAACCAATATCGAGGTGGTGCCCCTTTGATTCAATACTTGATTACAGATGAAGTAGTTCTATTCTTCAACGACCACAACCCGCTACAAGGTCATATTTCCCAGAACACTAATGCCCTAGCAGCATATGAGCCAGCAGAGGAAACCCAAACATTCATCCTAATAGGTCTGCAGATCTATAAGAAAAACGGCGTTGTCTAAAAGCAAAGGCTAGGAAGTGTCAGCTAAAACCAACATCTAAAAACATGAGCAGCTGTCCGTGGGTGTAGAAATGCTGTCTGTTAGCAGTATCTGTAATTACGTAGCAACCTGGAGCATTTCAACTGGCGAGCCACGAGAAGCACATGTGGTTCATTAGGGTGGTACCATGACGTGCAGACGGAAACAAACACATCCTCACACTCAGCCTTACAGCTCCCCCAGGTTGACAACTGCTGATACTGCAGCTAATTCCAACCGCCTCAAATCTCCTGCTCTCTTGCGAAGTGTGGGTGGGGGGGTGGGTGGGTGCACATGGGGAGTGTGTACGTGCGTGTGTTCACCGTTCGCCACACGTAGAACGTGTCCGCGTTCACGCATAAGCGTGTGCATGTGCGTGCTCATATTTGAGCGCGCCTGTATCGGTGTTTGCGTGTACGTGCGAGTACATTTCTGCATGTTTGCTCGCGTGGGTGTGCATACATGTGTGTGTGTGTGTCACTCACGTTGCAGCTCTCAGAGTTGTCGGGCCGGTGGGGCAGCAGGAAGGAGAAGGCGCTGAGCGGGCCCTCGCACTCCTCTGCTGTCTGGTTGAGCTCCTGGCAACCCGTCACCACCATGAAGTAGTGGGTCGGAACAGGCACTGAGGCCCCTGCAGACCTGGAGGGAGGGAGGGGATGGTTAAAGAAGGGGGATGCGGGGTGGTGAGTGGTGGTGGAGGGGTGTGTGTCTTTGTGTGGGTGGGTTGTAAACATACAGTTACACAGTCAAGGCTACAGTACACTCAACAGATCTCCGAGTCCTCTCTCTCTCTCGCTTCCCTTTTGCGTTCTCTTTCCCTTTGCTCTTTATCTCTCTTTGCACTCACACACACTCAGACAAGTAGACACACATACACACGCAGATACACACACACACACACACACACACACACACACACACAGGTACAAACATGGGTAGAGGAAGATGACCCGGTCAGCCCTGAGCAAACAGATACCAGAACAGGAGAAGGCCAATCCACATTGCAACAGCAATCATTAATGAAACGAAATACATCTGAAGTCAAATACATCTGTTCTATCAAAAATCCACCGAGACGTAACCTTTGACCTTTTGAGTCTTACTCTTTGATCTTGGCGGTGGTGTCGCGGAGGCCGTCGTAGTTGTGGTCGAAGATGGGCCCCGTGAGAACGTTGATGCCGTTGGTCTCGTCAGCGTAGCGCCGGAGCAGCACCCCCTGCAAGTAGCTCCACACCTCTGCAGACCGAGGAGGAGAAGGGGTAAGGGAGGAGGGGAAGGAAGGAAGGAAGGAAGGAAGGGGGAGGGGGTGAGGGTGGCAGAGGATGAGGGAGGGGGTGAGTAGGAAGGGGTGAGGAGCAGGGGAAGGAGGAGGTGGGTGAGAGTGGGAGAGGGTGAGGAATGGGGGGTGAGATGGGTGAGGGTGAGAGAGCGGGTGTGGAGAAGGGGGAATAAGGGTAAGGGGGTGAGTTGGGGGGAGATATTTCTCCCAGACTACTACAGACTGCTAACCAGAACTGGCTGTCGCATCCGACAAACAAGAACAAACACTGGCTCCTCTGGTTGAGACTGAGGCTCGCTTTGTGTGAGTGTGTTGTGAGTGTGTAGGTGGGTGTGTGTGCGTGCTTGTATACTGTGTGTGTGTGTTTGTGTGCACGGAAGCACGTGTGTGTCTGCTTCTCCCTGATAAGCTGGGCGTCTGTGTCGTCCCAGGAGGACAATGGTATCAGCCTGTCTCCTCTCAGACCTGAGGTCATCACACAAGCCTCTCAGAGCTCACACACACGTGTGTGTGTGTGTATCAGTGTATAAGAGTCTGTTTGTGAGTGTGCGTGTGTGTGGGGTGGGGGGGGGGGGTCTATGAGTGTGTGTGTGTGTGTGTGTCTGTGTATCAGAGAGACAAGCCACAAACAGTAAAGGACCAATAGAGATACCCTGCAGATCCCCTGACAGGGAGTTTAAACAGTTGAATAGAGGCCTCACTTTCAAAAGGCAACATGCTTTGAAATGAGTGAGATAGCCTGCTTGTAAAGGCCTTGTACACAGCTGGAGACAGTGTTGGTGAGACGAAGCAGGACTCACTCTTAAAGGCAGGGTACATGGGGACTGTGTTGGTGACGAGCGAGGCGTCATATCTGGATTCTGGAGATGTGGCCAGCTCTGTCGACAAATAACAAAAGTCAGGCATTCATCCTTCCAGATAAACAGCAGCAGATGTTCTGTCACAGTGAGATCATTCAAGGCTTTTCGCAGTTTGACTGTTGCCCTTTCCCCCTACTAGACATGGGAGGTGTGTTGTGACGTCTGAAAAGCCCCTGCAATTGCCCCGGAAGGTTGATGAGAGATGAGCATGAATTTGTAGATGACAAAAAGCTGTTCTCACTGTCATGTAAAACACGGGAACTATCAGGACATGTCATGACTCCTTCAATGTGTCCTGTGCACAATTCTTAATCCTTCCATGTCTTTCAGAACTTTTTAATGAAAGTTAGGCCTTGAATAACTCAACTTCATAAACCCTACTGAGGCCAGGAATACCTTATGGATTCATGAGCAGAGTTGATGATGGCTGCTCAAACGCTTTAGAAACAGGACATGACACTGACCCACCTGGGGGGTAGAGGAAGCCCTGGGTGAGGCCCGTGTCCAGGCTGAACAAGCTGCTGCAGGCCAGGCTGTGTTCCTGAGGCACCCGCGTGTCCGCCCTCACGCACCCGCTCCCGGCCTCCGCCACGGAGGTCACGCCCTCCTGTGAGAGAGAACCCGCATTCATACGCGCACACAGGCCTGTGCCATACGTGTTACCTGTGACATGGGGGGCCCCACGGAGGCGCCGTTGTAAAACAGGGTGAATGCGGACGCTTGTTTGTTTGTTTGTGTTGTTGGAGCTGCACGCAACGCCATGCGCCGTACAGGGCCGTAAAACGTCAGCGGTGAGGTCACATGGTTCTGCAGGGATAACTAGACGCCAGTGTATCTGAGCAACACCGCTGAAGCGCTCCGAACAGACATGCTAACGGCACACACACCGCACATCCACTTTCACCTGTAGGGATATGAGTGTCCCTGTCTATCTGAAGGAGATATTTCACGAGGGTAGGGTACCTGTCTGCTTGGTAAGGATGTAGGAGGTAAATAGGGGTACCTGCCTGGACAAAGTAAAGGAGGTACGACGTGGATATGGTACGTATCAGGGCAAGGTGAAGGATATCAGGGGAGGAGCAGATACCTGTGTCTTGTAGTGATATAGGAGGTGATATAGAGTGAGGATGTGGTCCTAGTCCTGAGCATAGAGCTGGATATAGTAGGGGGATGTGGTACCCGTTTGTCTGGAAGTATTATAGGATGAGTAATATGAGTGACCTGATATTGGAGGGGATATAGGAGGGGGATGCGGTACCAGCCGGCGAGGGGTGAAGGAGGTAGGAGGGGATATAGGAGGGGGATGTGGTACTGCACCGGTCTGGGCAGGGTGGAGGATAGAGGAGGTGATCCAGGAGAGGGATGTGGTACCTGTCGGGGCAGGGTGAAGGGGGTAGGAGAGGGATGTGGAAGGAGGGGGATGTGGTACTGCACCAGTCTAGGCAGGGTGGAGGATAGAGTAGGTGATCCAGAAGGGGGATGTGGTACCTGTGGGGGCAGGGTGAAGGATAGAGGAGGTGATCCAGGAGAGGGATGTGGTACCTGTGGGGGCAGGGTGAAGGATAGAGGAGGTGATCCAGGAGAGGGATGTGGTACCTGTCGGGGCAGGGTGAAGGATAGAGGAGGTGATCCAGGAGAGGGATGTGGTACCTGTGGGGGCAGGGTGAAGGATAGAGGAGGTGATCCAGGAGAGGGATGTGGTACCTGTGGGGGCAGGGTGAAGGATAGAGGAGGTGATCCAGGAGAGGGATGTGGTACCTGTGGGGGCAGGGTGAAGGATAGAGGAGGTGATCCAGGAGAGGGATGTGGTACCTGTCGGGGCAGGGTGAAGGATAGAGGAGGTGATCCAGGAGAGGGATGTGGTACCTGTCGGGGCAGGGTGAAGGATAGAGGAGGTGATCCAGGAGAGGGATGTGGTACCTGTCGGGGCAGGGTGAAGGAGGTCCAAAGCGGCATGGCCAGCTCCAGGCTGTAGGCGCTGATGAAGTCGACGTGATGCAGCAGACTATAGCGGCTCTCAAACAGAACAGCAGGGCGGCCGTAGGGCAGGTGGGTGGTGTCTGCAAAAGAGGACGGTCATCCATCTGCTACATTGGATTCATTTAGCGGATGCCAAATACGACATACTTCACATACTAATGGGGGATTTAGTGCAGTAGATAGCGCATTCAGAACACACAGTACAGCAGATCATCCAGAACCTGAAGTCGGTCTGCATTTCTACCTGTTTTGGTTTGTTTGTCTAGCCATTCATTCCATCATCTACTCATTACTTCCTCATTACATCATGTATTTAACTCATCCATTCATTCAGCACTGTGATTCAAGCCCAAACATCTGGAATTGAGGGGTTCAAGAGTAGAGGAACATACTGTAGGAGTAGACACCATCTGGGTCTGGGCTGAATGGCTGACTGCTCTCCTCCACCTGGTTCTGAAATACCAACAAAGGTGCAGCTAAACCAACAAGTATACCATACCTAGTATAAAACAGTATACAGTATAAAACACCTACTGTTTATACACAGCATATATTTACAGTGCATGTACTATCAGTCTAGGATGTTCTGGGACAGGGCTGCGCCAAAACCCCTCTATTGTGTGAGCAGGTTTTGTCTGATGAGACACGCTTCAACATCAGCTTAAACTGTTTTCTATCCCCCCAGGTAACCCCTCCACTGACCTCGTCATCACAGCTGCATCCTAGGGTGTAGGAGGCCGGGGAGGCTGGGTCGGCGAGGGGGGGTAATGGGGCGGAGACCTCCTCGGGCATGGCGGGGGTGTAAGGAGGGGACTTCAACATGTCATTCAGACTGCCATGGGTTCCGTTGTTAGGGGCAGGGCTTAACCCCAGGAGATCTGAGGGGAAAGCAGGGTACACAGAGAAGTGTGAAGTAGATTCAGAACATCTCAGGAGAATGATGTTGGAATGGAGCACGTTTGAAATGCCGGTGCCTGAAAGGGACTGAACCAGGATCAGCTTACCACACATGACGTTGTACAACTCGATGTTTTCAAACGCAGGCACTTGTTTCCGGAACTTAAAGGTTGGCCCATGGCCCAAAAAGATAGTCTATTGTTTTGAGAGTACAAAATTAAACAGATCCTGGTATGAGGACATGCAGGAGCGAGAGCAGAACAGAACCAGTGAGCTGATGAAGGGTCACCATGACGAGGACCAACAGTGATTCAGCAGGTTTACCTTCATGCTAGTGATCTTGTTGTCAAAGCCGTGATCGCCAAAGAAACCACATCTCCCTGGGGGCTTTCGGTTTTCCGGCATTTTCCTGCAAGGCAAAAAGAAGTTACGTGGAAATGTGACAGGTTTTCCAAACAAGTTGACATTCCTTTGCAATGTTGTTGTTTTTTTTTTACATTTTTGTCATTTTAGCAGACGCTCTAATCCAGAGCGACTTACAGTAAGTACAGGGACATTCCCCCCGAGACAAGTAGGGTGAAGTGCCTTGCCCAAGGACACAACGTCATTTGGCTCGGCCGGGAATCGAACTGGCGACCTTCAGATTACCAGCCCGATTCCCTCACCGTTCAGCCACCTGACTCCCTGTTGTTGAGTGTACCTGGCGATGTGCCACTTCCTCTCCATGAGCAGGTGGACCTCCTCTATCCTGCGGTTGTTGGCGTAGTGAAGCCTCTTAGGAAGGTGCTGCTTCAGGTACGGCTTGAAGTGCTGACTCGGCATCTTACACTACAACACACGAGGTCAAGGGGTCGTACAGGTATATTTTGTTGGTGGGAAAGGATTTTTGGTCTTTTCTTACTTACTGTGAGATTGGCAACTACTACTTTGGGGTCGTCTGAAAATTCAAATTGGGAAACAAAGGTTTAGCTCGGGAGATCCCTTGAATTTCTCTTTTCTTTTTCATTTAATTCTTTTGTCGTTGATACAAAGCAGACTAGACTAACCTACAGATACACCCAAACATCCAACCACACACACACACACACACATACCCGACCACACACTTACAGGTAGTAGACTTGGGGTCGCGGGGCCTGACTCTGCCCAGAGACCCTGGGATCAGCTGGATGTCGTCTATGTTGAGAGGATAGGAGCTTAGGAACTCCATCTTGTCACAGTGGGCCTCCTCCATACCTGGTTCAGGGGGGCACACAGAGGAGCATCAAAGGTGCGTCTCATCTTGATGATGTCATCAAGTGCTACCGGTGAAGTGTTTTTAACTAAACACTAACACTAGGCTAAAATATCCCTATGACAGCTAAACAGGGGGGCACGGCAGGCGTGTGTGTATGTCTCATGTTGATGACCTCATCCAGTTGTTGTGGTCCCTGTGCGATCCCCGTGTTTGACCTACCGTGGTCTCCCACGATGATGATATTGACGCAGCGATGAAGATCCATTTGCTTCAGGCCGTTCATCAGTTGCCCAATGATGTTGTCTATCTCCCTCAAGGGGTTGTCCAGCTGCACAACGACAACAGCCAAACACGTGTGGTCAGTGTGTAAACACATCACATGGAGCTTTTTCCACCCAATCAGAGAGGAGCTCACCTCACTGCTTAAAGGACCCAGTCTGTGTCCAAACGTGTCTGGCTGCTCTGAGTGGACTGCATAGACATACGGTCTGGAAATAGCACACACACACACACACGCAAGTAATTAACTATAATTAACTGAAACCGCTGATGCAACTGACCTTGGAATATAAATAATGCTGATGGTATGCATCACTGATGAAGATGTAGGACAGATGAGGTAGTATACTGTACACACATTAGGACATACAATGGCTCCTGAAAGTATTCAGACCTTTTGCCTTTCAGCACGTATTTGTATTGAATATTTCACAATATTTAAACACTACACTCAAGTAGTATAATTGTGTAATAATGACAAAGTGACGTGTTTTGTCCCCGCAATTGTATTAAAAAACTCAACTGAAATCTCTCATTTACATAAATATTCAGACCCTTGCTTCAGTACTTGTCCTTTTGGCAGCAGTAAGAGCTGTGACTCGTCTCTACAACCTTTGCACATCTGGACAGTTCATCTTCTTCTTCTTGGCAGATTAGATTCCCAAGGTCCATCAGATCACATGGGAAGCTGTGAACGGCCATTTTCATGTCTCTCCACAGATGTTCTGCTGGGTTTGAGTCTGGGCTTTGGCAGGGCCACTCAGGGACAGACAGAGACTTGTCCTGAAGCCATTCTAGCATTGTCTTGGCTATATGATTCGGGTCATCGCCTTGCTGGAAGGGGAACAGCCCTGATTGATGCCTCACCACAGTTCCTTGGACTTCATGGCTTTGTTATTTTCCTGACATGCAGTCTAAATTGTGGGACCTACAGGTGTGTGCTTTTGTAAACATTGTCCAATCAATTCACTTTGCCACAGGTGGACTCTGATCAAGTTCTAGACACATCTCAAGGTCAAGTTAAGCTAATAGAATGCACAATTTGGAGTACCACAGCAAAGATTCTGAATACTTATGAAAATCTGAGATTTAAATTTCTGAATAAAAATAAAACATGTTAAGGGTTAGTCATGGTGGATGATTGAGTGTAGGTTAATGGGCAGAATGGCTCAACACTATAATTGCGCTAAAAGTGAAGGGATCAAAATACTTTCTGAAGCCAATGTATATGTAGAATGTATTCTACACAACATTAAATGTACCATGGCCTTACCTCTCGTCGTCAGGAAGACTAAGCCACCTCAAGATGGTCAGTATTCTCCTCTCCAGGGGGATGACCCTGGGGGGTGACACACATACACACAAAGACATGTCAGCACCCTATTGGACAACTGGAACTTCCTCTAAACCATGATATTGACCTTAAGAAAACTACAAATGATCATCAAAAGATGATTTGACTTGATCTTTCACTGCCGGACAATGCATGTTTTTATGTACCCCCCTTTGTTTCCTTATCGTGAGATGAATGTGAGATGAAGGTCTAGGGTCAAAAGTGCCACGAACCCACAAGGCACTTCTAAAAGGCCAGCTTCCTCTCCTTTCATGCTAGTTGGTAAAGCTTGTTAGCTGAGCCCTGCTGAAGTTTTGGGTAACATGCAAGGAGGGGATTATTTCATCTAAGCTAATTGATTGAGCTCACTAGCACTGCCAGGTTGAGATTTTGACAAGCATGCAAAAAGGGGAGAATGTCATCAATGTTCTTATGCTAATTAGCATAGCTTGCTAACAAAGCCAGGCAGTGGGGTTCTAAAGGCGTGAAAAGAGGCATGAATATCATCTATGTAATTACGATCATTAGCGTAGGTTTCAAACACAGCCACGGTGCAGTTTTGGCTGGCATGCAAGGAGGGGAGAATGTCATCAATGCTATTATGCTAATTAGCATAGCTTGCTTAAAACAGCCGGGCTGGCGTGGTAGCAGGGGTGAATGGCGTCTGTGTCTGCTGGTTAGTGACTGGGGGGTATTGTTGTTGTTCGTCAGGATGTGACTGAGAACCTGCCCCCCTGTCCCCCCTGTCCCTCGTGTTTGTTACCTCACCAGATATGCAGTCACAAATTCTTCCAGATTTTCACCAACCCCTTGTTTAATTGAGACGTACTTACAGTATAGTGTATATCTATTTTTTACTTGTTAATACAATATCTGGCCTAAACGTTGATCTCTAAATTCTTTCACCATCAATGTTTTGTTTCTACATGCAGGATTAAAAGAAATAAGTAATAGTGTAACTCACCACGGCCAGAAGAAGGTGCCAGCTTTCACTCCTTGTTTCTCTGCGGTGATCCAAATCTGAAGAAATCGTCAAAAACAAGAATTCAATCAAATACCTTCTTCCCCAAAAATCTTAGTAGCATTTTCTTCCTCTCTGATATACCATAGTAGTAGTACATGACAGCAGACATGAGTCAATTCCTGTTTGCAAATATGCTAAATACTAGGGAGTGTGCTTGAATTATCCCAGATAGTACAACAAGACCATTAGATCAGTCACTAAGGAGTCAGCTAAAACAGATTAATGACTAATGTCATTAAGATCATACTGTTGAATAGTTGTATGGTATTATTACCATAGATAGTATTGTGATAAATAGTTTATCACAAGTATTTAGAGCTAGGTGCTGTAAATTGCTAATAAATTGATTGTATTGTGACCGTAGCTTGTATCTTTATATATAGTATCGTTACAGATAGTTCTAGATATTTAAAGCTATACTCACAGGCTGGCCCCCCCACCAACGATGGTTCAGTTTCTCTCTGCCCCTCAGGTTGAAGTTGGCGTCAAAGACCGGGTCATGCATGGTGTTACCCACAATGCCGTGGGACTCTGGATATAGACCCTGATGTAAAGCGTGACGGATCAGCTCACAGGTGGACACTGACATATAGTCTATTATATGGTCATTCAAATGTTATTACAGTTTAAATATAACCTAATGTAATAATGTTTCATTCAACTTAGAGATGGAACTGAAAAAAGAATCCTTTTTATAAATAGACACATTTCCTAATAATGTACATTGCAGGTGTTCCCTTTACTGGATAGTGAGTAATTGCACTATGCCTGGATCTTGTGCTGTTCCTTGATTAACCAACAAAATCAGAGCCTTGACTTCCTACTGCACTTTCCATATGAATGAGTATGTCTCTATGGATACAAGCATCTGTTAATCTGCTTAATAGAGAACATGTCAAATGCAATAAGCCTTTAGTTTAGGGTACTTACCGTGGCTAGGGTGTACAGGTTTGGGAAGGTTTTAGACGGGTACACAGGTCGTAGGTAGGGGGCGTGGGTACCACATGTTCCTGTGAGAAAAGGTCAGGTCAGACACGTCAACCTTGTGTGTGTGTCTGTGTGTGTGTGTGTGTGCAAGTATACATGTGTTTGTGTTTGTACTTTAGTGTGTTTATTTGTGTGTGTGTGGGTGCAGGAGTGTGTCCAGACATTTTTGATAGGGGTGGCACCAGGGATGGCACGCCTCTGACTGGGCATATAGCCAATCATATATTGGGGTGGCCAATCAGATTTCAGGGGTGGCCCGTGCCACCCTAGGCTACTCCCTGGACACGCCCCTGTGTGGGTGGGTGTGAGCATATCGTACTGAGCTTCTCCATGTTGGGAATGACTGTTTTCCCCTTCTTCATGTAGGACGCCCTGAAACCGTCCAATGACAGCATGATGAGAGGGGGCCGGATGAACCTGGAGACAGACGACCACCACACACACACACGCGTGTTCAACACACACCACGCACCACAAGAGAGAGACAGACGAGGAAACACTCAGGTGCAGAAATACAAACCATACCATTTGTTTGTCCAGCTCATTCTAACCAAATTCAACCCAATAATATGTTTAATGTCATATAACCAGCATATCAGTATGCATTGCGGGACAAGATATGTGTATATAGGCTATATATTACATTTACATTTAGTCATTTAGCAGACGCTCTTATCCAGAGTGACTTACAGTAAGTACAGGGACATTCCCCCCGAGGCATGTGCCCAAGGACACAACGTAATTTGGCACGGTGGGGAATCGATCCGGCAACCTTCTGATTACTAGCCCGACTCCCTCACCGCTCAGCCATCTGACTCCCGTATATATATATATATATGTGTGTGTGTTCCAGACTCACCCTGCAGGGCATTTTGGGCTTGTGATTTCCACACAGTCTCCAGCCAGCCATGTCGCTTCCCCTGAGGAGCAAGATGGTTTCAAAAAACAAACCGAATCGGACAGTTGAAGACCACACTTTCCTCAACAACAACACCAACCACCTCAGCGCCACCCACATCAACAACCCCGGTGAACCATCAGCTACCTTGGCAGAGAGACTTGTAGTTGGAGCAGCAGTCTCCTCTCTCCAGGCAGTCGTCGGAGCAGTGGCAAGCATGGTCATCGTTCCTGGTCTCCCCACAGCGGCTCTCGCTGCACTCAAACCCCCCCGCTAGACCGAGACACACACACACAACACAACTGTGTTTACATTTAGGGAAATATGGGGGAGGGGGGGGTCCTAGAACACCCCTTAGAGTTAGTGAACCCCCCATACGAGTTGGAGAACCCTCATGAGAAGGAAAACGTAAACACGATGGGTGCCATGCTGTTGGTCTCTGACGGCTCCAGCAGATTTCCCTGACCTGTTTTCAGGCAGTGCTCGTCGAAGTCGGTGCAGCAGCTGCAGTACGTCTTGCACAAGTTGTCACACCTGCATCCGGGAGGCTCAGCCTCCTCCAGCTCGAAGCAGCGCCCCTTACAGGAGCCCGCCGAATTCACCCATGGGAAGTCTGAGACAGGCACTGGGACCAGAACCACCACAACAACAACACCATCAGCTAGCGAACTAGCTAGTCGACAGACAGGCGAACGAGCTCAGAACATTTGTATTTCTATTTAGTCATAAACATGGATGAGCAATGACGTTATTCAATTTGACAATTTATTAAAACCGCTACACTCTGAAATACACGGTCCAATGTCAAATCCCGAGTGTGAAATTGTCGAAGAGGCGAGCTTCGAGAAGGGTCCCAAAGTGATCACAAAAAGAGACTTAAGGTGAGATGGGTCAAATGGGAATTCAGTACAGTGCATTAGTTCATCAGTGAAGTTAAGGGATGTGGGGGGGGGGGGGGGAGTAGTGAGGGAGGAGAGGGTGAGGAAGGGGAACAATATGGGTGATGGGGGATGAGGGAGAGGTGGGGGGGTAGTTGAGGAGGTGAGGATGAGGAGGGGGTGCAGCTACAGTGATGGGGGGATGAGAAAGAAATGGGGGGGAAGTGGTGAGGAGATGGTGAGGATGGGTTGAGTTAAGCGTGATAAGGGGATGAGGGAGAGGTGGGGATCGGTAGAAGGGTGAAAAGGGTGGGAGGGTGGAGGGGTGGGGGGGTTACGTTTAGGGGGTGATTCTCCTCCTTCCCCGGGCCGGCTGGCCTGGAAGACGTACGCCCATCGTCCGCTGGGACACTGCAGGAGCACCATGGCAACCACTACCTGAGAAAGACAGGTACATGACAGGAACGTGACACTCAAACTGCAGCCGGCTCAACTCGCTGTACTCAATGTGATTCCATTTGATTTGATTTGATTCAGTACAATTGACTTTGAACTCAAGTGAGTTCACCTCTGCTCAAATCGAGTCATCTCAGATCAAGTCTCTGCACAATAAGTTGAGCAGTCAAGGAGAGTCAAGTCAAGGTGAGTCAAGTTAAGGACAGTCAGATCAGCTCAAGTTTCTTCTCTCACTCAGGTGACCAAGGGCACATCGTGCTGTGAGGACGTTTCGGTCTAATACTGCTGGTCAAGGGCAGATATACTAATAGACCAAAGCACGCGAACAGCAATGCAAATTGAACGCTCTTACATTTCTTTCAAATGCACTTGGTCCATGACAACACTACAGGAGGAATATTCATACAACTAATGAAAAGGACAGTTATTTGAATAATAGCCTAATTTTCTCATCTGACTTGCAACTCAAACAAAGTCAAAAAGGCTTTTTCCGTTGGCAAATAGCCTATTATGTCTCCATCGCGGAATAGTGAAACAGTTTAGGTTGGTTGTAGCTAACAGTTTATTGTCATCTGTAAAGCTTTCTGTGACATTGCTTGTAAAAAGTGCTATACAAATCAAATATTTTCTGAAGACCGCAGAAAACTGTCATCCTATGAATTTCCAGCACGTCAATTTACTGATTGCAAGCCAACATGGGAGCATACTATCAGAAATTAGTATTAGGCCTTAATCTTGTCATTTCGTTTTTTGATTACAATGAGTTGTCCAAAATTACATAATTGCAGTTCACTTGTAAATATTTGAATATCTTTCGACTGGATTCAAAGTGCAGTCCTTTCTGACACGGGTCGATACATCTTTCCTGCAAGGCGTGCAATGTCCCCAGTCAAAAATGACAAATCAAAACCACATACAAAACATCCTGTCACCTAAAAACAAGATACAAAAAGACGTCATCTCACCGTACCAAATGTATCTGTACCATCTTTCATGTAGAGTGTAAATTGTCCAAAACGTTTGGCCAACGTCCACTTCGGCCCGGACGGTTGCGAATCGATCAAAAGGACGCAGGGGTTGAGTGGCTGGCTACTTCGTTGTTTGCCTTGCTCAGCTCTCCTAGCGCTGCCGGCCAATGCAGATGAAGTAATGGTGACAGCTGGGCTCTGGTACAACTGGGCTACTGGCAGATGTTCCGTACAGCATAGTCCGACTCAGCACTTAACCGCGGGCTCAGTCTCGACTCCTACGCACAACAGAGACCTTCTGCTCAATGCGGGAGGGAGAGAGAGTGGGAGAGAAAAAGGTAGAGAGAACGACTGAGGTGGAGAGGGAGTGAGAGATAGAGAAAAGAGAGAGGGAGAGAGAGAGAGAGATTTTGAGAGGGCCTCCAAGAGGGTAACAACGTGCTGGGATTTTATGCAACTCTCTCTCAGCGGTGACAACAGTAACATTACACAGCCAAGTCGGAGGAAAACATGGAGGGAGGACAGAGAGGGCAGAACTGGCTCTGGATCACTCAGACCTCTGGCTCTACTCCCTGACCTTCTGACCTCTGCACATGACTCTGCAATGACTTGGCCTTGAATTTGAGTTTGTTGGTCCAATAAAGTCCAGGAATAAAGACACCCATTGTAAATATGTTGAGAAAAGCAGACCTCACTTTCCCTGTGGGAAGTAAGCACCCCTCCATTCGAACACACTGCACCTTTCTGTGTGTCTGCGTGCAGTCCACTGCACACCACAGCAAAGATTCGACGAAAGTATGTTGAGAACGAGTCAACTCCTTTAGATCTTACACGGAATGAGGTGAATGGCTGGTTTTGAAAAGTGAAATTGTATTCGTTTAGTCGACACTTGTATCCAAAGTGACATACAAATAGTACATTCAGAAAGTACAGCAACAAATCAAGGATCAGAAGTGCACAGTATCAGTGTTTCAGTGGTCAGAGTCAAGGAACGCACTGCATTTACCAAGGATTGTGCAACAGCACCACATGGTTATATTTCACAGAGCCTGGTACGTACAGACAGTACCTTGACTCGGATCACTGATATACTCTTATTACGATACACTTCTGAACCGTGATTTTCCGCTGTCTTTTCGAAAATGCATCGTTGGATAAAAAACGTCTGCCAAATAAATACATGTCAATGTTTCGCCCTGGTGCAATGATTAGTATGCCTGTGCTCTGTGTTTGCTGAGAGCATGTCACAATGGGACAGTTACTCAACGTCAGTGCTAAACCCTCGGAGTGTGCCGGGACAAAAACAGCCAATGACAAACCTTCTCCACGTCAACCCTGATACAGCCGGCTCGCGGACGAGATCCAACCCACAATGGCATGCGTCGGGTAAACCCTACACTAAACTGACACTATATGGCCAGTGCTTCCGTTCCGGATTACACCGCTGCGATCGATCAACAACATTCTGACAAGTCTGACCTCCCCCACCCCCACCCCCACCCCCACCCAGCCCAGGCATCCTTGTGAAACTTGTCAGGAGCTCAGTTGAAGAGGTGTGTGTGTGTGTGTGGGGGGGTCTTCTTGGAAGAGGCATTGCAGCTTTGGAACAGATCAGAGCACTGTTGTCCCCGCGGCGGTGCTCATGTTATCATGACGGGAGGCAGAAACAAAGGAGCAACAGTCATCCCTGGGAGGCCCTGGGAGAGTCGGGGAAGAGGCTGGGGAGGCTGGGGGAGGACTGGGGGAGGGCTGAGCTCGATCAAGGAGGGCTGAGGAGAGTTGGGGAGGATTGGGAACGTTTGGGGAGGACTGGGGAAGGTAAGGGAGGGCTGGGGAGGGCAGGTGGGGGGCTGGGGAGAGTTGGGAAAGTTTGGAGAGGACTGGGGAGGGCAGGTGGAGGACTGGGCAAGGGAGGGGAGGGCTGGGGAAGGTAAGGGAGGGCTGGGGAGGGCTGGTGGGGGGCTGGGGAGGGTAGGACTGGGGAAGGTAAGGGAGGGCTGGGAAGGGCTGGTGGGGGGCTGGGGAGAGTTGGGAAAGTTTGGGGAGGACTGGGGAAGGTAAGGGAGGGCTGGGGAGGGCAGGTGGAGGACTGGGCAGGGTAGGGGAGGGCTGGGGAAGGTAAGGGAGGGCTGGGGGAGGGCTGGTGGGGTGCTGGGGAGAGTTGGGGAAGGCTGGGAAGGTATTGTCAGGGGGCTGTGCGAGGTTAAATGTCACAGCTGGAGTCTAGAAGCTTCTCCTGTCTCTCTCGGCCCCTGGCCAGGGATTACCTGGTCCGTGCATGGAGACATCTGATTGGCCTGTGCACCCCCAACACCCTTGGGCCACGCTTACCTTCCTGATCCCCAGAGGAAGGGGAGCTGAGTTGGGTTTCCTGGTCGTGTCCCCACCTGTGGAGATCTGTCTCGGTTCTAAGAAAGGACTCATTCACCTCCACACTCCTACGGGACTAATATGACAGTTCCGGCTCAGGATTGGGCAGATATTTCCTAAGGCCCTCAGGCACTGGCTGACAGGCTTTACTTTTGAGCACTCTGATTGGACAGTCCTGGCAGCACAAGGCCAGAGAGATAAAGCCTCCTTTCAAAAGTTTGGGGAGAAGCTTTTAGTTCTCACATTGTGGCTTAAGAAAACTCTAAACTACGTCAGCTTTAATTCTGGAGTGAAGTGTTTGCCTAAAATATAACAATGTGGGAGTGAGTTCTTAGAAAGTGGTTAACTTTGTTACACTTGTTATTAAAGTGGTATATAAGTGAATATATGGAGAAGTGGATTGCTTGAAAGTGAAAATAAAACAAATGTGATGAGACATCAGAATGAGACACCACTGTACTTTGTCCAAAGTTTGTAAATATTTGCCCCCACAAAATGTGAGCGTTCACAAACACACGTGCACACACACACACACACACAGACACACACACAAACACACACACACACTCACAGTACGATCCATACATGGAAAAAAAGACGAAACAGGATTTCGAGTATTTTTTGCAGCCAACATCCAAATCATTCTTTTTGCGTTCCCAATCCCTGCCTCGATCCTTCCTCCTGTATCTCACAATGCAGTATGCCAGCCAGACCTCTTGTCCTTAGAGAGGCCCAAGACAGTGAGTTACTGAACCAAAGGTTGTGGTTTCCTGCTAACACCCACACAGGCTACACTCTGTTCAGACCCACTGACCCAGAGCAAACAGAGGAATATCAGTACAAACAGGTTGAAAACAAAATAGTTGGACTACCAGGAACTAGTGGGGCAGAGGTGTAGGTATATGTGAACATAGCGAGAGTTAGGGAGAGTTGTAGAGGACTTATAGGAAAGAAGGGGGGGGGGAGGGGGGAGGGGGGAGGGGCTGGGGGGGGGGAGACGGGGGGGGGGGGGGGGGGGGGGGGGTAATGTCTCGATTGTTGCACAAATGAAACACACTAGCAAGGTATGTATGGGAGGCCGGGGGTGGGGGTTAGGCTAGAGGGGGGTCACATCATTGTGGCGCCTTAATACCTGCCATGCCAGTTTAAATTATCCTTTAGCAGTGAAGGTTAGACTCTAGCGGAGCAAGGTTTTTAATCAGGGAGGGGAGGGCAGGAGTGTCGAGAATTTAGAAATAACGGAAGTAATTAAAATTTAAAAGGAAATAATCACAAGATCAGTATGAACATTCCAGTTTTACCCATCTGGCTCTTTGGTAAATAGACAGTTGATAGTACTTCAAATTTCTTTCGATACAATGTTGCAATGTTGGCCCACTCACGCTACTGGTTAGTAGTGGTAACATACTGAGAATGTGCAGATTTATTTTGGTTTACATTTTCTCACCTGTTTCAGTTATAGGTTACCACCACTAGATGGGAGCATCGTCTTCTATATACCTTAAATGTCTGTCCTCAAAACGCCCACGGTCATTTGTTATCGGCAGTTAATAATGATCTAATCTTAATCATATAAAAAAAAGGAACTGATCTGTCAGTTAAAAAAACATTGTATCATTGTATACACCTATATATATGCATACATATATATGTATGTTTGTATATCAAGTTGTTAATATTGGTTGGTTTGGTAAAAATAGTCATCAAAACCAGTGCTGCTAACAGGTTTTATTTTGTGAAAGGCTTACTGTACTTTCCATTCAATTAACTTTTGTCTAATGATTAAACTGAGTTGAGTTGTAAGCAGACCGGAATGTTCATTTTGTTCCTGGCATGGAATGTACTAGTATTACTATCTCTGTGTGACGACCTCAACAACAGTGTTGTTGTTGTTCTTGTTATTGATCTGATAATTTCCATTGATCCCGTCCCCTCCAAATACAAACATAGACATGCTTCCTCTTTCTACCATTACTCAAGAGATTCCCTCCATTCAAATGTCATGGAAACCCTAATATGCCAAATAAAGTGAGTTCATTTTTTTAAGGGGAATAGCTGTAGGGCTGTTATGACACAAACAAAGCTACAAATCCCGTTGGGATTGTTTCCACAGGTTAATACTCCTACATTGTGCGGTTTGAGGAAATGGTCACCTCAAGTGTTTCAATTAAGCATGACCAGGAGTGGATTATGGAAAACTCCACTGTTTCTCCTTCATCCCTCCCTCCCTCCCTTTCTCCCTCCTTCCCCCTTTGTCCCATTAGACCTTTAATGATCCCAGCTGCTCTTTCCCCTCTTATCTACCTCCGCTACAGCCTGGCAACTATCCAACTCTCCCTCTTTTCTCCCAACCTTTCTCCTTCTCTCTCTCTTTCTCTCTATCTCTCTCTCTCTCTCTCTCTCTCTCTCTCTCTCTCTCTCTCTCTCTCTCTCTCTCTCTCACCAAAACGTTACCACTCTTCCTCCCACCTTCCCTCCCGCCCTCTTTCATATAACCCTCCCTCTCATCGTCAGTGGGTCAGTGTGTTTGCTCTATGGTTTAACATTTACCTTCCTTTAGCCCAGCCAGCCTGCAGACTTTACAACCGAGGCAGAAGCCACCCTCTCTCCCAGACCTCCAGAATCCTCATCCTAATCCTGCCACCAGATCTCAGCTGAGATCCACACCTGAGCCCCACGCCTAGAGTCTCCTGCCTCCTCATCATACGTCCATCCAGGCCTCCTGTCCCTGCCTTCGTCCAGGCCTCCTCTCCTTACTTCCATCCAGGCCTCCTCACCTCACCTGCACTCTGTCCCTGGCACCTTCACCCACAGGGCACTCCCATTCACCAGTTGACCAGCCTCCAAGGCACAGCTACCAGATCATGGGACCTCGTACAGGTGGTGAGTTGACTGGGTCCTTACAGAAGATGTGTGTGGAAGATTTTAACAGTGATATTTGGAAGTTTTTATTTAAGGTTTGGGGGTTTTTATGCTGTGTTATCACACTGAAAACGTTGCTGGTAGAATAGTCTTTCCTGTGGATTGTAAAGTTATATAATCCAGTGCAACCCACGTCAAACACAACGGATGAATAATTTCAAAGACACTACTGATACAATAGGCAAACTGTTCTGTTATATTGCTAGTGATTTCTTATTGACATTGTTTTAATATTTCAGTAATAAAAAAGAAAGTAGGTCTTCCCTTTTTTGCACTGTCAGTGGCTGTGGTTACCAGTGTGGTACTGTGGTAAAGGAGGTGAAAGTTTACTTAGTTGTGGGGACGTATCACTAATACTGATAGCTGGATCCAGGGTGAGTTCATTAGGGGGTAAATAGTTGGCATATTTGATGAGCAACAGTAGCTTATCACTTTGAAGGAGTAGATTTGGCGAGGGCAAAGAGGATGGCTGTGTCAAGGTGCTCATTCAACACTGCCATAAAGATTATGACAATTACAAAGTATTTCATGACCTATTTCTCTTTTACTCTCTTCCTTTTTCTTTTCTTTCCTTCCTGCATTTGTCTACCTTTCTCTCCTCTTCTCTCGGTGTCTTCTTTACTCTCCTCTACCCTCTCCTTTTCTCTAAACTTTCTTTCCCTCCATCTGTCTCTCCCCCTTTCTCTTGTCCCCCTCCATCTCCCTCTCTAGTCACTCCATCTAAGTCAGGGAAGATGGTGTCCAGAGGGGAAGGACGCAGGCAGAGGAGCAAAAGCGACAGCAGCTACTGCAGACAGGTCCCAGTTCTCAGGTCTTCCTCTCCGGTGCTCTACAACCCCAAATCAGGTACCAGATACAACAAAAAAGAAACCAGCTCAAGCCCAGATGCTTACGTAACCTGGGTGAATCGGTTAACTTCACTCAATCTGATCTAGGATCACATCTGTCTGTTTAATAAAACCCCAGGAACAGGCTAGAATCAGATCCTGGGCCAAGACTAAGAAATTCTTGATAACTTCAGGCTATGGGTTCACCCCTGCCTCCTCACCCCTATACCTATTCATTGAATTTCACAATTAAAGTCACAGCTATCACACTTTGAAAACAAGGAAACACCATGTTTCATAACACTGGAGCTCTGTTGATAACCTGTGTTGAATTGGCAGTGTTGAAGAGACCAGTGAGTCCAGAGGAGCTACAGAGACCAGGAAGTCCCTACACCAGGAGAACATTCACGGTACAGAGTCAAAAATACAGTATCATCCAATCCAATTGTGTGTGTGCATGCCTTTTTACAACCAACGCCACCCAAGGCTTCAGAGTAGCTCACAGATATCCACAAACCTCACTGTGATGCGTTTCCTGTCATCCTTATGTGATCCTGTGCAGATCGTGGGGGACGCAGTGGGCTGGGGGTTTGTGGTGCGAGGCAACGGGCCGTGTCACATCCAGGCTGTGGACCCCAGTGGCCCTGCTGCAGCCGCTGGCATGAAGGTGAACAAGCGTGCAATGCATCATGGGATTTGTTGTTTTTGTTTGATTCAAGTCCAAAAGACATTTTGGAAGACATTTGACATGTCTTACAGTTAACAGGTGGCATACCACTTACATGAAGCCAGGTGATGCACACTATGAGCCTAAATGAGACCTGAAACTGATATTTGATGTTCCTGGTTCTTCCTAGGTGTGCCAGTTTGTGGTTTCGGTCAACGGCTTAAACGTGCTCTCCTCAGACTACAAGACCGTCAGCAACCTCATCCTCACCGGACCGCGAACTGTCATCATGGAGATCATGGAGGAGGCAGACTGCTGAGGCCCATGTTGAAAGGATGTAAGATGAAGATTTGTGACTTTGGATAAAGTTTCATGACGCTGGATGAAGTTTGATGGACATTTGATTGTTTACTCCAGTCAACCTGGCAGTGTCATCGACTAGGGAGGGCTTTTCAGTCAGGGAACCACTGGGTTCACAAATCCATCCAGTATCCTGCAGACTTTGACATGGAACTCTGTGTGCTGACATCATCAACGTGGGACAGGAGCCATGACACAGCAACAATGAATCCTCGACAGAGATATGACACTGGTATGATGATAATCCCATCCCTCCACACAAACACACAGGGAGACAGACCTGCCTTGTGTTCCACTGGTCTGACTTTTGACCCTGTTTGCCACCTCATTTCCCCCCTTGGAGTGTGTCCCCATCCACAAAGTGGTTTCCTCCCACGTCACCTTGTTCCCTGCCCCCCTATCAGATCTAAGACAAACCGGCCAGTGTGATAGAGCCTTCAATGTCCTCTTTTATTCAAACCTTGCCGTTCAAACCAAACAAAGCTTTTCAGATTTGAGGAATGAAAGGGGGAAGGAGGAGACATGAGGAAAAAGCTTACTTGAATAAAACAGACAAGCTTGTTTACGCTAGTGCCGGCTCTCCCTTTGTCCTACAGGTTGCCTAGGAGAAGCTTATGAGGTGTTATGAGCCGAGGTGTTACTCACTGCAACAACAAGCCTTACACTTGTTCCTGCAAGCACAGCATGTTCATTATCAGGAATATATTTGGTTTTTAGAGTCATTCGTATTGACTTCGGTGACGATATTTAAATCTTTCGATCATTTTCATTTCATTTAAAATCAAATCAAATGTTTTTATCACACATAATGTGGTCCAATTCCTACACGACTGTTGAGTAGTGCCATAACTTTGTTTTGAACTGTACATATTGTTATAAACTGTTTCTTACATGACATTCTCTTATGCTCTTATTTTATATATTTCAACCATCATTGTATACAGAAATAAGACAATTTAACGGATGAAGGAACTTGGATGTTATGGTCTTGATTATTCCTGAATCCTGAACTGCATTTACAGCATTGCTTTCATTAAATGTTAAACCTTAACAGATACGATGTGAGTCCTTGTGCAGAGTACTGCACACTCTGACCAACATAATAAACAAGATAAGACACTAGTCAATAAGCATACAAATACAGATATAATTTGGGGTCAGATGAGGAAGTCATTCTTGTTGCAAGTTAAAGCCAAATGACCAAAGTTGAAATCAAATAGCATGAACTATAAAATGACCTAAAGATTGGAATTTAATCTTGACAGTCAACAAAATCACATGGACTTTGTCAAATCATTAAGTGACCATCAGACCAACACAAAAGAGGGGTGGTTATGCATGACACCACAGAACCCTGACCAGCGAGTGACCAGAAGGGGGCAGTATGTGTCATGCTGTGCAGTGTAGTGTTCTCTAGTTAGGTTTGGGTGATTTACATTTCAACAACCAATGGAAACCTATGACTGAAGGGGGTGTATGTATATATGTACATATTATTTTATGATCCTGAGCAGGTTTTCATATGGAACCTTATGATCCTTAGCAGGGTTCTATATAGAACTTTATGATCTTTAGCAGGGTTTTGTATGGAACTTTATGATCGTTAGCAGGGTTCTGCATATAACGTTATGATCCTTAGCAGGGTTCTGCATATAACGTCATGATCCTTAGCAGGGTTCTATATAGAATCCTACAGTTCTACATTTAATCTTACGTTCAAGAAATGTTTCATCTGGAGCTTTTATTTGAAACCTTCTTCTAAGGTTAACCATAGCTCTGTCCACATCCTTTGGTTTTTAGAATGTGTAGTAACTATCTGTCCAGTACAGTTTGTCTGTAAAGAGTCTGGCTATCTTAATGTTAACAGTCTCCTTTGAGATGAGAACTCAAGATGCTGTCATCGTCCTATCCACATTAGTTAATAACACATGGTTGGCTTTTGTGATGAAATATAATGGAAGTTATTTTTGTGCCCGAATTTAACTTTTCAATTCCTCTGAAAACAGCAGTAGTCAAAATCATACATCTGTAAACACTGAAGTATAAGAAATATCACTCTCTCACACAAAGGTACAATGTTCTTCCTCTACAGAATGGGGACACACTATCTCCTGTCAGGAAGAAAAAGTTACAGACTTTAAATCCAGACTTGGGTCAAGGGTCAAGTTCAGATTCAGCACAGGTCAAGCACACGAACAGTTGCACGACAAGTATTTATGGCTGAGGGAGGGGGTCTAGCTCAACGTTTGAGTCTTTGCCTGCAGGAGGTCCCAGGTTCAACCCCCCAAGTCCCCCCTAATAAAAGCATCATGCAAGCATCATGTCCAGTGCTGCACCTGTATTGAAACCTTGTCATTTGACAGGGTGGGTGGGCGGGATTGATAGTGAGGAGTGACCTTAACCAATCCAGCTCAGCTCCATCTCCCCACCCTTAGTTGATCAATGAACAACTCCACACACTGTGAGAAAGACAGTGTAACCACACACCTCTCATTACTGTCCATAACTTACCGTCGAGGGTGAATGGGGGCCTCCGATGATAAAAAAGGTGCTAAAAGGGATTCCACGCATAATTGGTTTTCCAAAGTTGAAACCCCTTCCACCTCTTGTCATGCTGGCGACCTCGCTGTCATGGAGATGGTTATGGGACGCTCGAAGGGGCATTCCGCTCTCTCCCTCCGTCTGCGTGTTGAGACACGTTCGGCAGAGGAGTTGAGGGTGGGGGTGAGGGAGATGGGGGCTAGACGTAGTCGGGGCTCCAGTTTGTTCGTTCAGTTCAGCTGGATTCAGATTAGAACCAATGCTAGAGTGTGCTTCATTTGATTGACCAGTGTAGTGTTTGAAATGCAATCCATTTAATGCAGGGAGTTAGTGTAGGTCACAAATAATATTGACGTTTTGCATGCTGTGTGCATGTGCGTGTGTGTGTGTGGGGGGGGGGGGGATGCATTGCATAACTTCATAGTCATAGCCACATGGACAAGCCTAGTTTTCAATATGACAGCATTTGTTGCTTGTGGGCCAAGAACAACATTCAGATCTGTGATGATAGTGATGGTTAGATAGCAGGAATGAAAACAAGCACAAACAGATGTTTGGAGACTGAGAACTTCAGGGCATCAGAATGCCATGGCACCTGATATGGTGATAAGGTTGACCTGTCAAGACAATGTGGAACCATCTGCTTCTACTAATTATCATGTTATTTTTTTTTTTTTTTTATAAATAAGAACACTGGTGGGAGAACCCCAAAACGATCACGTCTTTTATCATTATGAACAATGGAGAAAAAAGATTCCACAGCCCTCTAAGTTCATTGTTTTTTTTCACCCATATTTACATGTTGCCAGTTCCCCTTGACTACCATGTGGGCCAGGTAGCCTCGCGCTGCAGACCAAAATAGCACGAATTCTGCCAACGAACAACACCTGCGGGTGAAGAGAGAGAAAGGGTGGGGGGGTCATCGACCCCAGGCAACAAAACAGGTGCCTCCAGGGTACTGGGTCAGATTCCCTTCTTCAAACGTCTCTTCATCAGCCCCCTTAACACATTTATTTGACTCTCTCCCTCGCTCAAGATGAAACGAGGTGAAGGAATGAATAGCTCGAGGGATGGGTAAATGAATAGCGCGCGGGATACACCCACCTTCCTCGCAAGTCTCAACTGAAGGAGCGCGAGCTGAAGATAGTTTGGAGAACAGCCGGCAAGCGAGGACACGCGCTGGTGGGCTTGGATACAATAAGGGATTTTGAACCATTCAACATATGCTTTGAAACGGTATTATGTTAGAATATTGTATGAGATTATATTGATTATGTTTTATCTGCTTATATTTTGTGGAAAATGTGATTAATTGTGCTTTTTTCCGTGGTGGTCGTACATGCGCGTGCAGGGCAATATACCTGTGCCAGTTTTCTTTGGCGCGCACAACTTTGTTTGTAGCTTCGCCAAAATGTGGCATGATGCTTCCGTACAGAAGCCTACAATCGGTAACTTTGGTCTCTTCTCCGTATGGTCCTTTTGTTGACTATGAGATAAGAAATGCAGCCGCTTTTACAGTTTGCTATAGGCTTCACCTGTAAAATGTTTATGAGTAGCCTGCAGTGAAATACTGTGTTAATAGCGATTTGCCTGCTTTGATATCTTCAGATAATAATATGGTGTCCCGGTTGAGTTGCCATCAACGCTTTATAATAGCGTGATTTCATCAGCGTGGCATGTTCATCGTTTACCTGATCAAATGATAGGTCTGCTGCCACTGTCATGCGTGGAACGGATGCATCTCATCATCCTATGTTCTGTCTCTGTTTTTGTAATCATTTGTCGGACTGTAGTCTACGGGAATGGGCAATGTTTGCAAATGGGAAGAATTAACTCAAAACATGTAATTTATAATTTGAATACCTATAATTTTGAGGTTAAACTAGATCTTGGGTGACTTAGGCTGAATTAGGGTGCACGTCCTCTTATTCTGTGCAAATCGCACAAGTGTCCCTCAGCAAACAGAACTAAACATTTCTTGATCATCTCCTAAATTAAATAAATGAATACAAAGTTGTGTTTTGCAAAGGTTTACAGAACAAGCCTACAGTACAGTAGAGCAATTGCTCCAGACCGTGTTATTCATGGGAGACTTGACCTCCAAATCCTGGGGGCATATCTGTTCCTTCTTTTTTCTTTCTTTGGGGCATTCTTGTCCGTGTTGGTTCCTGACTGTGCTGTTCCATGTGCACAGGTGCAGTGATTGCAGCGCGTGTGAAGGATGCAGGTGGTCAAAGTGAAGACCTGGGCCCCCGTGCTCTGTCTAGCACTGGTGTCTCTCCTCCCCATGCCAACTCAGGGTCAAGGTAAACACCACTTCTGAGTCTCGCTCTCTCTCTGTCACTTACTGTATCTCTCTCTAATACCTCTCTCTTTATCAGTGTTGTCTGTCTCTCTCTCTCTCTCCGATCTTTGCTCATTTTGATGTGCAGCTTTTGTCCATTACTTTTTTTTAAATTATTAATCATTTTTACATTTCCCTGTAACATTGTGTATGATTAAACTTCCAACTACTTCAAAGGGAAAAGCCGCTTTCACTTACTAATGAAAAAAGGAATGTTTTGTTGGTCAAAAAATGACACCTAAGTATTTAATCAACATCTTTAATCAAATCTTTGTCATGAACATCCGACATCAAAAGGAGCCCAGTTTTCTGGCGTACTTTGTAACCTTCAGACAACAATGCTTTGTAATAGCTTAGAGCACCACACATGGATGATCTGCATAGATTGTATGTGGTTTCTGCAACTGTACAGTAAGAAGAATGCAAGCCACCACGATGAAGAATCTCCTTGTTACTGTAGGGTAAATGACAGTATGCAGTAGGAGCTCCAGACGGATGCTTGTTTGTGTGGGACACCATTTGGCTGGTCCCCAAGTGAAGCGAGCCACAACATTCTTCTGGTGTCGGAGTATAGTGACTGCTAGCCCGGGTTACAGCCTGCCGACTGTCTGGGACAGGGAGTGGGATGTCCGAACCGTGGACTCAAGCCACGGGGGCTTGGCTGGGACTCTCCCTGCTATGTGGACTGCCTTCTGAACAGGGTTGTGTTGGAGGGTCGTGCCTTACTTCCATCCTTCCTTCCTTCTTCCTTCCTTTTCCTGCTCCCTCCCTCCCTCCCTCCCTCCCTCCCTCCCTCCCTCCCTCCCTCCCTCCCTCCCTCCCTCCCTCCCTCCCTCCCTCCCTCCCTCCCTCCCTCCCTCCCTCCCTCCCTCCCTCCCTCCCTCCCTCCCGCCCATCTTTCACCCCTCCTTCCCTCCCCCTGTCTATCCCTCCCTCTTTTTCTTCCATCCTGTTAGTAATCCCTGGTCTGGTTGGTGAAAGCTATTTCTGTGGAGGAGCTGGTCTGTCACCAACCTGGTCGTGTTTGACCGGGGATTTCCTCTAACAAGGGAGGAAAGAAGTCATTTTAGCAGTGTTTGAACAGGGTTATTTGTGTTGTATGAACTTATTATTGGGGCTATTTTAAAGATCAGAATGTCAAAGTGGGCTTCCAAAGGCCTTCAAGAGATAAACACAGTGAAGGGGCCACAGGGGCCAGTCACAGGAAGGAAGTAAACACATATACTGATGACATATTCCATTCTGTTGAGGACATTGAAAACAAATGACCC
The DNA here is from genome assembly GCF_021917145.1 of Hypomesus transpacificus. Classification (NCBI taxonomy): domain Eukaryota; kingdom Metazoa; phylum Chordata; class Actinopteri; order Osmeriformes; family Osmeridae; genus Hypomesus; species Hypomesus transpacificus. The sequence goes on from NC_061063.1 coordinate 1,289,954, forward strand.
TCGCGGATCCGTAACCTGGAATGCTCTCATACCATGACGATGAGAGAGTGGACCCACGTATCTGCTCCACTACTTGCATCTAACCCTAAAAGCCTCTTGAAATTCTCACGGACGATTTCAAATGCATTAAGCTCCCCGCGTCTAACTTGTCCTCAAAAAAATAATAAATAAAAGAAGGAGAAGAGGTTTCCCGTGGGTGCTTGCGGCACCTCTTAAGCCTCTACTGCAATCTGTTGGCTCTTCGCACAAGACGACCATCAAATAAATATGAGAACTTTTAAGCCTGTCTCCCGCGGCAAGTCTTTTGTCCTCCAGGCAGTGTTTACTCAGCAACACTTTGATTCGATTTCCAAGAGAAATCCTGGCTTTGAACAACACCTGGTGGTGCGCGGACAGGCATTAGAAATGAGGTGAAACAACACCAACAACAGCCATGCTAAATCTGGCCCACTCGGGATGAGGAGGCTGTCCAGAGGAAAGCAGAATTTTGGGAGATTTTGCCTCTTCGGGCTGAGAGACAGAGTGTGCGTGAAAGAGAGAGATAAGCCCGCCGAATCCCCCTCTCCTCCATCCCCAGCATTCCCAGGTTGGTGAACTCGGTACAGTATTCATCCTCCTGTTTCGAATGCGCCTCCTTCATCTCCCCCCCCCCCCCCCCCCCCCCCCCCCCCGGCTCCAACCAATGTGCTGCTCCCCTCCATGTGCTCGCCTGCAGTCTCTTTACATACCTGCCTCGGTATCGCCATGGTCCTCCCAAAGTGACCTCGGCCTTCGCTGGCCTTCGCTGCTTTTTGTACCACAGAAGAAGACGTTTTTTTCTTCTCTTCTTTGGTCGGTCAGAGCGTAGGTATCTAAAGAGAACATGAGAAGCACCCGATGGAAGGTTGACCTTATAAAGACACAAACACGCTCGCAGTGTTTGTGGGACTGTCCGCAGTTTGTCTTTTTTTTGCATTGTTTAGTTCATCTCAGCGTTGTATGGGGATAGTGTTGCTACGGGTACTGGGATTTAGACATGGTCTAGTGTTCTTTGAAGAAGCTTACCCTAGAAGAACGATTGAAGTCGTTTTTCCAAACCTGGTTGAAAGATGTGGCCATTTTCACAATCCATTCAAATACTTGAATCCTAATGATGATTTGGATGGTTCTACCTGGAGTGCCACAGGGATGGGGTTAGCACTTTGGGGGATGGTGCCATGGATCCATGGATCAAGAATCTGAATGGAACGCAGGGCTGATTTCGAGGCCAGGTTTGGAAGAATAGGTGTGGCAGTCCTGCACTCCTCCCCCTCCCCCTCGTAGTTGTCTCCGCGGAGACAGGAATAGACAGACGCTATTCCAGAGCCTTTCCCTTTGTTTCCGCAATTGAAAGAAAGTCACATTCTCCTCCCGAGTGAAAAAAAAAAAACCCCTACACATATCTGAGGTCCTCAAAGCGCAGCGATGCCGGCCTCTTTGTGAGTCTCTCCATGCCCCTCTCAGACTGGGCCAAAGCAATCCCAGAGAGATGGGGCACAGTGTGTTTGATGTTGCGATAAGTGGAACACAAAAGAAAACAACCCCAATAGGGATATGAGAACTGTCAATTCCCTGAAGTTGTGTGTCTGTATGTGTGTGTGTGTCTGCGTGTGTGTGCGTGTGTGTGTCTGCGTGTGTGTGCATGTGTGTGTGTGTCTGCATGTGTGTGTGTGTGTCTGCGTGTGAGAAACAGAGAGGTAGAGAGGAGAACGTGACTTTGCTTTTACTGTGACGTCTGTGCAAGCTATACTTCCTTTGTATTCGTGCATCTCCAGATTTTTGGACACGATACAGTCTCCTCAGATTGTTTAAACACAGATGGACTTACCTGCTGCCTATCTGCCTATGCAGACAGACTTTGGCTGGGGTTCAATCTGGCTGTTTACTGACTCAATCAAACATTTCCTGATTTGTTTCTTTTTCTTAAAAAGAAACAATAAATCTCTTTAAAAACTCATTACTTTAAACATCCTGCAGTACCCACTTTTTTTCTGAAAACCTTTCAATCTTTGCCCCTGAATTGAACTCCACTCAAAGTGTTTTATGATATGTAAATGTTATTTTGGTGCAACTATTTTAGATTATATTGATTACATTTACATTTAGTCATTCAGCAGACGCTCTTATCCAGAGCGACTTACAGTAAGTACAGGGACATTCCCCCGAGGCAAGTAGGGTGAAGTGCCTTGCCCAAGGACACAACGTCATTTGGCATGGCCGGGAATCGAACTGGCAACCTTCTGATTACTAGCCCGATTCCCAAAACTGCTCAGCCACCTGACTCCCTAATTAACATAAACATAACATTGTCTCATCTAGCTTTCTCTGATTTTCATTGTCAATTAAATCAACTTTCCCCTAATGGTCTAAAGCAGTTATTTCTGTTTTTCTGTTTAGTATCGTCTCCAAAAAGACTTCGTTTTAAAATCCTGAGTGCGTCCAAGCTCCATGTGTCATGGAAAGAGCCGCGAGGAGACTTTGACAGCTACAAAGTTATTTATATCTCTCAACCAGGTAAGGTCAAGTAAAAGCCTGATCAAATGGCATAATATACTAAGATGTGGGCTTTAGTACAATTGTATTATGATGCTTTGCATTGGACTGATTTTATGATGTTGTATCTATGTGAACAGTGTTGTGGTGGCCATGTTAAGGTCAGAATAGATTTGTGAGTCGCACATAAATGTTAGTTGCACAAGGACCTTTTAAAAAACATTTTCCCTGCAAAGTTTTTCAACCAATCAGCACTGTATTTCAATGTGACACTGTACATTGCTCTGGAATAGATTCTAAGGCAAGATGTAAAGGATCATTTACAGTGAGCCTGTTATTTATTGCAAAACAAACCCAGACAAGGTGCAGGATGCAGTTTTGAATCACCCCGAGGGGTTTTTATTTTGCAATAACCAGCTCACAGCACATTATCCCCCTTATTACTCAGCGTCTTACAAAAAAAATCAATAATTTGACAAAAACCTTTGATGTTATTACTGTCATTTAAAAATGATTGCATTTCTAAATGGTCGGTAGTGTCCTTAGCAGTGGCCAAAACATGTAATAATATTGTGTTTGCCATGGATTATATATGATAACTGGGCACAGTAACCATACTTATGGTGGAGGAACTGAAGGTTAAAAAAACATCTCACATTTTTCTGCTGGATTGGATAGTGACAGTTCAAAGCAGACAAAAACAGAAGGGCAGAGTGTGAGGGGAAGACATGCAGCTTACGGCCCGGGCTGGAATCGAACCCGGACCATTGCAGTAAGTCTTCAGCCCATGTTGAACATGCTCTGCCTGGTAAGCCACGGGGGTGTGGTATAGCCACACACCGTCTCTTGGCACTAACCAATGAAATCCTCTTCGAGCCGTGCCTTGTGGTTCTAGATTCTCCTGCTGCACTACACACACAATCGCTCTGTGGCTTTTGGATAAAAGTGTCAAATATAAATGCACAGAGGTGATGGCCATGACATTTTCGAAGCAGTGACCTAGAGGGATGAAAGGAGGAAGGGATGAGAGACGAAGGGACGAAGGAGAATGGGGGGAGACGGGGGTTGGAGGGAGAGTGGGATTTTTATTGCAAAGTCCTGAAGTGAGATGTTTGTCAACACTGTGGCCTCATTTGCAGGGGGGCACTTGAGTAGCTCGGTCCATTTGTCTTCCTCCTCTGGGGTACCTGCAGAGGACTACAGGGGTCTGCCTGTCAGAATTTTTAACTCCTCAAGTGCGACGTTCATCAACACTTGGCCCCATTTGCGGGTCTGTCCTTGTCAGGTGTTTTATACTTAGGAACGACTAACACGAGGGAAGAAGGGAAGAAGTAGATGGCTAGAGGGAGGAGAGGAAGGAGGGGAAAGAGAGAGAGGGAGGAGGGAGGGAGATTGTGACGTGTCCAAGCAGCTTCCTCTGTGACATACAGCCCCCAGGAGGGCTGCCCCCGAGGGAGGGGGAGAAGGAGGCAGGGAGGCAGGGAGAGAGAGGGGAGGCAGAAAGAGAGGGGGGGGGAAGAGGGAGAGAGGGGGTAGGGAGGCAGGGAGAAAGTGGGGGGAATGAGGGAGAGAAGGGAGAGGGAGGGAGAGAGTTGGGAGAAGATGGAGAGAGGGGAGAGGGATGGAGGGAGAGAGTGGGGAGGAAGAGGGAGAGAGGGGGAGGGAGGCAGGTAGAGAGTGGGGGGGAAGAGGAAGAGAGGGGGGAAGGAGGGACGGAGAGGGGAAGGGAGTAAGAGGGAGATAGAGAGTGGGAGAGACAGGTGGAGCGAGAGGGAGTCAGCGAGGGAGAGGGGGGAGGGAGGGAGTGAATGAAAGGAGAAAAGGAAGCTTACCCCGATAGAGAGGAAGAAAGGGAAGGAGGGAAGAAAGAAGGCCGGCAGAGAGGCAGCCCTAATAGAGGGAGGTAAAGGTAGACAGTGAAGAACAGAGGGAGGAAGCCACTATATATATATATATAGAAGAGAGAGAGAGAGAGAGAGAGAGAGAGAGAGAGAGAGAGAGAGAGAGAGAGAGAGAGAGAGAGAGAGAGAGAGAGAGAGAGAGAGAGAGAGAGAGAGAGAGAGAGAGAGAGAGAGAGAGAGAGAGAGAGAGGGTGATAGAAGAAGAAGGATAAAATCACCCCATGAAGGGGCACTACTGGGCATGTCATGATGTGGGTTCTGAATGTCAAAGATAACTATCATTACGATGATTCCGATGGTCAGTTGGAGCTTGCATTGAAATGCAACACCCACATCATGGGTCTAGTCTCAGCTGTTTGGATTGAAACTTTTTCTCAGGATCGCCAGCGTTCTTTCAGGAATTTGGAATTGAGGGCCAAGCAGCGAAGTTTCAAAGCCACTTATTGTGTTTCTACCTTTTCTTCTTCTTATAATTATTATTATTCTCAGTGAGAGTTTGTTAGGATTCTGTTGTGTGCTTAGTTGAGTGCAGCTTATGCAAAGATTGGGCAACAGTATCACACTTGGTTGTTTTTTGCTGTGTGTGTTTACGGTGCTGTGTGCATTTGTGAGAGTGCGCGTGGGAGTGTGTGTGTGCTAGATGTTCGTGTGTGCCTGAGTGTGAGAGAGACTGTTAGTGTATGTGTGTGTGTGTGTGAGAGAGAGAAAGACTGTGTGTGAGAGAGAGAGAGACAGTGCGTGTGTGTGAGAGAGAGAGAGAGAGAGACTGTGTGTGTGAGAGAGAGAGACACTGTGTGTGCGTGTGAGAGAGAGAAAGACTGTGTGTGTGTGTTTTTGTGTGTGTGTGAGAGAGAGCTTGTGTGTGTGAATTGGCTGAATGTCTTGTGGGCACTGCTTACAGGAATGCAGGTATGTTGGAACATGGAGACCTCTTCTCTTGTCCCCTGCAGCGTCCGCCATCTCTAATCTGCTGTGCACACACAAGCTTACACACACACACACGCACACAAACTCGCGCACACACAAGCATGTTTTCTATTGGATAGATGAAACTTCAGAGACTCCCGTTGGTAAAAGAATAAGTGATTCATCATGAAGGAAATAAACAAACATTAACATTTGACCTTAAGTGGGCTGCAAAAACATTTGGGTGTTTTATCTCCAGGAGCACACCTCAATGCGTTTGTTCAATGAGAAAACTGCAACACTGAGTAGTGCCATCAAACCTTCACCGTAGGTGCTAAGAATGTGTCTTCACAGTTCAAGCAGGTCCACTTCCCCTAACTTACTAAAGTGAGATGAATCAAACTCACCCCAAAACCATTCATTATTTAAGTAAAATACTTTTAACTATTGATCAAGGTATTAAATTGCCGGGTTCTGTCAGATAGTACACCGAATTAACTACAATGTCTCCTTATTTGAAGCAAGGTGTAATTGTTTCCTGTCTCTGCTCGTCGCAGGTGCAAAAGAACAGGAAGTCCAGGTGTCTAAGGAGGGGAAAATGGTGGTAGAAGACTACGACCCCTCAAAAGAATACCACTTCAAGATTTCTGCCCTCAGTGGTGCTCAGGAGAGTAGGCCCATCGAAGCCAAATACCCAGGTGAGAGTCTGTAGAGATATCTGGCTGAAACAGTACGTGTGTTTGCATAGTGATAAAGAGTACCGTGTTTATGCTCCTGGACAGCCTCTCCTGGTGCTCTCGGTAGGCGTCTGCTCTCCTCTGTTCTGCTCTGCTCTGCTCTGTTATACTACGGGCTTCTATACTCTGATCTACTCAATTCTACTCTTTTCTACTCTGCTGTGCTTCATTCGGCTCGGCTCTACTTGGCTTTACTCTGCTGCTTTGCCACACTTGAATTTCCTCTGCTCTGCTTGAACGGGCATCACTACCGGTGTGTTGATGGGTGTCTTTGCTCTGTGCCGCAGCCCAGCGCTCAGACCCAGACTCAGACAGCGTCCAGCCCCAGGGGCTGAAGGACCCCAGTGTCACGGAGGAGGACAACGAGATCGCTCAAGGTAAGACAGACCGTGTGGTCCGGCTCCCACGCAGTTGGTCACCCATCTGAAGATCTGGACCACCTGTACCCTGGTTCACCTGTACCCTGGACCACCTGTACCCTGGTTCACCTGTACCCTGGTTCAGTCTCCCCTGGCTGGACCGTACTGTAGCAAGCCCAGCATAAACACTGGATTTGAATGAAGAGGCAATACATTTTCAATAAAACAATCAATCCGAGATTTCAGGATTCCAACTAAAGGGTGATTAGATGGTGTACAAGATCTGAAGAACTGCACAGGTTAGCAGAAGCTAAAGAGGACCTCAGAAGGATAAGACGAGAAAAGGTAACAGGGCAGATTGAGAGGAGAGGAGAAGAGGAGAGGATGGAAGAGGAAAGAAGATCAAGATATTCAACACTATCCTGAGAGACACGGATGCAGCCGGTTGAAGCTGCAGACTGGAGTTCAAACTGAGACATCAATTCAACTTGAAACTGTCTCGGTGTGACTTGGCGTTCAACGCTCCCTGCCTGGAGTGAAGCTGTATCATTTGTAAAATCCGACTAATCTATTATCACAGAGCACTCTGGGATGACATGTTTGGCTACCTATTCACCCACGATGGTTATCCAGCACGTCAACTCAGATCACATACTTCCCTTTACAGCAGTATGTGCGGCTGTTTGTCAAAAACTAGCAACAAATCACTTCTGGAGACAGGTAGGATAGGTGGTTTAGAGACTTAAAGTGAGATTGAGACCTGAGATGTCTCAAGAACAATGAGTTAAGTGGCTTAAAACTTAAAGGCTCAGTTTCCCATTCATGGATTAAGCCTAGTCTTAGACGAAAAAGTTTTTCAATTGAGATCTTCATCAAATTTTCATCAAATCAGTTTGGCACTAAGCTTTATTCATGTCAGGGAAACTGGCAGAAAGAGTTGTAAATAGAGGTTTAGAATGCAGATAGCATGTTTGAGTAGCATCATGGTTCTTTATAAACATGCAGATTTTGTTCAATGGGGGAAACGGGTAATAAATTGAACAAACATACGGTCTTGAAACCAAATGTTATTTTTGTCAGAGCCATCCAACTCTACCAGTGGAGCCTTGCCTGTGTAGAATGAAGTTAACAATCAAACAGGCAACAATTTGCAAACGCTGCGACCACGAATGCGCATGTATCCACAAAGTTTAGTGGACTGACCAACTAACTGGCCAACAAAGCATGGCAGAGTTGCTGGTCGCTACTGAAACAACTAGGGAATCAGGTGGTGAGATTAGATGTTTAAATGGAAAATATCAAGAGAAAAGGGGAAGACAAATGCAGTGAGAAGTTCTCCCAGAATTACTCTTAACATTATGATACAAACATTCTCAAACAGACACATCTCTTTCAGGGAAAAATACATACGTGGAGATGAAAGAGAAAAGCATTGGCTGCTGTGCTTGTTTGTTCTTCAAAACAAAATTATACATCTGTGAACTGAAAAAAGCATACAGGAAAAGGCGAACCACAGTATATTTGGTCATGATTATGATTTGAATCAAAGGATGGCAGTAAAAAGCAATGTTGATAGCAAGCGTTTCAACAATTGTAGTTCGCAATTAACCTTATTTTAGTTTTTTTTGTTTTTTTGCCGACCTTTTGGTCTAGTGGAAGGGTGTACCGGTGACCCAGGGTTTGATGTCCCCGAGCAGTCAGCTATGGAACACCCGCTCACCTGTACAACCCAGACCTAATCACAACTGACAGGTGTATGAATTCCACACGAATCACCCATGGGTGTACAGAATTCAATCCTTCTGAACAGCCTTTTTTTTATGTAGCAACAGCAGTGGAGTTCAAACATCTTTCATGTTGAATTTTCAGACGAGTCCTGCGGATCTGTACTTGCCTCCCTCGAGACCAGATCTGAAACAGAAGAAGACTGACATGTTTCTGATGCGAGAAACTTCTGCAGCCTGGGCAGCTATTTCTAGACTCATTTGTTTTTTAAAACTGGGGGATGGAAAAAAAGGTTTTGGAGCAAGAAAACAGGCCATTAGTGGGTTGAGTTGGAGTGTGTAGGACTGTCAAAGATAGTAACAATGTTTATGGGAGTCCTGTGGTGCGTCCCATGTCGTCCTGGTCCTGCAGGCTCCTGGCGAACAGAGCTATCATTTGGCCGAAGTGTTAAAAAAAGTCCTTCGTCCTGTTGAAGGGGGGCCGGCTTGAAGCGTGGCTGTAAAGAGTCTGTGTGATGCATGGTGTAAAAAAACCCTGTGGTGCTTTGAGACTTTGAGATGAATGGATCACCTGCAGTCTCTCCAAAAATTCTGGAGCTGCCTTTGGGTGGAAGGGGGGGGGGCAGGGCTGGCGGAGATGAAAATGATGCTGTTTTTTACTCTCTCATTCTCTTTCACTCCACCCTGCTCTTAGTTCTTTCTATTTCTCTTGAGGTTTATTTTTTTGTGCCCTACCTTATTCTCCTTCTCTCTTTTTCCTCCATTTTTGTCACCCCTCTGCGTTCCCTTTCTCCGCCATTTTCGGCTCCGACTTACTTCACTCTCACCATCTCTCATTTTATACAAACAATCGACACCGCTCCGTGCCCACACTTGCAGAATACCATAGCTATGTTATCACATGAGACTGTTTCAGTTTTCTTCAAAGTAACCCTGCCTGCCTGCCTGCCTGCCTGCCTGCCTGCCTGCCTGCCTGCCTGCCTGCCTGCCTGCCTGCCTCTCTCTCTCTCTCTCTCTCTCTCTCTCTCTCTCTCTGTCTCTCTCTCTGTCTCTCTCTCTGTCTGTGTGCATGCATGCATGCCTTCCTGTTTGCCTACCTGTCTGCCAGCCTACCCAGGTGTACCAAGGTATACCAGGTGTGCCCCAACCTCTTAAGCTGGCTCCCAGTGAAGAGATCCGTTCCCAGCCTGGTATTTACACCCTCACCTGGGCACACTCGCCCTGTGCTGTCAGAGGTGACACACCGGTGATTATAGGATGGTGACTCATGCATCGCTATGGCAGCGCTTACTGTATGCTGTGATGGAATAGGAAAGGGGGGGCGGTAATTAAAGTGCCTTGCAGGTTTGTTTGATTTACACATTTAACCAGGGATGGTGTCAAACTGAATTTGCCAACGATTGCTTCATAGAGAATAGAAATAAAACAAATAACAAATAAAAACCTGATTTTTATTTGATTTGTTCAAACGCGATTTGCTCAAACCTGGTAATACTCATCAAGTTTTGGTTGGATAAACCACCTGCAGCTGTTATGGAATGTAACACCCAAGGTTAGCAGAGCAGCATTATCTTAGCATTTCACCCCGTCTAGCTGTTCACACCCAAAGCTATTGCAGTATCATTAGCTTAGCCTTTCACTCCATCGGGGTCAAAAAGAATGCCATGTTTCCTCAGTCTCTTGCAGGTGTTGTGGCGAGGTGAACTGTGAGCTGTTGTGGTTGTTGAACATGAGCTGCCTCATGCATTAGCTTAGCATCATTAGCTCAGCACCTTCTAGTGGGTCAAGGAAGATGCTATGTTCCTTCAGTGTCTCGTAAATGGCAGGTGTTAGCCAGGGGGGAAAGAAGAACTGGGCGTGAAGCACTAGCATTACTGCAGAGACACAGCCCACTTATTTAGCGTTGATTACACTGTCATTTGTTCACACTGAGGTAATTGGACCGTATCCGGTGAGGAGCCGGATAATGAAATCACAGTTTTTTCCTCAGTCAATCACATCAGGGAAGCTCTACAGTGTGTGTTTGTGTGTGTGTGAGTGTGTATGTGTGAATGTGTGTGTGGTCTCTGTTCGGAGGCCTACAGCCCTGCAAGGGAAACCCAGGTGATATTTTCAACCCAACAAACTGAGAACATTAGTGTACTTCAGGATCCTGCAGGCTCGGTATTACGTAAAAGGCACGGGGAGAGACAGTGCTGCCAAGTGAAGGGTCGTTAACAGCAGAAGGGATTCATGGTGGGACAGGACTGTGATGTACAGGGTGTGTTATTACTCAAAACAATGTCGGTGCCGCAAGTTAGGCTTGTGCTAATTCTTATTTGTTTGAGGGGTCGTTTGAGAAGGGGCACAAACGACCCATGGACATGAACTAGTGTATAAAGATAATGCCCATTGAACATGGTCCAGTTGTGTTTGAGTGATCTGAACCGAACAGTATTTTTGGTAGAAAAAGTAAGAATGGAAGGAGTACCACAAGGGAGGAATGTTCTGGAAGAGGAGGGAAGCGGAGGGTTTGATTGTCTCCTGTGTGACAGAAAGCAGGTAGACGAACTGAGGTACAATAGTGTTTTGTTATCTCTGTAACCTTAGACACTTGTCACTTCCAGAGTCTGGCGCTGTTTGAAAGAGCTTTTTCGGTTTTCCCTGTCCTCCTGTATTTCCTTGTTTTAACGTTTATTATTACATTAAGAAGAGTAATAAACACAAACCTATAGACACACAGTGACATAAGTATGAAAGTACATTTGTACCCCCACAGTAGCATGTGTTATTAATGACGTAATTAACCTCATGCGGGAGGCGTCGTAACACCAGATGCTTCCAGGTCTTCTAGCAGTTGTGATCCTGTTCCGTGTTCTAGCTCTGCACACAGTCTAGTCTTCAGTCTCATCCAGAATTTGAGAGTCAAGTCAGAGTCAAGTCAGAGTGAATAAACCGCCCCCTCAAAGCTGACTCGCTCTCAGCACGGAACTGTATATCACGATGAACGATCAGCAGCTCAGGCCACAGCAGTCGGGGCAAGAGGGAATGTTGATTCAGGGAAATTGAAAGTGAGAGAAGTGAGTACAGGGGAGCTTGGCTGGAGCCTCTGGCTTTGCTTTGCGGAAACATGGAGGCAAAACACGACCAAGCTCAGATTGTGACCGGGGTGGAATTCGAAGTCTGGTTCCCCTGGTTAGCCATCTAGTCTCCTCCAACAGCCTGCCATGGGCTTCAGAATAAAATGGCCTTTGTGGTGTGTGTCCCTGTGCGGGTGTGGGGGGGAGGGATGTGCTATGAATTTGTATGTGTGTGTGGGGGCGGGGGGGCGAGTGATGCCATGAAAGTGTGAGTTTGTGCGAACGTGTAACTCGGCACGCGTGTTCCGCTTCTTGACGGTGTCAGTCTAAACAGGGGTCTTGTCACATCACCTGTCTCTCGGTGTCATTATTGTTTTCTTTCTCGGGCAACATAAGTGCATGTGAATATTAACATAAAGCCTGTAGACAATAGTCATTTCCCACAGGTTTTTCATTTAACAACTGAACGCTGTCACATTGTCTGCCACGTGTTTGTTCTCCACCGGATGGTACTGACAGATAAAGACAGGATCCTGACACACGCACACACACGCACACACACACACATACAGGAGGATTTTTGTTCACTGACAGCAAAAAAAGTCTCCATACTGTATATTACAGCTACAGTATTATACACACAGTGAACAAGGGTGCTCCAGTATGTGCGTGTGTTTATCCAGAAGATCTTTATGTCAGAAAGACTAATGGCCCCAGCCATTGCTGTAAAGGATGGGGAGGAACACTCTAAAAGGAAGAGGTGTTGTGTGAAAGAGGTGTTGTGTGAAAAGCTTCCGGAAAATAACCATGGTTATAACTGTAACAGGCTGTTTGGAATCCTGAAAGGTTCTTTTTGCTCAATTCGGAACCAAACAAACTTGATCGTTCTGGACCTTGAACTCGTTTGAGTCAGAGGGTTCTTCTGCACATGTTTCCATGAGCAGGTTCTCTTTAGCTAGTCCATACTGTCTGTTGTGAAATATGCCGTTGGGTGTAGCTAACGACCAGCGCACGGCCTCGTTATCTCTGCCCTGCACCTGCTTGATGAGGGAAGGATGGATGCCACAGGTACCCATGGCGACATGCCACAATCAGATGTCTGACCAGCGCCTCAGCTACAGCTGGCGTTCACTGTTCTTTTCGCAACCTTACACCACAGGTAGGGTGAGGAGAATAGAACTGTGTGTGTGTGCGTGTATGTGTGTGTGTGCCTTCTCTAAGCCATTGTCAATCTATAATATGGTCCTGTCACATCTCCCCATCACCCTTCCTTCACTGTAATAATTGTTGATTTACACACACACACACACACACACACCACACACACATATACACACACACACACACAGACACACACACGCACACACACGCTTCTGTTGCATTCAGTCCTATCTCCTCTGTCCACACAGTGAGCCATCATGTTCCACACAGCGACACAAGACAGAGACAGAAGCCTGGAGGATAGGGATCATACTTGACATTCTGACTGGCTGCAGCTGGATTGTCTCACTGGCTGTGTGTGGTGGCCCTTGCTTTGTGGTTCCAGTCATTACAATAATGGTGATATTATCACAATTTCCTCCGTTGTATTGGGTCTATTATGTCTCTGTGAGGTTGTTATCTAGTAGACCTGATCTGACTGTACTATGGTAGGTACTGTAGGTAGAGGTACTTAATTGGTTCCCAAGGGTGAATTGCAGCAGGCAGTTATTTATTATAATAGCAAGTTAGTTTGTTGATATTAAATGTGCGCTGTGGTGGATGGCTTGTTGGGATGCTGGCGTGACAGCTGTTCCACAGCATGTTCCTCAGCATGTTCCTCAGCACGTTCCTCAGCATGTTCCTCACTACATGCATGTGCTGTGTGACATGGCTGACAGCTGACAGCCAACATTTAGAAACTAACATTTAGAACATTTAGGAACTAAGTCCTCCACAACAGAGATCATTCCCGCTGGAGGACCTAGAGGAACGAATGGTTTTAACAGTTCTTGTGGAGTACTGGCCAGGGAAGTGAGGATAATTGGGTTCCCTGGCTTTCCAATTTAATAAACACACAATCAGGCCCGACTCTTATGGCCAAGCCTGCCATTAGTTATTGGCTTAGCCTTCAGGATCATCATTTGTATTGGCACATTGCCGTGTACACCTTGAGGGTGCTGCAGCCCAGAGTCGAGCAGGTGGACGTCAAACACTTGTGCGGCACTTGATTTATCCCACTCGGTACATTTACACCACAGGACCAATACAGCAAGCGCCAGCTCGGAGGGCGAACCAAGCAGCCCCTCAGGAACTGTGCAGCATTTGGATGTGTGTGTTTGTAGCCAGGCACACGGGCGGTTGGTTGGAGGCTTTTTCTGGGCCGGTCTGGCAGCTGGAATTCCAACACTGCACAGACTTGTAGGAAGTAATAGAGCAGTATGTTTCTGTCCATGACAAATGAAATGAATGTGAGGAGAAATGCCATTCCTGGTTCACCTTGGATTCAGTAACGTGTTGTAGCCTGACACGGTTTCTCTCTCTCTCTCTGCATCCCGGGGAACGCAGGAGTCAGGTCGAACCCCTGAGGTCTACAGTACAACTCCTGTTACTGGTCTAGGTCTGGCCACATACAGGGAGATCCTCAGTCCTAACCGCGGACATATCCGAACCGTGCACTTCTGCTCCCTGATTATCTGTAGCATTGGATTTATTTGGATTTTTTGGGCGCCGGCTGAATGAATATAAATCCAACATGACAAACATCCGACTTTCAGTGTGTGGCGTCATCCATCTTTTGTGTTTTTGATTCCAATGTGGAGTAGATCAGCGTTTCGGCAGAGCAGTTGAACTCTAACGGTGTGTGTCTCTTGCTCCCCAGGGTTAGGGCCGACGGGCCCCAGAGAGGGCTGGTGAGTTGACTGTGTTCTCTCTCAACCAGGGGAACAGGAAACAGTCGCCCCGTATCCCAGCCGCTCCGCCGAGCCGCGCTCCAGAGCCGCGCGCTGGGAGGATGACTGCGTCCTGTGACGCTCTCTGAACTAGCTCTTGTAGTCTTTCCGTTGTAATTTCTCCCCCCCAGAGCTTCAAAGCTGAGAGCTCGACATTGTGATGTGAATAAACAGCTACCTCATTAGCGCACGGTGTCTTTCCTTACAGTAATAGGTCGATCGAGGGGAGGAATCACTTTGGGAATTGTGTAGTTGTGAAGTAAAAAAAATATAATAATGTTAAGAGCTGAAACACCATGCGTGTTGGACCTGAGCTGCACATCAAACTAGGAGGTGTAGATGTTATAGTGATCTGGTGTTAAGGTTGTATTCATTGATGGGTATTTTCCTGCTCTACTTTCTGATGTCATATGGACTTCTGTGCTTCATTCACTGGTTTTAATATCTTCGCCCAGTAAGGGGATCTTCATTTTTTATCATCTGTACGGAAAAATGACATTTTTGTGTGTGTCTGTGTTTGCGTGTGTGTGTGTACGCCTGTCTGTCATTGTGTATGTCTGTGTTGTCCTACATGTGTATGCATGTATGGTTGTGTCTGTCTGTCGTTGCCTGTGTGTGTCTGTCGCGCGTGCTTGTGTCGTGTGTGTCCCCTCAGCGGTGGACCTGTTCATGTGTAAGACTCCGGCCATCGCTGACATCGTGATCCTGGTGGACGGCTCCTGGAGCATCGGGCGCATCAACTTCCGTCTGGTCCGCAGTTTCCTGGAGCAGCTGGTCAGCGCCTTCAGCGTGGAGTTCGACAAGACCCGCATCGGTGGGTCGGCGCTGAGCCCGCACGCGCACCAAACACACACCAAGACACGTGCTTCGGACCGACCATTCACTTGAGCTAATGTGACAAGACCCGCATCGCTGACACAGCAGTACGGACACACGCCATAGGCTGTGGTCACAGCAGCAGGCCTCCGCTTTCTTTCAATTGGTCAATCAGTTTGGAAGCGGCCCGTCTGCCAAAAAGGTCATCTCCTTATCGAATGTTTGTGCAGAGCGCAGACATTTAAAATAGTTCAACTTTAGTTAACCCTTTTTCTGATATAAAGTAACCGATCATAACAAAGAGAATACAGAGCATTCAGCCAAGTAAGAATCTTTATACATAAGCCATTACATAACAAGTGCAAAATTCAACTGAATACTGTCATGGACCATGGTCTACCCTGAGCCACTGTCACTTGAGACTGCACACAGAGTCCAGTTTGGTTCCATGAACATTAAGTTAGTAGATAATAGAGGATGTGTTTGTGTTGAGAGTGAAGTCAATGCGGTCCTACATAAACGTGCCTGCCTCTATCTCATTGTATGAACTTTGATTTGGAACTGGTCGTGATAGAATCCGAATCATTCGATTTCTGTTCTTGTTCTCACACTGTGATGGTGTTCTGCTCTTGTGGTTCTCATACTGGGGTGTTTCTCCTGTTCGTGTTCTCATACTGGAGTGTTTCTCCTGTTCGTGTTCTCATACTGGGGTGTTTCTCCTGTTCGTGTTCTCATACTGGGGTGTTTCTCCTGTTCTGTTCTCATACTGGGGTGTTTCTTCTGTTCGTGTTCTCATACTGGGGTGTTTCTCCTGTTCGTGTTCTCATACTGGGGTGTTTCTCCTGTTCGTGTTGTCATACTGGGGTGTTTCTCCTGTTTGTGTTCTCATATTGGGGTGTTTCTCCTGTTCGTGTTCTCATACTGGGGTGTTTCTCCTGTTCTGTTCTCATTCTGGGGTGTTTCTCTAGTTCGTGTTCTCATTCTGGAGTGTTTCTCCTGTTCGTGTTCTCATACTGGGGTGTTTCTCTAGTTTGTGTTCTCATTCTGGAGTGTGGTTGTGTCGGCAGGGCTGGCCCAGTACAGTGGAGACCCCAGGATCGAGTGGCACCTGAACGCCTTCACCACTAAAGATGCCGTCATCGACGCCGTGAAGAACCTGCCTTACAAGGGAGGGAACACCCTCACAGGTACCTCCACATTCTGCTGGCACACACACACGTCACACACACGTCACACACACACACAGAGGTCACATGCATGCAGGGGGTGCACAGGCACACCCACACATGCAGTGGCACACACATACACTTTATGCACACACACTCGCACAAACACATCACAGCGGCCGGCATTTGGGTGAAATCGTAGTTGATTTTACTCTCTTGCTGGTGTTTCTCCAGTGTTTCACAATATGTCACAATAACAAAATATACATCCTTTCTGCTTTATGTTTAATACTTTCTGTTTGCGAATGGAAGTACTCCTGACCTCTAGTCTCTTAGGAGTTTTAAATTCATTACGGATGTTACTCTATAGAATACCTTTTTATTTTGGAACATTTTTAATACTTTAATGTAATTGATTTATGTAATGGATTTATGTCTTTCATGAGTGTGATTGATTCATGCGGTTGATTCTTCTAATTGACTCACATAATTGTTTCATGCCATCGATTCACGCAACCGCGTTGTGTAAATCCATTCATGGGATTGATTCATGTGACTCATGAATGTGATTCATGCTAGTGATTGGTTGGTGTGATTGACTACTGCAGGCCTGGCTCTGACCTACATCCTGGAGAACAGCTTCAAGGCTGAGTCCGGGTCCAGGTCCAATGTTCCCAAGATTGGGATCCTGATCACCGACGGCAAGTCTCAGGATGACGTGGGTCCACCGGCCCAAAGCCTGAGGGATGCTGGGATTGAACTGTTCGCCATCGGTAGGAAGCTGAAGCCCATTGGTCCCTTGAGACCCTCTCAACGTGTCTCAGAGAGAGAGGCATAGCTGTCCTCTGAATGATCTACCTTACGACTGCAAAAGTTACATTTGATTACTAGTGTCAACACTTTTCCTCTCTTCCTCCTCTCCTCTCCTCCTCCTCACCTTTCCTTTCCTCCTTCCCTCATCTCCTCCTCTTCTCCTCCTCTCCTTCTTCTCTCCTTCCCTTCTCTCCTCCTCTTCTCCTTCCTTCCTTCCTTCCTTCCTTCCTTCCTTCCTTCCTCTCCTCATCCTCTCCTTCCCTCCTCTCCTCCACTCCTTCTCCTCTCCTTCCCTCCTCTCCTCCTCTCCTCCTCTCCTTCCCTCCTCTCCTCCTTTTTTTCCTTCCCTCCTCTCCTCCTCTCCTCCTTCCCTCTCCTCCTCCTCTCCCCCTCCTCTTCTCCTCTCCTTCTCCTCTTCTCCTCTCCTCCTCCTCTCCTCTCCTTCCCTCCTCTCCTCCTCCTCTCCTTCCCTCCTCTCCTCCTTTTTTCCTTCCCTCCTCTCCTCCTCTCCTCCTTCCCTCTCCTCCTCCTCTCCCCCTCCTCTTCTCCTCTCCTTCTCCTCTTCTCCTCTCCTCCTCCTCTCCTCTCCTTCCCTCCTCTCCTCTCCTTCCCTCCTCTCCTCCTTTTCTCCTTCCCTCCTCTCCTCCTCCCCTCCTTCCCTCTCCTCCTCCTCTCCCCCCTCCTCTTCTCCTCTCCTCCTCCTCTTCTCCTCTCCTCCTCCTCTCCTCTCCTTCCCTACTCCTCCTCTCCGTGAAGGTGTGAAGAATGCAGATGAGAACGAGCTGAAGGCCATCGCCTCTCCTCCTCAGGAGACGCACGTCTACAACGTGGCTGACTTTGCCGTCATGAGCTCCATCGTGGAGGGCCTCACCAAGACTGTGTGTGAGCGCGTGGAGCAGCTCGACAAAGTCATCAAAGGTAGATTTTGGCTGTAAACTTTAAGCTGTAAACCTAAAATGTGGTTGTAAAATTTTCTTTAAACTTGGTTGGAAACTTAACGTTAAACTTTGCTGTAAACTTTACATTAAACTTGGCTGTAAACTTTAAACTCGATTGTAATCGTTGATTTAAACTTGGCTGAAAACTTTAAACTCGGCTGTAACCTTTACCTTCGGCTTGCTGTAAACTTTACTGCAGGTTTGTGTGGAGGAGCCTGACGAGGCCAGTTAGGTTCGACTAGAATAAGCAGTTTACAACTTTACTGTGAACTATCCTAACTCTTCACAGAAATAGTGGTGTGCACAAGTTTAGAACTCGACTGTAAACTCTGTTTGCATTAGCATCATATTTAGTTAGCATCTTCCTAATCTTCGCCTCTCCCTCCCTCTACCCTCCCTCTCTTCTCCCTTTATCTCACCTCCCCCTCTCTCCTCCCCCTCCCCCGCCCCCGTCTCCTAGGCGACACCGGCCCCGCGACACCCATCTCCGCCCCCCGCGACCTGGTGACCTCCGAGATCACGGCGCGGAGCTTCCGCGTGAGGTGGACGGCGGCGGCGGGCGTGGTGGAGAAGTATCGCGTGGTGTACTACCCTGCCAGCGGCGGCCAGCCCGAGGAGAAGGTGGTGCCGGGGACGGAGACCACGGTCACGCTCTCATACCTCAACTCCCTCACCGAGTACCAGGTGGCCGTGTTCGCCATCTACGCCAGCTCCGCCAGCGAGGCCCTCCGAGGCAGCGCCACCACGCGTGAGTCCGACACCACCGCCAGGCTCCAAACCGGCGGGCTGGCCGGACGTCGTCGACGCCCGTTTTTGTTGTCGGTTCCGACGTGCGATGTGTTTGTTGTTATCGGTTAGCTGTACCACGCTTACATGGTGGAGCACGGGTTCTCACGACAGCATGTTGGTACGGATCTGTCTGCGAGAGGCTGGGCGTGCTGCTAATTTGGGTGCCGCGTACTGATAGGATGCTGCGGAGGAGGTTTTGAAACATCTGTTCTCTGATTGGTCTCACGCATCCGTATGCACTGAAAAAGTGCAGCCCTAGTCAGAAAAATGGCCGCAAACGTATGATAATAAAACGATTCTGGCCAACTCACTTGTACATGGGGACTACATTGAAACACACCTGAGTCATGCGGTAGTGAGAGTGGAAGACTTGTGATGAATCCTCCTTGTCTATAAACCCGTGCTGGGCTACGTGGGCCAAGGGTTATTGACAGAAATAAGCTAGCTGTGTCACAATGTTGGACTGACAGAAAAACTAACCCTGAACACCTCCCTTTATTTTCTGCTGCACCACCCCTGCAATCTGCCAGCCACCTGTGGTGATTCTAATTGGCTGTGTGTGCGTGTGCGTGTGTGTGACTTTGCCAGGAGCAGGTATGTGTGAACTGTGTTGACACTGTATTCACCCCTCTCAGGGGTGTGTGTGTGGGTGTGTGTGTGTGAGGACCAGCACCCCGGGGCCCGGGCAGGGACCCTCCTCCCTCAGGCTCCAGACAGCTCTCCTGCCTGATGAATTCCCCTCTCTCTGATGCAAGGGAACACTAAGTACCCAGTTGACCTTGTCTCAAAGTTAATGGTCCTTGTGACTGTCCCCCTACAGTCACTCACGGACACAGACACACACACAGACGAGGGGGGGGACCCACACCACACACACATTCACAGATACAGACACACACGGACAGTACACACACACACACACACACACAGACAAATACACACAAATAAACAAATACTAGCACATAAATACTCACACACGTGCGCGCACTACACACACGTACACGCACACACGTACACACACGTACACACACAGAAAACAAAAAAATGGGGCTTCTACTTTGAGCTTGTTAAATAGGGGTACATGTAGATGTTTCACAAGTAATCTGCTTCTTACTTTCTGTAAGCCCCACACTGGTTCCGTTTTTTGTGACACACTGTTTAGACTAACAGCATGCCAAAGAGATTACAAATGACAGCTGCGTGGGTGAAGAATTGAGTCACTACTTGCCGATACCATGACAAACACATGGACTGCGCTTGATTTACTGTTCTGCTTGTCTTTCAGGATGCACATTTGTATGTCTCTTTGGGAAAAAAAGAATCTAATGTAAAATACAGAATCCAGTTTGACCCTAGTTTCACCCCTGACCCGTGTGTTGCAGTGGCTCTGCCTATGGTGAACGACCTGGAGCTGTTTGACATCTCACACAGTAGCATGAGGGCACGCTGGAAGATGGCCGCCGGCGCGTCGGGATACATGATCCTCTACGCCCCTCTGACGGACGAAGACCCCGCAGAGGAGAAGGAGGTGAGAGAGAGGGGAGAGGAAAGGAAAGGAGTAGTGGGGGGGGGGGGGGCTAAAGACGTGAGAGAGAAAGGAGAGGAGAGAGAGAAAGGAAAGGAGAGAGAAGGGGAGGGGAAGCGGTGAGAGAGAGAGAAAGAGAGAGAGAGAGAGAGAGAGAGAGGAGTGAAAGCGAGGGAGAGATAAGTGGAGTTGGTGTGAGAGAGGAAGAGGAACAAGAGAGGGAACGAGAGAAGGGGAGGCAGGTGAGAGAGAGAGTGAGGAGGGAAAGGGGAAGGTGGGTGGGAGAGAGAGAGGGGGAGAGGTTGTCAGAGAGAGGGGGTTACTGTAAATACAATTTTGACACTGTGATATACAGTGCCCTTCAAAAGTATTGGAACAGTGAGGCCAATTCCTTTATTTTTGCTGTAGACTGAAAACATTTGGGCTTGACATCAAACGATGAATGTGAAACCAGAGATCAACGTTTCAGCTTTTATTTCCAGGTATTTACATCAGGATCTGATGCACAAATTAGAAAATATCACCTTTTTGTTCGAACCCACCCATTTGTCACGTGAGCAAAAGTATTGGAACATGTGACTGACAGGTGTGTTTTGTTGCCCAGGTGTGTCCTATTACATACATTATTCAATCAATAAATACCACTGAATGTCTACACTCAGGTTCAGATTGGGTAAGATAGGTTTTGTCTATGCAGACTGTATTCAGAGGTGAAAACAACATGAAAACCAGAGCGCTGTCTTTGGGTGAAAAACAAGCAATTGTGAGTCTTAGAGAAGATGGAAAATCAATCAGAGCCATTGCAGAAACATTGGCCATAGCCAGTACAACCATTTGGAATGTCCTGAAGAAGAAGAAAACTACTGGTGTACTAAGTAACAGACGTCGAACAGGTAGACCAAGGAAAACATCAGCAGTTGATGACAGAAACACTGTGAGAGCTGTAAAGAAAGACCCTAAAACAACTGTTAGTGAGATCAGCAACAACCTCCAGATGGCAGGAGTGAAGGTATCACTATCTACTGTTCGCAGAAGACTTCATGAACAAAAGTACAAGGGCTACACCAGAAGATGCAAACCACTCATTAGCAAGAAGAATAGGAAGGCCAGGCTGGAATTTGCCAAAAAGTACAGAGATGAACCTCAAAAATTCTGGGACAAAGTTTTATGGACTGATGAGACAAAGATTAACTTTTACCAAAGTGATGGAAAGGCTAAAGTTTGGAGAAAGAAAGGAACTGCTCATGATCCCAAACACACAAGCTCATCTGTGAAACACGGTAGAGGTAATGTCATGGCTTGGGCTTGCATGGCTTCTTCTGGGACGGGCTCATTAATCTTCATTGAGGATGTAACACATGATGGCAGCAGCAAAATGAACTCGGAAGTCTACAGAAACATTTTGTCTGCCAATTTAAGGAAAGATGCAACCAAACTGATTGGCAGAGCCTTCATCATGCAGCAAGATAACGACCCAAAACACACTGCCAAAACAACAAAGGAGTTCATCAGGGGCAAGAAATGGAAGGTATTAGACTGGCCAAGTCAATCTCCAGACTTAAACCCTATAGAGCATGCATTTTACCTGCTTAAGAGGAGACTGAAGGGAGGAACCCCACAAAACAAACAACAACTGAAAGAGGCTGCAGTGAAAGCCTGGGAAAGCATCAAAAAGGAATAATGCAAAAGTTTGGTGACGTCAATGGGTCACAGACTTGCTGCAGTTATTGAAAGCAAAGGATTTGCAACTAAATATTAAGTCTTATTCACTTAAATATGTTTTAAGTATATCTGTTCCAATACTTTTGATCACATGACAAATGGGTGGATTCAAACAAAATGTGATATTTTCTTAGTTGTGCATCAGATCCTGATGTAAATACCTGGAAATAAAAGCTGAAACGTTGATCTCTGGTCTCACGTTCATTATTTGATGTCAAGCCCAAATGTTTTCAGTCTACAGCAAAAATAAAGGAATTGGCCTCACTGTTCCAATACTTTTGGAGGGCACTGTAGTTATACAGTTCTGAAAGAGATGGTTGGAGGGAGAGGGGGATGAAAGGAGGAGAAGAGAAGGTAACCGGAGGGCAGAGTTGGGTTCCACCCAGCTCGTTAGGACCCATTACTGAATAACTCTCCCTCCAGGCAGAACCCAGCACTGCCTGTTTGTTAGAGAGAGTGAGAGAGTGAGAGAGAGAGAGAGAGAGAGAGAGAGAGAGAGAGCAGAGCGATCGAGAGAAAGAAAGAGAGAAAAAAAGAGAAAAAGAACAGCGAGAAAGAGATGAAAGATAGAATGAAAGAATGAGAAAGACGGGGCATGTCTACTACAGTCAAGTGCCTGTTGTGGTATGTGTTTGCAAAAGAGATAGGTGGGGCACAGCAAGTCTGATACAGTTTGTGTGTGTGTCTTTGTGCCTGTGTGTGCGTGTGTGTGTGTGTGCGTGTGTGTGTGTGTGTGTGTGTGCAGGTGAAGGTGGCAGACACGGTGAATGAGGTGGAGCTGGAGGGTCTGACCCCAGAGACAGAGTACACGGTGACGGTGTACGCCATGTACGGAGAAGAGGCCAGCGATCCCATGACCAGCCAGGAGACCACACGTGAGTCCCACTCACTCACACAAACACACACACACACACACACACACTCACACACACACACACACTCACACACACACTCACACTCACACTCACACAAACACACGCACACACACACACGCTCACTCACACACACAATTACACACACACACACACTCACTCACACACACACTCGCACACACAGACACTCTCACACACACTCACACACACATGCATTCACAATTCACATACACACGTACACATTCATGCACATTCCACACATACGGACACACACGCATGTACGCAGACACGTGTGCCAACACGTACACACAACAGTGACGATTTGAGACTATTTTTAGGGGTGCTCAAGCACACCTACATTTCATCTCAGCACCCCTAAAAGTAATACAAATAAAAATAATACAAATTTGAATTATTATTGTTTGTTATCATTTGATGGTGGTAGTTCGTGAAGGGACATTCTTAGTTTTCTCATTCATTCAATATTTTGCATAATAATAAATACATGTATTCATTGTTATCCAGTGAAATCAGTGATTTATTAGCAAGGGGGGTTTAGCACTTTTACAAGGCACTGTATCCAAGTCACATTCTCATTGGGGACTGAGCCCCCCTAAAGGTCTGATCCAAAATTGCCCCTGCCTCACATGTCTGTATACATTCATGCACACACACATATGCACACACACCACAGACACACCTACACATGGGCACACACACAGAACACACACATGCACACGCATGAACACAGGGATGTTACAGTGTCTCCCTGCTCCCACGCCCACACATCATATGATTTAATTAGCAATCAGATACAGCAGATTTACTATCTCTGCACCTTGAAAACATGGCACCAGGCCCTGTCTGTCATGCCCTGACACACACACTCAAACACACACTCAAACACACACTCAAACACACACTCAAACACACACACACAACCTGGCAGGCTGTCTAAGCAAGCCACGACACCTAGGCACAGACAGGACTGCTGCCAACACAGTTGCACGGCACGGATGCGTTTCAGAGAGTTCCTTTACGTGCTTCAGTTTGGTGTTGAAGTTTGAGCTCAGTTCCTGTCCACATGTGCTCTGTACTAAGACCTCTGTTACCCGTGTTAACCACGCTTCTGGCTGCGACATGCCTCGTTTATGTTTGGAAACAACAATTAAACTATTTGGGCTTTAAGTACACCAGAAATAATGTAGTGAAATGAATCAAATTGGCCGTTCCCCAGGGCCAAGCCCCCTTAGTTACTGTTGCTACGTCCGACATAATTCCCGGAACTGTCACGGGGATAAGCGCTATAGCTGTCAGTGTGAGTGAGGATCTTTGGAGTAATACCTCTGCGATATCTTACAGATCCAGGCAGAAGGGACTGCAATATGCAGTGGAAGGATATATTCAAAATATTAAAATGAGCAACGAAGGGGAAACAACAAAAATCGAAGCCAAAGCATACAGGTCTCAAGTAGCCTTGTCTGGCCAGGCAGTTGAACAGCAAGCACAGGGTTGGGATACTCAGGAATAGATCTCCCACTCACAAAATTCTACGAAGATTAAAATAAAATAAGTTTATAATGGCCTGTTGGGACGTTTTGTTCAACATCGTTTTGTTCAACATTGATACAGTATTTTAAGCTCCTGGCAACTTGCTGGCGTTCGTTGGCTATCTCAGCTTGCAATTTTACAGACGTTAACATTAACATTTTGATTTTAACATTAACAAATTTGTTGGAGTGAATAGTTATGCACTAGTAGTGGTAATAATACTAGTTTACATGAACCATAACTGTTTGGGGAAGTTCTCTCAACTAACATCTTAGATATCGTTCGCTAGCAGCTTACTGTAACGCTAGCTACCTTGGAGCATGTTCTCTAAATTAAGTTGGGCGTGGGGTCTCCCACACTGTTTTATCCACCACCGGCACATTCCCTCTTGAGTCTTCGGCTTTGCAAATGGAAAAAATACCACACCTCCCTCTAAACTTTTGGGATATCTAGTGTCAGATCGACACGTCCCATAGGCACACCGTTTAACCATGTTGCTTCTGAGTCAAAGCTTGACGGACCTTCTCTTAGTAGCGGTTGCTAAGGTACGATTGGACGAGGGCCGTTCTAGGGAGGAGTTTCGGGAACTGTCAATTACAGCCAGCCAAAGATGTTTTAGGTCAAAGTTCTCCTTGTGCAAAAAAAATCGAATGTTCTCCCGGTGAAGCCAGAGTCCCCACGACTCCTCTCTCCCCCCCTCCTTCTTTAACCCTCCCTCTCCTACTCCTCTCACCACCCCACAACTCTCCCCCCCCCACCCCTCAAGGGAGTGACAGCCAACAAACCATGAGTGGGAAGAGTGAAGAAGGGTGAGGGGAGGGTGACGGAGAATAATTATAATTAAGCATGTTCCTTTAATTACAGTACCGTATATTTACACTGCTTCACCCCGCCTATCTTCCTCTCCCCTCCTCCCCCCCCAGTCCCTCTCATTCCGGCCAGGAACCTGCGTTTCTCCGAGGTCACCCACAGTTCTGCCCGACTTAGCTGGGACGCCGCCTCCCAGAAGGCCAGGGGCTACCGCATCATGTACGTCAAGACCAGCGGCGTGCAGACCAATGAGGTAAGAGAACTGGGACAGCTCCCGGCCAATAGCACCTCAGGGAACGGTCATCCCCGAGTGTTCCAGGGGAACGAGGGTTCTAGAATGCGCCTGCTTTTTCTCATACAGGAAGCAACGGGTTTCCTCTCAGACACCAACATGCAAACCTAAAATCAGTTTGGAGAACGATTCTGCAGTAGTAGATAGAGAAGAGACATGTGCACATCACATAAATACACTTCATCATTTATTTGTTTATTTTTTTTACCTGCTGATCTATTTCCTTGCTGAGCTTTAACCCTTTCCTGTCATGTGACCATGTGACCCTAGCTGGAGGTCGGCCGTGTGACCACGCAGTTGCTAAGGAACCTGACATCCCTGACAGAGTACACGGTGGCCATCTTTGCTCTGTATGATGAGGGCCAGGCCGAGCCCCTGACCGAAAGCTTCACCACCAGTAAGACACTCCTAGATAGTTAGTCAGCTAGATAGTTAGTCAGTTAGATAGTTAGTCAGCTAGATAAATAGTCAGCTAGATAGTTAGTCAGCTAGATAGTTAGTCAGATAGATAAATAGTCAGCTAGATAAATAGTCAGCTAGATAGATAGTCAACTAGATAAATAGTCAGCTAGATAAATAGTCAGCTAGATTGATAGTCAGGTAGATAAGTAGTCAATTAGATAAATAGTCAGCTAGATAAATAGTCAGCTAGATAGGTAGTCATGTAGATAGGTAGTCAGCAATGTAGTTAGTCAGCTAGATAGTCAATTAAATAGGTTCTAAGTCAGTTAGACAGTTAGTCATTCAGTTAGTCATAGACCGTCAGTCAGATAGTCAGTCAGTTAGTTGGCAAAAAAAAATCTGCCATTCAGTCAGTCAGTAAGATCTGTCATTTAGTCAGCTAGTCAACTAGATAGGTCGTCAGTCGGTAAGACCTGTCAATCAGCTATTTAGTTAGTCATCAGTGAGATATGCTAGTCAGTCAGATACTTGTACTAGTTTGTTAGTAAATTAGCTCATCAGTTAGTTAGTTAGATTTGATAAGAAAACGACAGCATACGCTAGTACTCTGCTGGTCTAGTAGGCTTCTAGTCCAGTGAGTATGCTAATGTATTCTATCTGTGTGTGTGTGTCTGTGTGTGTGTGTGCCTATCTGTGTGTGTGTTGCAGAGACTGTTCCGGAGCCTGTGGACCTGAGGAGCAGTGAGGTGTCCACAGACAGCTTCAGGGTCTCCTGGCAGCATGCAGCCTCTGACGTGGTCTTCTACAAGCTCATCTGGAGCCTGGCTGAGGGAGGGGACACCAAGGAGGTGAGGGGGGGGCTCTGGGCGAGCGGGCGGGTGTGTGTGTGTGTGTGGGGGGGGGGGGGTGGCGGGGTGGAGGTTTATGTGTGTGTGTAGTGGCTGTGTGGCTTCTATAGAGATTTGTCTGTCAACTCTTGTGAGGGATGACAGGGTGTCTGTTCTTTGTCTGTCTATCTGTCTGTCTCTCTGTCTGTCTATCTGCCTGCCTGTCTGTCTCTCTGCATGCCTGCATGTCTGTCTGCCTGATGCATGTCTACCAGTGTTGATCAGTTAGACTCTTATTCCATCAGCGTATGTGCTTGTCCCTCTCTGTTTGTTCGCACGCAGTTCAGATAATTGCCAATCACTGCAGCCCTGTGTCTGTCTGCCTCTCTGGAGAAATGAACCGGCCAGCAGCGTTCCTCCTGTTGACTACTGATAGAAATCTCGCTCTCTCTCCCTCTCTCTCCCCTGTTTTAATTCTGTCCCTACCTTCCTGCATTTCTCTCGCCATTCATTCCCCTGACTTCTCCTTTTTTCTTTTTTCTCCCTCTATTTCCTCTTTTTTTCCCTTCTGCTCCCTCCCTCGCTCTCTCACTTCCTCGGTCCCCTCCTTCCCTTTCTCGTCCACCCTGCCACCACGCTGCCTCCTTCCCCCTCCCTCCCTCCCTCCATCCCTCCCTCCTCCCCCCCCCTCCCTCCCTCCCTCCCTCCCTCCTCCCCCCCCTCCCTCCCTCCCTCCCTCCCAGGTG
This sequence comes from Hypomesus transpacificus, assembly GCF_021917145.1. NCBI lineage: Eukaryota > Metazoa > Chordata > Actinopteri > Osmeriformes > Osmeridae > Hypomesus > Hypomesus transpacificus. Next base: position 1,317,350 of record NC_061063.1, read on the forward strand.
ATGGTGGATGGGGATGTGAACAGCTACGTGCTGACAGGGCTGAGGTCGTTGACAGAGTACGAGGTGTCTCTGTCGGCTGTGTACACAGACGAGGCGGAGAGTGACTCAGTCTCCCTCATAGAGTCCACAGGTACGGCCAACGCTTCCTAAAGGGACAGTCCACTCCAAATGCACGACAAGCTCACTTAGTATGAACTCCTTCAATCCTAGAGAGAGGTTGTCACTAGTCATCACGCATGTATTTATATGTACTCACTTTTTGGCCCGTAGTGAGAAAAACCACCACCACCACTGTGAGAACCACCAGCACGGCGAAAGCAGGTAACTGTTCCCCGTTTCCTTCACTCCACATTGTGGCCTGCGCCCTCTCCCCGTCCTCCCCTGACCTTCCGTCCCTCTCTCCCACGCCTACCTCCCTCCTCTTACACCTCCCCCCTCCCCTTGCTCCCCCCGCTACCCTTCACTCTACCCTCTCTTCCTCCTCTCCTCCCCGCCTCCTTCTTTCCCTCCTCCTCCCCCCAGTGTCCAGGTTTGCGGTGCGGAATCTGCAGCTGAGTGACCAGACCACCTTCAGCATGCTGGTCTCCTGGGAGATGCAGGACCCCAACGTGAGGAACTACCGCCTCTCCTACACCACGGCCAGCCGCAACCGTGCCGAGGAGACGGTGAGACCTTTTGACCTCTAACCTCTAACCTTTCGCCTTCACCCCCTTCCCTGACACCTTACTGTATAAGGTTATAGGCTATACCACACTAGAGCTTTTGACTGCAGGTCGAGAGGTCGTAGGTTCATGGTGTTGCTTTGGATGGAATTGCTGCTCAAGTAATACGTCAAGAAAGTCGAAAACGTTTAAGGAGGCTGGTTGTGGTTTCTGAAATAGGAAGAAATAAAAATCAATTGTCCATAACATCTCTTAAGCTACCGATGCATACACCATTACCCTGGGTTTAAACCATGGAGGGTTTAAACCATGGAGGGTTTAAACCATGGAGGGTTTAAACCATGGAGGGTTTAAACCATGGAGGGTTTAAACCATGGAGGGTTTAAACCATGGAGGGTTTAAACCATGGAGGGTTTAAACCATGGAGGGTTTCATGATGTACCTGATGTTTAAAGTAGCCTATCAGACACAGTGTCACACCAGATGTCGTAAAATAGCTTAAACAGGTATAACAGCTGTAACAGGTGTAAAGCTGTGCTGGTACAAATCCGCAGTAGGATGAAATACTGCCCGGCCCAAGACAAAACATTTGATTGGAACTGGACTTGGAACTGTCATCTGTAGGTTCACCATGTTATTTCTGTGCAAGCCGTCAGCCGCACACCCGGGGGACAGCTGTCTTCAGCTCCACACCCACGGGACAGCTGTCTTCAGCCCCACCCCAGGGGACAGCTGTCTTCACCCCACCCCAGGGGACAGCTGTCTTCAGCCCCACACCCAGAGGACAGCTGTCTTCAGCACCACACCCAGGGGACAGCTGTCTTCAGCCCCACACCCAGAGGACAGCTGTCTTCAGCTCCACACCCAGGGGACAGCTGTCTTCAGCCCCACACCCAGAGGACAGCTGTCTTCAGCCCCACACCCAGAGGACAGCTGTCTTCAGCTCCACACCCAGGGGACAGCTGTCTTCAGCTTGACTACGGGTAGAAGGAGGATCCAAGATGTTGACTAAGGGCAGTTTTTGTACTTGGGAGCCCTTAAATACTCTGTTTCATTCATTTTGTTCTATTACTGTAAAAGAACACAATTTGGCAGCCAGAATTGAACTGTAAATAGTTAATGACAACATGTTTGATTCCAAAAAAGAAAAAAAATACAGAATGCACAGAATTAAATCCTCATTGGCATGGATGTGGCCTAAGTGTGGGTGTGGATGTGGCTTTGGTGTATCTGTGGTTGTGGCCTGAGTGTGACCTGGGTGTGTCTGTGGGTGTGCCCTGTAGGGGTGTGGCCTGGATGTGGGTGTAGCCTTTGGGTGTGGCTTGTGTGTATCAGTGGGTGTGACCTGGGTGTGGGTGTGGCCTGGCGGTAGCTGCTACATCTGTCTGACAGGAGGTACATACCAGAGCATGTGGGCGGAGTGGAGCGAGCGGGGGGCGGATTTAGGACAGCGTGCAGAGCGGGATTTTTAAAAAGGACGGAGTGTTGCCCTATGTCCCGCTCCAATTTCCCTCCAATTTCGCTCCAGCAATGCTCACACCACGAGTCTGAAGCATGCCCAAGCCCGACCCAGAATCCATCTGTGTCCTGCCAGTCATCAACAGTAGACTATTTTCAGTCAAAAAAGAAACTGAGGCGTCTCATACAGATGTACTATTACGTAATATATAACTAACTAACAACGATAATGTGGTACAAGAAAAATAATGTGTTAACATCATTTCAGTCAGTAAACATGAATTTTGTAATCTTAAAAGTACCTCTCTCTCAAACGAAAGTGTGCAACATAAACACGCTGGGAAGAAAGCAAAAGGTTAGCAAAACAATGTAGTCGTTGCTCTATAGTTCTTTGGGCTGCGGTTTACAGTAAGCTAAAAGTTTACAGTAATGCACGCAGATATTTTTCCTTTTTTGGAGCGAGCGGGAGGGCGACTTGAGTGGAGCGGGACGCCATCTGCGTTGAGCGCTGAGCGATAGCACCTGATGCGGCTTTGGGCGGGGGAGCAGAGGGGTGAACAGCTCTGCGAGCGAGGAGCGGGGATTGTCATCGCCCCACGCCGCTCACATGCTCCGGTACATACTGTAGCATGTAGTCAAGACGACGCACGCAGTCTGTTCCGCCGCTCTCCCCGACACACAGAGGCTAGACTGCACACGCTCGGAATGCACCTGGAACAAGAGGAAAGGGTGAGGGGAGGGGAGGGGAGGGGGGAGGGAGCAGGTTTGAGGGAGAGAGAGAATGAAGTTGCAAGAGACCGATAGCTGGAAAGGAGACAAGAGGAAGAGACTGCGAGGGGAGAGAGGTAGGGAGAGAGAAGAAGGGAGAGAGAGAGAAGGAGAAAGGAGGTGTTGAAAGTGCAAGATTGGTTGCAGACAGGTAGATGACAGCTATCAGAGTTAATTCTGCAATTAGATCGCTGAGTCAGGAGAGCCTGGAGTTAACCCACAGGTGGAGATTCTCTCCCAAATACCTCACACACAATTAACCCGCTCCGCCCTCAAGACCATACTGGTACACGGCATCTTTGACGACTTTATTACTTTACACCAACCAATTTTAGGTAGTTACATAGGTGTCAATCCCGACTTCAAGCCTCTGGGATATATACGGTCTGTGTTTAGATTGGTGAAACGGAAAACGATTCATATGATTTGCAGGCATGTGGAATGAGCAGGATTTGATTGAGATGCAAAACGTTTATCGAAGCTGTCCTTGCGAAAGGTAATCCTTGTGCAGCAAATTCAGTCAGATCAATATTTAATGAAAGTCTTTTTTTTTATAACATACAGACTGACTGACACATCGTACAATTCCAATTAAAATTGCAATGATGTGTCAGGGTCAACCTGAAATGTCCTAAACAATAATCTGTGTTCGTGTGCGTGTGTATGTTTGCGTGTATGTCTGTGCATTCATGTGTGACTGTCTGCTTGCGTGCATTCCTGTGTGAGTGTGCGTGCAGGTGTGTGTACTTGATGTGGATGTATGTGCGTATCTGTGTCTGCGAAGGTGTGTGTGTGCGCTGTGCGCATGTGTGTGTGAGTGCATTTGTGTACTGAATGTGTACGTGTGTGCGCGTACTATATGTATGCGTGTACTGTACGTGTACTAAATGTGTGTGTGTGTTATAGAGGACAGTTCCGAGTGGACAGAGCAGTCTGCTGCTCCAGCCGTTGCTGTCGGACACAGAGTACCAGGTAACCGTGGTGCCGGTGTACGCAGATGGCGAGGGACCCCCCGTCACACGCATGGGACGCACACGTGAGTCCCACCTCTCACCTCGGCTGACCTCTGACCTCGGCTGACCTTCCCCTCAGTAGTGGAAGCATGGTGTCTAGCCATGTGGCTGCTGAACGGGGCGGGGTTTCTCAGCGCTCATCAGGCAAGGACCGGCCAGCAGGCAGGAAGACAGGCAAGGAAGCATATATACAGGCAGACAGACAGACAGACCAACAGACAGACAGACAGACAGACCAACAGACCGACAGACAGACAGACAGACAGACAGACAGACAGACAGACAGACAGACCAACAGACAGACAGACCAACAGACAGATCAACAGACAGGCAGACAGACAGACAGACAGACAGACAGACAGACAGACGGATAGGCAGGCAGGAAGACAGGCAAGGAAGCATATATACAGGCAGACAGACAGACCAACAGACAGACAGACAGACCAACAGACAGACAGACAGATCAACAGACAGGCAGACAGACAGACAGGAAGACGGATAGGCAGGCAGACAGAGAGGCAAACATGCTGACAGACAGACAGACAGATGACATTGTCAAAACTCTGAATGATTTCCAGAAATATCTCTCGGAAGCAGGGACCATCTATTCATTCCAAAACCAACATCCCAAGGAGAGTGCTGGTCTGCCTACGGTGATAATGTAAAGGAACAAAACGTCTATAGGCTCTAAACCAACACGAAGAGACTGGACATCCTTCATGTTCCTCAGACGCCCGTCTAGATGATTACAGAGCTAGACGTGAAGCGCTCACTCTGAGAATGACGGACTCTGGACGCCTCTCAGTGATAGATTACCATCCCACACACACACACACACACACACACACCCACACACACACACACCCAATAGGATGAAAAATGAGGTGATTTCTCATAGGGAAATTGACACAGCCGAAAGCATTATTGTAGCAAGAGGGAAGAACAGTTCTACTTGCATAACTCTAGTTATACTAACGATAACTCTATACTAATGATAACTCTATGCTGATGGTGACTCTAGTTACACCAATGATAACTCTATACTAATGGGAACTCTACTTATACCAAGGATAACTCTACATTGATTGTAGCCTTAGGTTCATTCATGGTAACTGTACTGATGGTAACTCTAGTTATACTAATGATAACTTCATACTGATAATAGCTTTCGGTGTACTGTTGGTAACTCTGTACTGTTGGTATCTCTGGTTATGCTATTGAGTCTTGAGAGTTCTATGCCTTTGTGTGACTTATTAAAGTCTGGTGGGTTTACAGTAGCATGGCCACGCATTGTTGCTTGTTTAATTTAAAAACTCCCAAATGTAACTTCTCCTCTTGGACGAGAGAGGAGGGGAGAAGACTGAGTCATGTATTTGATCATCTATGATTCATGACTTAATTAACATACATTTATGTAGATGTTAATCCATCCCCTCCCTCCCTCCCTCCCTCCCTCCCTCCCTCCCTCCCTCCCTCCCTCCCTCCCTCCCTCCCTCCCTCCCTCCCTCTGCAGTGCCCCTGTCGGCCCCCAGGAACTTGAGGGTGTCAGAGGAGTGGTATAACCGCTTCCGCATCACCTGGGACATCCCCCCCTCCCCCACCATGGGTTACAGAGTCGTATACCAGCCCACCTCTGGTAGCCAACGCACACACATACACTCACATACTCGTTCACACACTCTCACACACTCTCACACACACGTACGCTCTCTGTGTTTCTCTCGCTCTCTCTCTCACACATGCACAGTCTTTTTCTGTCACACACACACTCTCCTTCTCTCTTTCTCATACTCTCACCCACTCTCTTTCTATCTTTCTCTCACACACATGCTCTCTTTCTCACACACACACACGCTCTCACTCTTGTATATTGTATTTTTCCATGAACCACACACACCCCTGCACACACATTCCTTCAAGCCTGCTACTGCGTTACAGGTCATGTTAAACCAGTCAATACTCTGAAAATCAATCAAGGGTAAAATGTGATCCTTATCCCAGAGAAAGTGTGTGTACGTGTGTGTATGTGTGTGTGTGTATGTGTGTGTGTGTTATAGAGGGCATATCTTGCCGTCGCACTGTATCTACTGATGGTCATGCTCTGTGTAGAGAACGGGTGGGGTCGTGACCTTTGGTCTAGATAATGGAGATTGTGGGTGTTGACCTCTCTACCTCTTTTAGATTTCAGTCGTCTAAAACTGGCTGTAGCCTAAAGGCTTGTCCATGGCGTTAATGAACCATTGAGCCTCCCCTCTCCTCCCCTCTTCTCTTCTCGTCTCTCCTCTCCCCTCCTCACTCCTCTTCTCTCTCCTCCTTTCTCCTCATCTCGTCTCTCCTCCTCCCCTCCCCTTACTCCCCTTCCTCCCCTCCCCTCTCCTCTCCTCTCTTCTTCTCTCCTCTTCTCTTTTCGTCTCTCCTTTCCTCTCCTCACTCCTCTTCTCACTCCTCCCATCCTCTCTCCCCCCTCCCCTCCCCTCCCCTCTTCCCCCGTCCTCTCTCCCTCCCCTCCTCCCCCCTCTTCTCTCTCCTCCCCCCTCCCCAGCCCCAGGTCCAGCTCTGGAGACGTTTGTGGGGGAGGACGTGAACACCATGCTGATCCTGAACCTGCTGAGTGGAACAGACTACAGCGTCAAGGTCATCGCCTCCTACACCACGGGCTCCAGCGAGGCTCTGTCCGGCAGGGCCAGGACCTGTGAGTACCAGCCCAGGACAGCACCGTCTTGTGGTTAGACAGACCCCAGACCAGTAAGCTTAGTAGAGCACAGTAGAGTATAGTCGAGTGTTGATACAAACCCTACTCCTGTCCAACCCAGTGGAGAACAATGAAATACGATAGAATACAGGATAGACAGTCCAGTCTTGTGTTCAAACACACCCTGGACTTGTGAGTTAATCACAGTGTACCAGTGTACTTACTGTAAATCGCTCTGGATTAACAGCGTCTGCTAAATGACTAAATGCTAAATGACTCAATGTGCCAGTACACTCCAGTATAGTCCAGTATAGTATGGTGCAGGACAGTATAGTAAAGTACAGTGTACTGTATTATTGTACACACAAGACTACACACAAGACACACAAGACAAGTAGAGCCCATTGGACACTGGTAAAGTGTAGTATTTTATTAGCATGCTGCTGCTGGCTGTGTTCATACCCACTCAAGGTAGTGTGTGTGTGTGTGTGTGTGTGTGGTAGCTGACTTTTATAGTTACCTGTCTGTCAACTCTTTAGAGTGATGACTGAAGTGACTCAGTGTGTGCCTGTTCTATTGTCAGTTTGTCAGCCTGCCTGCCTGTCTGTCTGTCTGCCTGTTGGTCTGTCTGCCTGCCTTTTTGTCCACCTGCGTACTGTCTGCCTGCCAGTTTTGTCTGTCTGGGTACTGTCTGTCTGTTTGTCTGTCTGTCTGTTTGTCTGTCTGCGTACTGTCTGTCTGCCTGCTTGTCTGTCTGCGTACTGTCTGTCCGTCTGTCTGCCTGCTTGTCTGTCTGGGTACTGTCTGTCTGTCTGTCTGTTTGTCTGTCTGCGTACTGTCTGTCTGTCTGTCTGTCTGCCTGTTTGTCTGTGTACTGCCTGCCTGCTTGTCTGTATGTCTCTGCCTGTCTGTCAGATGTGGCTAGGATAGCTTTTTCATTCCACACTAAAGTCATATTTCCCTCTCCGACGTAGCATGCGTGTGCGTGTGTGTGTGTGTGTGTGTGGGGGGTGTAATCAAGGCTTTGGTTTCACCATGTGATAAGAAAGTCACATGATGCATGACAATGAAGATGATAGGGTAGAGAGCGCGGAGGACAGGCAGGTCAAGTCATTAGCATGTTGACATCCCACAAGGAGAGAGATGGATGGATGGAGGGAGCGAGAGAAGGAGGGAGGAACAGAGTGTGCTCATTTCACCGCTCGTTAGATCATCCTCTGGTGTGGTCTGACATACGGAAGACACATTTTCGAGAATTCACTCAAAATAACAAGCGTGTGTTAAGTGGATAACTCTCCCAGGAATGTATTAGGCAGGTTAACTCATGGAGTAAAACACATACATACATTTCGTTTACGTAAATAAATGCGAGGGAATGTAGCCGTTTCCCCGGGCCGGTACAGGAAGTGTCGGCTCACCTGATAATCATTCCATGAAATATGCATGTGGAGGTTACAGAGGACGGAACGCCATATGTCCTGCATTCTGAGTTCTAGAACATATGCTGTGTGTTTGCTAGACGTGAGTCTCATTATAATGGATCGAATATGCAAAAATTTGTTTTTTTTTATGGTTTGGGAACAAACTCCATGATACTGGAGTGAGAGTGTTTGCGGTCAAACACAAGGCAAAAACACAAGCTGTCAAGCCTTCTCTCATTGAAACATTGGACTAACTGTGCACAAACCTTAACCCCTAACCTTGACATGTAGCTCCATTTAGGAGTTTGAGTTCATTGTTGATAATCTAGGATGACTGATGTCTTTCTGTTTGTGTCAGGGTGTCTGGAGACACAGCTAACCATCTCTTTGTGTCTCTATCTCTCTTTACTTCTCCCTCCCTCCCTCCCTCCCTCCCTCCCTCCCTCCCTCCCTCCCTCCCTCCCTCCCTCCCTCCCTCCCTCCCTCCCTCCCTCCCTCCCTCCCTCCCTCCCTCCCTCCCTCCCTCCCTCCCCAGTGCAACTGGGGGTGACCAACCTGAGTGTGTACCAGGTGAGGATGACCAGCATGTGTGCCCAGTGGCAGCCTCACCGCCACGCCACCCTTTACCGAGTGGTCATCGAGTCACTGCTCAGTGAGTACTCACCCCCCCCATACACACACTCACACACACAAACACATACACACACACACTGAACAACAGTCATACATACTCATACAAACACACACTCTCACAAACACATCCTCACACACACATCCCCACACAATAAACATTTGCACGCACACTGCAATATATCTTAAAGTGATCCAGCATGGGGATTTATGCATTCATGTTCATTCCTCCGTTGTCTCTGTTGGGTCCCTGCCAGGGATCATCAAAGAATCCTGCTTCACTTCACACACTCACACACACCCACATGCACACACACACTCACACACCCACACACACACACACCCACACACTCACACACAGCCACACACTCACACCCACACACACACACACACTCACACACACACACACACACACACCCACACACTCACACACACAAACACACCCTGACACATTCACCGTGCCCCCTGCAGGCCTGTTGAGTCCGCTGCCAGGAGTGTAATCCCAGACTAGGATTACACTGGGATTAGAGGCACAGAAAGGACTGAGACCACATATATTATCATACGCAGACGCCACGACGCATTAGCATCTGCTTTTAGTAGGGTGTCACGGTGTGTGTGTGTGTGTCTGTGTCGAAGAGTGTGTGAGTGCGTGTGTGTGTGCGAGTGCTTCAGCGAGTGAAGACAAATTTGGATTGCTGATGCGTACCCCACAGAGTATGAATTGAATTATATTCCATTTGGAGTCTTAGAGGGAGAAGGGAGTGATAGAAAGTGTGTGTGTGTGTGTGTGTGTGTGCACAAGTGCACTCTTGCCCAGTTTTGACATTCAATAAGATAGAACGCAAAGAGGTCAGAACACGACAGTCTTCATGCCGTCAGAGCAAAAATGCCTTTTGCACATCTCCCCCAGCTGAAAAAACTTTATAAACTTGCTCGCACAATGACAGTAATTACAGCTCATTGGTCAATTTAGGACTGGGAAAAAATGAGAGAGAGGAACCGGGCTACATTCTGACTGAACTGTGCTGTTAGCTAGAGAGTAATGAGGAACTTCAGTCAAACAGACCCATTATTAGGTGAGTTCTGAAGAAAGAAAAAAAGAGCAAAAAAAAAAGAAACAATTATATTCAGGGAGAAGCATTTTTTTCTTCCTTTTTCTTTCTGCCGTTAATGCGTAATTATCACTTCAGAGACCTCCAACCAACTGTCAACGTGGGTGGCAGCCTGGAAATGAATACGCAAGTTTCTTTCAAAGTGTCAGTATATCAGGGCTGTGGTCTTACCACGGCTACTGGAGTCTGTCTTGTCTGGATTCAAGAAGTTTTCATACCTCCCAAATGGAAAGTATGTCGAGGAACCAGGTGTCCTTCATGCGTGTTCCTTTGGGAATCCACTTGTGTTTTTCCAGTAGGGAAAGACTGGCCCATTTGCTTTCTTATATATGGTTTATATGGTATATTTATATGGTTTATATGGTATGGTATATGGTGGTTTATATGGTATATATGGTTCCGCTTTTAAACCATGTTATCAGTCGAGTGAACTCTTATGAGTAAATGGTCATTGTTTAAACTATGAATTTATGTTGAAAAGAATGAAGACCCACAAATCTGATCTTCAACCTCATGCGCTGACTCTTTTTCACTCAACAGTCAAAGATTCAGTCCAATATGGCACACAGGTAGGAAAGTTCAAAGGAATTCCTCCTTGGCCTGAATTCCTTCCTCTTAACGCTAAGCGCTTCTTAGGAGCGTTCTAAGAACGCTCCAGAACGCTCTTAAAACGCTCCTAAGAAGCGCTTAGCGTTACGAGCTTCTTAACGAATTTGGGAAACGCGGCCCTCATAATTACAGTATCATGTAGCTTGCACATTCACACTGCTTGACACACTACAGCCCACATCCAGGGAGCTCTATGAGGGGCAGTTAGGGACAGTATTCAGGGTGACCCTGCACATCTACAGTACACATGCACTTGTTCTCTCACACACACCTGAGACACCAAAGTCAATCACACATTATACTGAAAACCACACACTTACAAGTGAAATGCTTTGACACGCACAACTGAAACACACCAACAACTGGGAAATACACTCATGCACACTGACAAGCGCTCGTGAAGATTATTGAAAAGCTTTCACACATGGAGAGTAAAGTGTGCTCATGGAAACCATTGCAATTCTCTCGTATCGTGAAAACCTTTTTAGGAATCAAATTGAAAAAGTGTTCACAGTTACGTTTGTAAGCAATTCATTATGGTGTACGAGAGGATTTCATACCTTCAAGCAATTGTTAACGAAGGTAATCACAATGAAACTAGGCGCCTAACGCCCCAGAGCTTGTATCAGTAAACAAAACTCCAAATGATTGGTATAGTTTGGGCATGATCATTTCAGTCTTCCTCAGTTCACCTTCCTCTTCAACTGTTGAGACCACCTCTCCAGTGGTGTGTGCTAGAAGGTGTGACAGCATTTAACATTACTGTCCCTTTGGTGCACGTGAACGACTGTCCCAGACGAAAGGCTGAGTGGCCAGTGACAAAGGGGCTTGATCCTTTAGGTCTCTGCCAATGCAGCCCTACATGTCCATGCATGGTCATTCTGAAAACGGTCTCAGTCAGCCCCTCAGAGCTAGCTGAACACACGCTAAACAAACCTCGATTTCTGATGAATAGGTAATAAATAGTTAGTTCCTAACCAGACCCTCGTACATCTCATTTGTACAGAGGGTCTGGGATCGCTCCATTGACAAGCGTTAACTTCCTTGAAGGCGGGTCCTCTTTTGAAGTTTAAAACTATTGGATCTGCCCAGAGCCACTCTGATCTGCCATAACCAATCGCAAGCGTTTGCCTTAGCCAAGTCCTTCACCACTACTGTAACGGAGCTAGCTGACGTAGCTGGAAAATCAAACTTTTCCCGAACCCCGTGGGGAGGAGGGCCACAACATCATGGCCACCAACAAAACTCAGCAAGGAATGTTCTTGCTCTGGCTTTAACTTATGGATATTCGGCAGCATTGCCACAACCGCAGAATAGCTTCGCTCGCATCTTTCTCCGCCGCCATTACTGAACTACTCCAACTAGTGCACAACATAAACGTCATCGTTCTCAGCCACTCCCTCTGTTTGCTGATTGGACCTACAAAAAATGTGTTTCTGGAAACCGACTTCAAAGTCAAACTCCCAGACCTAGTACAGAAGCAAAATCCAAATTGAGCGGAAGTACGTAGGAGGGCAGAGCCAGGCTAATAAATAGTAAATAACTAATAGGAAATAATAAGTGGAGGCAAATTGTTTTCTGAGAAAATCTCAACTCCTCTTTGTGTCTGACAGCTGAGAGTCTGGGGGAAATACTTTGTTTTGTTTTGGGGAAACATTCTGTGTGAAATATCAGTTGCCAGACATTTGAATTACCCCCCTGTCTTTCCACTGGTTTGAGGTAGAACGCACAGGTCCCTGTGTGTAAAACGATGTGTGTATGAAGTGTATTATCTAGAAGATGTGGATACTATTTAGCTTAATCAATGACTAGGGCCAGTGTAGAGAAGGTTTGTCATGAAAAAGATGGTGTTTAAAAGTGCTGGCAGCATGAGTTCAAGAAGCCCACCCACCTCCACCAGCTATACCCCGAGGAGAATGTGTGTGGCCATGTTTATGCATGGTTGGTGTACACTCACTCTCTACTCTGTAGGGAAATTATCCTTTTCGCAGGGTGACATTTTTGAAAATCCCTTTCATAATGACTCGCAATTATAATCCTCTCCCTCGCTCTGCACTCTCCTCTTCTCTGCTGTCCTCCGCTCCCCTGTCCTCTGCTCCCCTCCCCTCCTCCCTCCTCTGCCCTCCTTTTCTCTCCTTCCCCTCCCCTTTACTCCTTTACCTCTCTTCTTCTCCTTCCAGATGGGCAGAAGCAGGAGAAGACATTGGGTGGAGGAGCTAATCGCCACTGCTTCAGCGACCTGAAGGCTAACACCCAGTACAAGATCAGCGTGTACGCTCAGCTGCAGGAGTCAGAGGGCCCCGCCGTCACCGCCATAGAGAGGACCTGTAGGTCACGCACACACACACACACACCCGCACACATGCATGTATGCAACCAGAGGTGCGCACACGTGTGCGCACGTGGACACACATGTACGCGAGCAGAGGCACAAACAAACACTCGTACGCACGCTAGCACGCACACATGCACAGACAAAGGTGCGAAGATGCACACACACACACACACACACACACACATGCATGCACACATACACATGGATACAGTCAAAATATGCACGTGCGCATATATGTTTTCCTTCTTTCTCGCTCCCTGTCTATCTTTCCCCTCGAACACAGATGTATAGGCACTAACGTGTGACCTAAAAGCAGACATCAAACATGTACCACCTTTCTCTGTCTCTCTCTCACACACACACACACACACACACACACACGTTAACACACACTCATAAACATGACTCTTGGGAAACTCCCCATCGGATTGTCAACCATCTTCCTAACATTTTAAAAGCATTATTCACTTATTAGTGTCCCGGGAGGGTTTGGCTTCTGTACTCTGAGAGTGAGTCACTTTGTACTCTGTCCAACCCCCCAGTGTAATCAAGATAAAGACAGGAGGAGAGGGAGAGTGGGACGGAGGAGAGGAGAGAGGAGCGACTAATGAGAGAGAGACCATGGGGAGGAGGAGGAAAGGTGCTTTATTGAGCGCCCGCCAGCCATTTGTTTGCGTTGAGTTGTTGCTATTTGTCAAGTCGACCCGCAGCAGACAGTGATTTATGACTTTGTTTTGAAGCAAATTAAAGCCGAGGCTTCATCTTTTCATGGCCATGCCCCCCTCCTCCCCCTTCAGCCCCCCCCCCCTCTCCCCTTCAGACTGTCACCAGCAGTAACTCTGTGTTTGTGGTGTTTGATTTACGGGCGTGGCGGTGGTGGTGGTGGAGTGGGGGGGGGGATTGGGGGGGTCGTTCAAAGGGGAAAACTGTGAGAGGTGCTTCGTTTGATTCATCCGCCTGCTGGAGTCATCAGGACGGCCGATTATACGTCTGAGCTGAACGGCGGCGCGAGGCGGGGCGCCGCCTCCCCCGCGAGACGAGCTGACATTCCAGACACGTGCCGTCCGCGGCTCGGCTGGGTTCAGTCGCCTCTGCGTGCGGCCGCTGGATAGCAGACCCAGTCTGTGTGTGTGTGTGTGTTTGTCGGTCTCTCTCTGATGACAGAGACGTTGACATGACTCAGGGCTTGTCTTGACGACGGCGATGTGTTTCCCTTCAGTCCCTGCTCCCACCAGGGCTCCGACGAGGCCCCCCACCACCCCCACGCCCCCCACCATCCCCCCCGCCAAGGAAGGTGAGACTGCACACCCCCTACACCCCCCCCCCCCCTCGCTGTTACAACCCAGACCCACACACACACCTGGGTACACGTACACACACTAATATATCTGTCAATAGAAAACACTTGTGTACCTGTAAACAGACTTATATACACACACCTGTATACACACTTAAGTACCTGTCCATAAACACACCAGTATGTCTGCACGCACACACACACCTGTACACACACACCTGTATACCTGTAAATACACCTGTTGGAGTCAAGATTATGATGCACCGAAGGCAAACTATTTGGGTTGAAATCCTTACCCCTGACCTCTGTTGAACTAGGGTGCTTATCCCCCCACTATGTTCCAGCCTGCCTTACAGGAAATAAACAACAACATCAACAGATGCAGCTCTCTACGAAAGTCTTTTTCATGTATTGTTTCCATCAGCCACATCCGGCATACATCGTATCAACATGTCAGCTCTGGTAGCTCTGTGATTTGAATGCTGCCCTTTTTTTAATGAACGTAGAAATGTCAATGTCCCAGTGTTACCTGGTGCTATTTGGGCCAACAATCCCAAAAAACAATAGTTCATCTGGGATAAGTGGGTTGTCACCATTATTATTCCATGCTGCAGGTTCAGCCCATGGTGCCTTTCAACCAGTGTACAGTAGCTTGCAGAATGCATGTCTACCCCCCTCCCCCCCCCCCCCCCCCCCCAATGAGATATTTAAAGAATGCAAGGTGTTACAAGGTAAACCGCAGAGTGCGCTCCCTCGTCAGTCCGTTACCACGGAAACGACGGCGTCGGTTGACGGATTCCGTTCCTTGACATTCAAATCTCAACTGACGCCCACCAACCAATGCGGGGGCCTGAAAAGGCCAAGCTGCCTCCCCCACATGATCTGTGTCCAGGCTGCTTAGCGCCGCACTGTCACACCAGGAAGGATGGATGTCTTCGTATTTCTTTTGTATTTCTTTTTTCTATTTTGCCTTTCCGAGACTTCTGCTTGGTTTGTTATTTGAAGGTTGATGAGTCATAATTTAAAATAATGAATACATTAAATTAAATAAGTCTCAAACCTGTGGACAGCCCTTTCCCTCTTCAGCACCTGGCGGGTTCTGCCAGATAGCAGGCTATGCGACATCACCGGGTAAGTTATCTCCCAAGTTGACACACAACGTGGCAGCAACTTACTGGCAATGTTGCTTCAACGTTGGGTGTCAGCTGGGGAGTTAACTTACCCGGTGATGTCGCACAGCCTGCTTTGTGGAAGAACCCGCCAGGTCGTAAAACCTGTTGTTGTCGATCGTCTTCGCCGTTCCTCTTCCCAAATAACGGAGGGTCATCTTCGAGCAGCTGGGATCACTTGGGATCCTGGAACATCTCCCACGTCAGGTCAGAGTCTTGGCCTTGTAAAACAGAATTGAGACCATCTCTGTCCCAGTCAGACTCCACCAGGTTCTCGCTGACCCCTGTAATCATCCCTCTCCTCACGTCAACACGTCTGTCTGGGCCTCTGGGCTCCGCCTTTGGGCTTTTTCGTACTCTTGGCCTAAAGGCTGAAGTTCAAGTTTGTTATCAAACGCAAACTTGGTGCATTTGTTATCGAGTGCAGAGTTATTGGGAATGAAATGCTTGATTTGGAGGCTCTCCCCACAGTGCAGACAAGAAGACTAGAGGATGTGAGAGCTGTGAGAGGGAGGGGGAGAGGAGGCGAGGATCAGTCTGGTCCAGCCAGGCAACACACGGGAAGAACTGGTCCAACTGTTGACCAATCACAATAGCCCTTCGTCTCTCCTAGGTTGTGATATATGACAGGCCCCCTCTGGTGACAGCTGAACATCTCTCTGTATCTTGCTTTTTCTCTCCCCCCCACCCCCCCTCAGTCTGCAAGGCAGCCAAGGCTGACCTGGTCTTCCTGGTTGATGGCTCCTGGAGTATTGGAGACGACAACTTCCAGAAGATCATCGGTTTCCTGCACAGCACCACGGGAGCGCTGGACGAGATTGGCCCTGAAGGCACTCAGGTAGGACTGAACCCCAGCCAACTAATGAGAGACAACACCTTTCACAGCAATAGAGCTGTCAACCAATTGGAGAAAAACAGTAGTTAGACTTAATGATTTGCACTACAGTGAAATACAGTGAAATCTCTTTCCCTCTTTCTCTTTCCCTCTGCCTCTCTCTCTCTATCTATTTCCCTCTCTCTCCTCTCCCTCTCCGCCCCCAGGTGGCCATAGCCCAGTTCAGTGACGACGCAAGGACTGAGTTCAAGCTGAACACCTACAACAACAAAGAGAACCTTCTGGAAGCCATCCAGCGCATTGCCTACAAGGGAGGCAACACCAAGACAGGCAAGTCACTGGTGCAGTCTGTAGCAAAGCTGGTTGGAGAACCCAGGTCTTCTGAAGATTGTTCTCTGTTTAGGACAACGCCTAGTCCAACCGTATTTTGAAGTCTATTCACTTTATTAACCCTTCAAGTAACGCTGTGGGCATAACATATTATTAGATTTGAGAATAAGTCATAAAATAATTCATAAAAATAGGTAACACTCAACAATAGAGAACACAACATAGCAACAATTGAATGTCAACAAA